>NC_090271.1:312204859-312804859 GCF_040414725.1 Anabrus simplex
TTGTGCGAATTTGAAGAGGAGAATGTTGGGACTTGCACCTATAACATTTACAAGAATTCAGCCATCTGTCCTCAGCAAGAAGTTTCGGGGGGCTAACTTAAATGTTGACAACGAACTGGTGTCTCTGACCTCCGCCGACGGGGAATTCCATTATCTGTCGCACAAGGCAGTAATATTGCGTAGTTGCTCATGTAAGTTGTTTGTGTGACAAATTGGTCAAAGGTTCCATGCACACCCACTAAGTCAGTCTGACTGCAGGCACGGCTGGTCCTTTAGTACTAGTACCAGAGTACGTGCAAAGATGAGACATATAGCAGGACATGCGCATAACCTGACACAAAAATGTACTTGGCTAAACGTATTTAAGTATACGCACAATCGAAGTGAAGCAGAACATTGGTTTCTATAATATAACCAGAGACCCAGAATTTAGCTAGCTGGGAGCGGCGGCTGGGAGTGCCTAAGCGAAGAGGAGAGCATGTGGGGACTACCGGTTCTGGCTTTGTCAGGCAACGCAGTTTGTTTCGTGTTTCAGGAAGAGCAACAACTGTGTGTAAAGTGAAGTGGGAATAATAATAATAATAATAATAATAATAATAATAATAATAATAATAATAATAATAATAATACCGGGCGAGTTGGCCGTGCGCGTAGAGGCGCGTGGCTGTGAGCTTGCATCCGGGAGATAGTAGGTTCGAATTCCACTATCGGCAGCCCTGAAAATGGTTTTCCGTGGTTTCCCATTTTCACACCAGGCAAATGCTGGGGCTGTACCTTAATTAAGGCCACGGCCGCTTCCTTCCAACTCCTAGGCCTTTCCTATCCCTTCGTCGCCATCAGACCTATCTGTGTCGGTGCGACGTAAAGCCCCTAGCAAATAATAATAATAATAATAATAATAATAATAATAATAATAATAATAATAATAATAATAATAATAATAGGCCTAATTTATCTATTCCACATCTACACTTTATGAAACGGGAAATATCACTGATAAGAAACGAAGAAGTTGACGTACAGTGCAAAGAGAAGAGGATCTTGAAGATATTGGACAACGCCTGAAAAATTCTCCTGAAAATCACTTAGCCTTATTTATCAGCAAATGGGACTTTCTTATGTTTCTGTAGAAAGGTCTAGGAAGTTACTTAATTTAAAACCCTATAAACGTGCTGTGGCGCAAGAACTTAAACCGGGTGATTCTGTGAGTAGGATTATATTTAGTGAATGTATACCTGACCCAAACTTCGTTAACATTTGACGAGGCAATAATTGAGGTAGGGAGGTAATAATTGACACACGTGATTGGCATGACATGGAGTTTTATTGACATCAAAATAAAGTACAAAAATGGCCTAAAGACGGCACTTTATACGTTACACAAGAAATAATTAGCATAACAATCCATGTTTAGCAAATACGATGTTCTATATAACACACGCTCAACGTCAGCCGTCATTCATCAACAATACCAGTAATCGAGCGACAATGATGCGAACAGCACTGTACAGCATATCCGTAGTTATGGTGAGAAATTGCCGTTAGATGTTATCTTTTAGCATCCCTAATGAGGTCGGACGATCGCGGTAGACTTGTGACTTCAGGTAACGCATAACCCCACAACTATCTGTGGTCGAGGAGCCAGGGAGACCAAGCGAGACATGCCACGATTTCAGGCGCCCTCTCTCACAACAGCTCATTTTATACCGTATATGGCATCGCTGGCGTGTTGGTGTCCAACGCCATCTCTTGGCCTGTTTGTGCACCTATTGTTGGTGTCAATAAAACCCCATGTCATGTCAAACATGTGGCCATTTGTACTAGATGTGTTGCTGTCCAGTGCCATCTGTTAACCTGTTTGTGTACCCGTTCTTGGTGTCAGTAAAACCTCATGTCATGTCAAACATGTGGCTATTTGTACTTGATGTGTTGCTGTCCAGCGCCATCTGTTAGCCTGTTTGTGCATCCGTTCTTGGCGTAAATAAAACCCTGTGTCATACCAATCATGTGTGTCAATTATTACCTCCCTGCCTTCAATATTCCGTGGAGTATTGCCTCTTCAAATGTTAACGAACTTTTGGATCATCCTGTATTGTGAAATAAGGGATGAGAGAGAAATTCATCCCAGTTTCTTCTCAGACTAAACGTGGTTTCACGTTCGTGGGTACGTGAATTCTCAAACCAGCAGATATTGGAGGGCCGAAAGACCTAATCTGCTGAATGAAGAACCCGTTCACGTCAAGAAATTACGGGTGTCGTGCATTAGAATTTATCGGGCAGCCACTCTAGCTGGCTCTCGTTATTGCCCGGCTGGCGGAAAGCGATAGCTTTCAGGCCGAGTCCTAGGCCTCGCCTCAGCTGCGGTTATGCGTAATTGGACGACCCTGCCTAGATGACAACCAACGTGACAACCAGGATCAGGCCGCAGACAAGACCCAAAGCGAACTTAGATGGATACCCATAAAGGTGACTTGCAGAACTGTCTATAAATGGAGGTGGGCCTTGATTAATAGTACGAGGACCAAGGAGAGATCGAGAACTTGGAAAAGGTCAAGGATTAAGTATGAGCCGGGACTGTGAAAGGAATCGAGTAAAAGGAACCGATCAAGAATGGGGAAGCGTCAGATGAGAAGAAAGGGGCGGAATACAACGAACAGGCCGAGAGCAAGAAAGAGGAAAAGGATCGGGCCATGGAAGAGGCAAGGGACAGTAAACGGTCCGAGGACATGTACGACCTCTTGTTAAATCGGGTGGGAATTATTAGATAAATGATCTACCACAATTTATTCCACCGAATAACACCCGTGGATCTAGAGAAGGCTGGAAACCTCTACAGTACTTCACTGTATACTTTGATGAACAATACTTCGAAATTTTGGTAGAACTAACAGATAACTTTTACCATTTAATTAGAGAAAAGTTACTAAGGATGACTTTGAAATAAATAAAAGATGCTTAGCGATATCTACGATATTAAAGTAAACTCGTGTCCTCATCCTGAGGTGGTGCAGCTCTTTTCAGGCACACCCCCATCGGAGGTGAGCTGCATGTACCATTTCAACCACATACCAGTCCTCCTGCCAGTCTTAAATTCCTGGCAGTACCGGGAATCGAACCCGGGCCCCCGAGGACGGCAGTTAATAACACTAACCGTTACGCTATGGAGGCGGACGATATCTACGATAATAAGTATCCATGGTTACTCGAGAATCCGTCTGTGCTGTGATTTCCTTCTTTACGTGTTGTAATAACAAAAGCAATGCCTACTAGAGACAGGTATTTTGCTTTCCGAGCATCTGTTGCTCAATGTTGCGAGAACCCGAATGTACTGGAAAATCACATGTGCAATGTATGGTCTCCAGTATCTATTTGTGTGTGCTAAAGCAGACAGAGGGAGACTGTGTCTTAAAATTCCACACATAGGTTTCACTAATCGTAAAGTAAGTTTAATTAGGCAAAATGTTCCTTATGTTCCTTAGCAGAATACATTCCAAGTATCGTAATTGTGTGATCATTGAAATATTAATGGGAGAAAATATTGAGCTTCGTATGAATGTGGGGCTACCTGAAAGTACAAAGTTTTAGTTCTTCTTTATTAAAATGAGCTCCACGTTATATTTTGACAATATTATAATCCCAATGTACACATATGTGTACAAATTATAATAATTTAAAAACACAAATTAAATAATAAAAATTACTTCAAATATTCTTAGATAACGTATTCGAACATATACCAATATTTTTTACCAAATATCCTACTTCATACACGACTCTGTAGAGAAATGGGTCAAGGGTTGGACATCTATCTATAATTTTCAGTTACAATTATTTTTTTACGTCGATCGACACAGGTAGGTCCGATGGCGACGATGGGAGAGGAAAGGGTTAGGAGCGGAATGGATGTGACCGCAGCCTTAATTAAAGCACAGCCCCAGTATTTGTCTTGTGTAAAAATAGGAAACCACGGAAGAACATCTTCAGGGCTGCCGACAGTGGAATTCGAATCCACTATCCCCCGAATGCAAGCTCACAGCTGCGCGGCCCTAACGGCACGGCCTACCCACTCTTTAGTAAACAAAGTGTCGGGATTGAAGATGATATCGAAGAGATGTTCAGTACAGAGCAAAAATTGGCAACTAGACACCAGGGAGATCCAAACCCAGAACCTTCCATCTGATAGTCTTAGCAATTGAGCTACTGTGGCGTAGGTCATACAGTATTCGTACTGTTGCAAAGAAATTGAGCTGGAAATCTGGAGCTACTTCCAGAACAAATTAAGTGTGCTTGAAAATCACCCTTTATGGGCCAATTCAACAAATAAAACTTCACGACCGCATTGTATATCAAATGAACTTTCAACATATTAGGTTGTGTACACCACATATGGAAGATATGTCCTTTGATAGTGCCAGCCTTCAGCCTTGTCTTGTATCATTTCTAACAAAATAAACATAACCTAGGCTGGAGCTGGACAAATCACAGGAAAAAATGTGTAAGCGTCTAAAATTGAAGACCTACACGGAATAAGGATGTAACCAAAAAATCAGTAATGTTTCGGTATCTATTTCACTGTGTTCTCTACTTGAAGCAATTACATACAAAATAATTTGTTGTTATATCTTAAGGTTTTAAAAAGAGTGTATGAATTGGAAGTGATATAATGGGAAATAATCTGTAAGTATGTCTTATATCTGTATTTAACAGAAGAGAATGCAGTTGCAACACAAATGATGGCAAATAACAGTAGTGTAATAATAACAACAACTAGGCTAGTGGACCCGCGCTGCTCCGCCTGTCGCAGTCATACTATTTGGCCTGCCCTTTTCAATAGTTTTATGAACATTCAGTTCCGGCAATATAGTTTATAACACAATATTCTCTGTAATTTGACCGTTCGGCCGTACCATGATCTAAACATTTTCGAACGATCTCGCCCGAGATAGTACAACATAAAATTGGCCGTGGCTGAATATTGGTTCTGGTAAGTAGACACCCACTTTTTTAAAAAGTTTGTCCCTGCGCTTTACGTATGGTCATACAGAAGGCCAGTCGACTTGATACCTTCCCTTCCGTGCGTACGTCGACTGCTTTCTCTTAGCAGCATGTAAGTTATTAGGAACGTTCTGCCATCTCTTGAGTATATTCAGAAGCTGGGGAAGGTCAGAGAATCAAACAGTATCAGTAGAGAAGAGTACTCTTCTATCATCAGAGGAAGTGTGTACTCTCTGGATTCATAGGTGGTAATCAAACATGGTTGAATGCAATGACACTACTAAGGATAAAAGTGACATATATCAGAATATTAATGAAAGTGTTGATGGTGATCTATCATCAAGTTTCAAAGTCTCCAAAGGTGTGAGACAAGGATGCATCTTATCACCTCAATTGTTTAACATCTATGGTGAATATATCATGAGGCATACCCTCGACAGTTGGTAAGGAGGATTTTCAATTGGTGGGAAGAGAATTAATAACGTCCGTTTCGCAGACGACACCACACTTGTAGCCAGCAGTGTAGAGGAGCTTGTCGATATAATGGATCGTGTACAACAGGAAAGTCACAAACTTGGCATTGAAATTAATTGGAACAAGACAAAACTAATGATTGTCAACAAAGGTGCAGAGATTCAGCTGCCACAGCACCTTAACAATCTCCAAAGAGTCTGTCAGTTTCCTTATCTTGGTTCAATAATCGAGGATAAAAGTAGCTGCGAAAAAGAAATCAAATGTCGCATCATTCTCGGACGTACAGCTATGGCAAAATTAAAGAAGATCTGGCAAGATAGAGCAATATCTATGAATACGAAGAAAAGATTAGTCCATTCGCTTGTGTTCTCGATCTTCCTGTATGGATGCGAAACTTGGACCATAAAAGCTAAGGACAGGACCGAATCAACGCCTTTGAAATTTGGTGTTGGAGAAAGATGTTGCGAATACCGTGGACAGCCAGGCGAACAAATGATTCTATCATCCGGGAAATTGGAATACAAGAAAGTTTATGCCAAGTTGTGTACCAGAGAATCCTGCAATTCTTTGGTCACATTATGAGAAGAGAGGATGACAACCTGGAAAAATTAATTTTCCAAGGAAAAGTTTCTGGAACAAGGACACGAGGACGGGTCGCAAAAAGATGGGTTGATCAAGTGAGAGAGATCACGGGCTTACCATGGAGAGTTACTGTCCGGAAAACGCAAGTACGTACATAATGGTTTCAGCTTATAAAAGAAAAACAAAGTCCTTGGGTCACGATACTCAGTCATGAGTGGAACGACTGGAGAGAGACAATGGAAGTATTAGTCGCTTGGCAACTGCTAAGTACAGAATGTATTGCGGGCTAGGATAAGCCTTCGCCAGCAATTATTGGAGTGATCATTAAATGATTTGGTTTTATGATTACACAAAGTTGGCTGAACTTACAGACCTATCAATATCTCATAACTCACCGACAGGTAATTACGGAGAGCATAAAAATTGAAGCAAATCGTTCCAGTGGAACGGACGGGCGGATTTGCCAAGGCTCTTTTTAGTAAACTCTTTTAATATATAGCTAACAATCAAAATGTCAAGAATATATTTCAAAATATAAATGATATCTTGTCTATGGATGTTTTACATGATCTAATACACCTGTTGGTGAACGAACACAAGCAATACTCACAGTTATTCCATCCTGACACCACGGAGGACAAGGTTCTCCTGGTTGTAAACCAGTCTGATGTTCAAATGTAAGACATAAGATGACACCACAGCATAGAGACGTAATAATGAACCTTATTTCCACAGAAATGTTACTTTTTTAAATTGGTTCATTACATCCTTATTCCGCCAACGGCCGTAGCCGTGTTGAAACACCGGATCCCGCGAGATCTCCGACGTTAAGCAACATTGTGCGTGGTCAGGAGTTGGATGGGTTGCCACGCACTGTTGGTGGGGGTAAGGGAATGGAGGAGCGGAAAGGAACTGGCCACCCTACCGCACATAAACTCCGTCTCAGGAACACCTTTGCGGAGTTTCGGACCTGCCTTCGGGCAGAATAACCCTTACCTTACATCCGGGAGCGTCTTCAGTTGGTGAGTGAATGAATGAACGATATCGTTAACTCAGGAAACTCATGAACATTGTTGCAGTATTGTTAGTGCCAAGAGATTCATGTGTACAGTGGGATTTAGTACTAAGAATAGTATGGATGAGATAAATCTTGAACAAACAAGATCATTAGAGCATTTGTATATCGACATGTTAGGAGGGAGTAACAGCTGAAGTGATGACATCACACTGGATAATACTATAGAGATAAGCAAGTAAATGACGACAACACTGCAAAACGAATGATGGTCACTGAAATAAAGTTTACGGCTAGAGAAAATTTAACGTTGGACCACTGGTATAAAATAGTACAATGTTTATAAATAATGTTATACCCAGCTAGCTTTCCTCCCAAATGTTGTAATGCCAATCTATACTTCAAAGCAATTACTTTTTTTACTTTTGTACCCAAAATATATAAAACATTGCAGAACACAAATTACTATTTCAGCTCTTCAAGCCATTGACAAACAATTAAAAAAAAGAACAGGCGCTGATAGTCTTTCCAATTCAGCTACTGAGCTACTGTGGCCTAGGAAATACAGTATTCGTACTGTTGCAATGAAATTGAGCGACATATTTGGCAACATCACATAAGATGATCTTAGTCTTAACCGGGCGAGTTGGCCGTGAGGTTAGAGTCGCGCAGCTGTGAGCTTGCATCCCACTGTCAGCAGCCCTGAAGATGGTTTTCCGCGGTTTTCCATTTTCATACCAGGCAAATGCTGGGGCTGTACCTTAATTAAGGCCACGTCCGCTTCCTTCCTACTCCTATGCCTTTCCTATCCCACCGTCGCCATAACACCTATCTGTGTCGGTGCGACGTAAAGCAACGAGCAAAAAAAAAATTGATTTTAGTCTTTCTCTATTATTTTGTTTTATATGCATCAATCTGGAACATAAACCAACCTTCAAGACTGAGCGTGCTTCCAACCTGCTGGACTGTCATCTCTGTTGTGTTACTTGAACTGATGTTCACCCTTCTTGTAAAATATAGCATTATTTTGAAGCCCAATAATAGCTCAACATGAAACTAGAAGAATATGGAATATGGAATGAGAATTAATAAGAAGAAGACCAAAAGTATGATGATTGGAGGAAAAGGTAGAAGTTGTCATATTAGTATAGGAGGAGAAGAAATAGAGCAAGTCAGTAACTTCAAGTATTTGGGAAGTATGATCAGAGATGATATGTATTGCACAACAGAAATTAAGAAAATAATTGCCATAGCAAAAGGACGCTTTAGGAAAAAATCAAAATTATTTTGTGGACCACTAAACAAAGATTTGAGGAAAAGACTTGCTAAGTGTTATATTTGGAGCATAGCGCTGTATGGCGCAGAGACTTGGACATTGAGAAAGAAAGATGAGAGAAGATTGGAGGCACTAGAGATGTGGGTATGGAGGAGAATAGAACGAATGAAATGGGAAGACCGGGTAAGGAATGAGGAGGTATTACGAAGAGTTGGAGAAGAACGAAGTATGTTACAAACCTTTAGAAGAAGAAAAATGAACTGGATCGGACATTGTTTGAGGAGGGACTGTTTACTGAAAGAAGGAATAGAAGGAATGGTGAAAGGCAAACGAGGAAGAGGAAGGAAAAGATATCAAATGTAGGACAATATCCAAGGAAATAAATATTCGGACATGAAAAGCTAGGCGCAGGACAGGCAACAGTGGAAGAGGTTCATCCCATGACAAGACCTGCCATAAGGCAGAATACCTAGATAGATAGATAATGGCCTTTTTTTTGCGTGAAATGACTCCCCAGTAGCTTCTAACGGTCCTTCATAACCAACAAAAAACCTTTTCAAACATAAATACACACATCCTTTTTCGCGGTTTGGCCCTCAAATTTTATTTTTCATGCCCGGCTCCTATGAAATTTGGCTGGCACCTTGGTTGTTTCTGATGTTTCCTGCCCTGAACTACTGTAGGCCAACGTAGTTCAGTTTATATGAGCGTCCGACGTGAAATAGGAAGGTTGTTGGTTCTGATCTCACTGATTTACGGGTGACCATTTGTGTTCTGTGTTTTAGATCTCTTCGGTATGTGCTATATGTACCGAACACGGCCTAATACGCTGAAAATGAATTTCGAGTTCAAAATAAGTGTTGAAAGGGAGGTATTATTCAACACTCCGTCTACACCCTCCCGCCCTCGCAGATGCTATTTGCCTCCTTGCGCCACTCGGTTCCCTACGTAAACACACCACCCACCACGGGGCTGCACTACTCACTTCGACCGTATTCACTGAAACATAGTAATTGTTTCTTTTTTCTAGTCGTCGCACTAATGCAGGTAGGTTCTCCGACATCTCAATGATAGGGAAGAGCTGAAGTTGATATGGTGGTGTTAATTAAGGAACGGCGGTACTCTTTACCGGATGTCAGAAAGTGAGACCGTGAAACGATCTACAGGGCCGGTGTGTTTGAAATCAAGCATTTTCCGAATACAAGCTTAAAAATACTCAGCACTCCACCCACCACTATTAAATGGCTGAACTTCAATTCTTCATGAGACCAACTCTCACAACAAGAGAAAATTCTACACACCCTATTCAAGATTGATGTCAACTGTCATTACTTTTTTGTAATCATCATCATAATCATCATCCATTTATCGACCCGAAGGTTGGTTTTCAGCAGCAGAAGCAAAGGTAGTCATCCTCTATGCATTTCTGTCTTGCAGCGCTGAGTGGCTCAGACGGTCGAGGCGCTGATCTTCTGACTCCAACTTGGCAGGTTCGATCCTGGCTCAGTCTGGCGGTATTTAAAGGTGCTCAAACACGACAGCCTTATGTCAGTAGATTTACTGGCACGTAAAAGAACTCCACGAGATTAAATTCTGGGCACCTCGACTTCTCCGAAAACCATAAAAGTAGTTAGTGGGACGTAAACACCATTATTATTATTATTATTATTATTATTATTATTATTATTATTATTATTATTATTATTATTATTTCTTCCCTGAGCAAGTCGTTTCATGTCTTGATACTTCGTACAGCTAACATCTTTTTTCAATTGTTTGGATGTAAGATGATTTTGGTCTTCTTCTACTATTTTTTCCTTTCTCTAATAGCAAATTATAATTCTACAATATCGGTCTCATCTATGAGCAGAGTAACTGATTTTAATATTCCAGTGGGCGATTTTCGAGCTAGGTATCACGGACATGAACGAGTTGATATACACACGCCTGTCATTTAGTGATATTTCAAAAAGGCAAGTTCCACGTTGCTCGAAAACAGAGCATGTTTTGTTGCTGAGCTTGTGATAAAACTTTCACTGGCTTTCTGTTTGCAGCTGACGTCATTAACGGGGTTGAAAAGTTAAAAGTTCGGATGTCCTCAAGGAAACTTGATATTTATACCAACCTAAGCAGAAGTTTACCTAGCTAGCCCTTACAAGTTATTTGGAATGTTCTCTCTCCCTCTTTCTCACACACAGACAGATATACACACACCAGACAGACAGACAGACAGACAGACAGACAGACAGGCAGGCAGACAGACAGACAGACAGACAGACAGACAGTTCAACACAAACTAACAAGCTAAAATTGCTAGGAATATAAGGTGATTGTGTTTTAATCCGATAATTATGTTTACGAATTTGACCAAGAATTTCAGCCGAGGAGTGGCTCAGTTGGTAGAGCCCAAGTTAGCATATTCGAAGGCGACTAATTCCGTTTGTACTTGAAGGTGTTCAACAGGTCCACCAGATACCCTGAAAATATAACCCCATCCCCCCAAAGAGGTCACCACAGTAGTCATCCTCAGTCTCTCCAATACCTTGTCCGATTCCTGAAATGAATACTATTTTTGACTGTAGAAAGAAATCAAAGAAATTTGCTGTCTAATCAGATTACGACAATAAATAACTACAGTATGATCTACGTACCTAGCAGCTCTAGACTTCAACGCAGTTATACTGTCTAGGTTTTCTTAGGTACAATTCTGTTACTAACTAGCATGTAACACTTCTCTTCCTAACACAAATATACTTCTCCACATTCCCCTAATAATGATGAATATTTCTGAAGTTCTTCCCGGGGGCATCCACTCTCTGTTCAGTAACTTTACAATCATACACAGCGGATTTACGTTATGAATTTTTCTCATATTCTCATCACCTACAAATTTCTCTTTTATTTACCTTGTCCCTAAACAGCATTTTATAAGGTGTGCCCATCGCATTTCTTCAGAACACCCTACATTATTTTCATCTCAATTTTGTCTGTATGCTTTACGTTGTATACTGCTATCAACCAACGTATTATGCCCCTCATTTCCCTTTTAGTTACATTATCTATATTTGCCCTCATTCTCCCAACTACATTACAAAATACTGAGTGAGTTCGCCGTGTGGTTAGGGGTGCGCAGATGTGATTTTTCATTCGGGAGATAGTTGGTTCAAATCCTACAGTCGGCAGCCCCGAATATGGCCTTTCATTGTTTCCCATTTTCACACCAAGCACCAGAGACTGTACGTAATTGACTGTCACTGAATATGTGATTACCTACACATTTTTCGTTGTCTGACTGATTTTCACCCGTTCCTATTATACAAAGGATTGTGATATAATTTTTTTCTATAATATTTTAATTGTGTGACCATGGAGTTACATGCCTTGATACTCCAGTCGGACCACTAACAGATTCAATCTAATGTAGCCTATACAGTATTATCTCAACTTAAATATCATTAGAGTGGTTATTTTATTGACATCAACTTGCTTTACCATTAAGGTTTCGGTTGTTATTACTATTATAATTATTATTTCTTTCTTTCCTTCTTTATTTATTTCTTTCGTCCTTTCTTAATCCGTTTACCCTCGGATTCAGCGAGGGATCTCACCTCTACCGCCTCAATGGCAGTGTCCTGGAGCGTGAGAATTTGTGTCGGTGGATACAACTGAGGAGGAGGACCAGCAGCTCGCTCAGGCTGCCGCACCTGCTGTGCTGAACAGGGGCCTTGTAGGGAGACGGGAAGATTGGAAAGGATAGACAAGGAAGAGCGAAGGAAACGTCCATGGCCTTAAGTTACGTACCATCCCGGCATTTGTCTGGAGTAGAAATTGGAAACCTCGGAAAGCCACTTAAAGGATGGCTGAGGTGGGAATCGCAGCCGGGCCTCCGATGGTGACAGCTAATCAAAGTAACCACTGCACCACAGAGGCGGGTATTATTATTATGATTATTATTATTATTTATTATTTATTATTATTATTATTATTATTATTATTATTATTATTATTATTATTATTATTATTATTATTATTATTATTATTATTATTATTATTATTATTATTATTATTATTATTATTATTATTATTATTATTATGGAAATACGGTGTTTTAATTTAATTCTGAATTTAGTAAGTCAATAGGTTTTTATTAATGTTTTCTTATATTTATCGTTGAGAAAAATATTATTGGAAATACCCTTTAATATCAGCGTCATATAAGGGGTCAATATCATTATTACTTTTATCTTCGATTGACATCCAGAATCAGTACAGTGTAGTTTAACCTTCATTTTATTGTGTACTTCTTCGCATTGTGCATTTTATGTTGTCAGCGGTTGTAAAGCACTTGTAGCAGAAATAAATGCTTGCTTGCTTACTTACTTACTTAATTAATTAATTAAGGCCACGACCACTTCCTTCCCACTCCTAGCCCTTTCCTACCCCATCGATGCCATAAGGCCTGTCTGTGTCGGTGTGATGTAAAACAGCTTGTGAAAAGGTTCTGAATTTTCCTAGTGACCCATTATTTTTACACTGTGAAGCAATTTGTTGATTTTCAATATCCTTAACTCTTAAAACATTTTTCCATATTGTTTGCTGTTCTATACAATCTATTTCCCACTAGTATCCCATTTCTATCCTTTCCAAAATATTCTGTACCCCATCCACCAAGTACCCTTTGTGCTGGTTTGCTTATAGGTAAACAGCACGTTCTGACAGAGCAGATTCTACATTCTCCGATGGCTAAAATAAGATGTGCTGTTTATAAGTTACGGATAATTGGCCCAGATATTTTATTGAAACATTGGCACTTTTTACTCGGAGAAATGCTGTAGAAATTTCTAAAGCCGCTAATTATTATCTTACGAAATGGATATTTCAGTCAAAATGTAAACATACTCATTGCGTCCTCCTATGGTTCGTAAAAATGGCACGCATAGAGTATGTTGGTTCGCATATTTCAGTGGGCTTGATTGACTAATATGCAATAGCAACTTCTGACTCGGTGAGGTAAAAACGGGAAACTACCTCACTCCTCATTTCCCTAGACTGCCTCTTCAGTGACGCCTAAACCAGATATAACAGCTGATGGTGGATTTGTTGAGGATCAAGCCACCCTTCCAGCAGAATACTGAACATAACCACGGCTCGTAAATAGTACGACGATACGTTTAAAATTTAGTATCGTTTGATATTTAGGTCAATAATAATAATAATAATAATAATAATAATAATAATAATAATAATAATAATAATAATAATAATAATAATAATAATAGGCCTAATTTATCTATTCCACATCTACACTTGGTGAAACGGGAAATATTAATGATAAGAAACGAAGAAGATGACGTACAGTGCTAAGAGAAGAGGATCTTGAAGATATTGGACAACGCCTGAAAAATTCTACGGAGAGGTCTGGTGCAGATCATTAGAGTAGACGCCACATTTGCGACCTGAGCACCTCTGAGGATGAGACTCTAGCTGGGATGCGTCCTAATACTGAAGACGACACAGACAACCAACTCCCGCGTCAGAGGAATTAACAAATTAAATTTAAAACCCCCGACCGTGCCGGAAATCGAACACGCGAATCCTTGGAACAAAGGCGATCGCACTAACCATTTACCCACGGAACTGGACGTTAGCTCAAACAGGACCCCATACTTTACTCCCCGGTAATAATGCTTCGAAATCTTACTTAAATAAAGGATGTTAGAGGAAGTTGCTCAATCGACGAGCCGCGGCACATTATCGGGCCCTGGAATGAGATATACCGGCCCGTGCAATACTTTCCTGGAATTCGTCATTTTATTTTCCTAAGTGTTTTTCAAGAATGAATATTTTACAATTGGAAATTTTCTGGTAACTTTTTACGAGTAAATTTGATGGGACGGGACCCTCATCTCATTTACCGATCCTCAGTCTCTCTGCCTTAGAGGGAATATAACGTATACGTTATTCCAACAGAAATGGGTGAAGGGACTATGGGCCCCATGATTAACTGACTGTATCTGCGCTGAGAACGAAAGGCACAGGTTGAGGACTGCACGTGTGTAATTAGAAACTATCGTCAAAATAATTATAACATGGTTTTATTTAATATAATAGGAAATTATACCAATCCAATACAAGTGGTTACATTCTCATTCACCATGTTTATGTTTCTTGAAACTCGTGGAATAATAAGTTGTATGCAGTAGTGGGAAAAGCACAAGAAAAAAAGTCATAATATTTATAACACTGTATCCCCAAAATTGTTATTTACATCTCCCTTTGGCAAAATTAAATGATGATAAATATAAGGTAAGGTAAGGGTTATACTGCCCGAAGGCAGGTCCGAACCTCCGCAGAGGTGTTCCTGAGCCGGAGTTTACGATGATAAATATGTCTTCAGTAAAATATGTGACGTAATGTTACCTACCAACCGTTTATGCTGTGATGTGAGGTATTGATGGATGGCCATGCATACAGACCCACTGCCTGTGCAGCTATGTTCATACAGATCCATGGCCTGTACTGTTGCTAGGTAACATCGCATCACACATGCTGTTACATGACACTGTTTGGTCACACAAATTTTTGGATCATTCCAGCTCTAAGACATAAACTGTGCTGAATTACAATTACCTGAAAAGCAGTTTACTCGGTTACAAATACAAATTAGTTTTTTCAACAAGTAATCACTAAAATTACAATTATAGTTTCAATTACAATTATTACTTCATAGAACGCCAGTCTTAAGAAAATCACTGACATTTTTCACATAACCTGGAATGGTACCAAAGTTTCCAAAGAAAAATATATTACTTCATTTTGTGTTTCTTTGTCATAGAGATATTAAGTAGCTATTATCATTAGATGAGACTGAACATGACAACCTGGACCATTAGAAATGATCTTCTTTCATTTTATTTTAGTTAATGATTTGTTTCAAATAATTTGCCGATTACTTTACAAAATAATTAGTTCTTAAAATTATCTTCACTAAGCCTCTACCTCTTAGGGGCGAAGTACACCTTATCATGTACTGAAAAGGTACCTTACTGGAGCACTTGAAGGAATGTATGTGTTTAATTTTATTAACATCCCCAGCAGTGATACGTATTGCTGGATAAGTCTGATGTCTTTGGAAGTACTCAGAAGGTAAGCAAGTAACTAATTCAGTACTGGTGAATGTACTGTTTCTGTTGTAGTAGAACTGAAGAATTTGCTTTCTTCACCACTTATTTCTTTTCTGCTTCCATGCGATGAAATGAAATGAAATGGCGTATGGCTTTTAGTGCCAGGAGTGTCGGCTCACCAGGTGCAGGTCTTTTGATTTGACTCCCGTAGGCAACCTGCGCATCATGATGAGGATGAAATGATGATGAAGACGACATATACGCCCAGTCCCCGTGCCAGCGAAATTAACCAATGATGGTTAAAATTCCCGACCCTGCCGGGAATCGAACCCGGCACCCTTGTGACGAAAGGCCAGAACACTAACCATTTAGCCATGGAGCCGGACTTCTATGCGATGTATATGGTAGGTTCATACAGTAAATCCACACAACTGGAACGTTCAGCCTGGGGAGTTCCCAGCCCGCTCTACAGCAGAGATACTACAGGTGTCCTTGCGCTGGAATAGGTAGGAGTTAAGCCGGCAACTTGTTCGTCTCTGCAGTTAAGTGGCTATGCATATCTTCAAGGCGTTCAAAATGGCGATACGAATGGGTTTCAGCCCCCACCTTATATACTCGTATCGATTACTTGAATGTAACAATTTAGATTTTATTTCATGAAGTAAATTGCGAGTAAAAATTACATTTTGTAAAATGTAAAATTACTAACGAAGTATTCAACACAAGTGATTTGATTACTTTTAATCAATTTCTCCCCTGTTCTGTTTATATGTTGCGGAGTTTTCTCCCATTATCAGTCTTAAGTCTGTTACATCTATGTAGAACACATCCGCCAAAATAATCGTGGCGATTGCTTAATTTACGAAGTATATTAAGTTGTGCATCATCTGTTTCTTGTGAAACTCATTTGTCGAGGAGAAAGGGAGAGAGAAAATGATGTACTACACAAATCTCGTGAGACAGACACAAGTTGGTCAGTGTGCGTCAGTCTGTGTAAATAAGAAAACATTTCATGGCAAATGTGATTATGTTCTTCCCAAGTCGATAAAGGAGTCAGCAGTGGCCAGCACAAGAGAGCGAACGTCACAGCGCATAAAAGTCTGCGCTCGTCAACTGTCAAGTGAAGAGCGACGGACGGCGCCACCAGGGTAAATCCATTAGTGGCGCCGATCAGCGCCGAGGCACTATGGGGGCGGGTGGAACGGGACAAATTAAAGGCGAGCTCCAGTGTCCCCACATATTACACTGGTACTTGCTCTTGCTGTGGTTATCTACTACCTGTTGTTTCTGCACTGAATGCAACCTCCGCTAAGACCCAATAATTTGGAGTGATTGGAAAAGCATATCATTAACTCCAAAATTTTCTAGATTCTTTTCGTCGTATTTTGTTACTCTGGACTAAACGTTAACCTACATAAGCAGATTGTAGTTTTCAGACAGAGCTGTCAATAATAATAATAATAATAATAATAATAATAATAATAATAATAATAATAATAATAATAATAATAATAATAATAATAATAATAATAATAATAATAATAATAATAATAATAATACGTGTTTGAGTCATCAGTCCACAGACTGGTTGGATGTAGCCCTCCAAAACACTAATCCTGTGCTAACCTTTTAATTTCTACTTAACTGGAGCATCCTACATCTGCTCTAATCTCTTCGTGATATTCACACCTTGGTCTACCGCTACCGTTCATACCCCGTGCACTTTTCCCCAAAAGCGATTGAACAAGTCCTGGGTATCTTGAGATGTGTCCTATCATGCTACCTCTTCTTCTCGTCAAATTTAACCGAATCGTTCTCCGCACACCAATTCGTTTCAGTATCACTTCATTCATTATTCGATCTATCCATCCCGCCTTCAGCATTCCTCTGTGACACCACAATTATATCAATTCTCTTTCTATATGAGCTAGTTATCGTCCATGTTTCACTCCCATACAATGCCACTGTCCAGATGAATGTCTTCGGAAACATCTTTCTAATTCCTATATCAATGTTCGAAGTGAAAAAAATACTTCTCTAGAAAGGTCTTCCTTGCTTGTGCTAGTCGGTATTTTATATCCTTCTTCCTTCTGCCATCGTTAGTTATTTTATTCCCAAGTACAGTAACAATACTTATCTACTTCCTTTAATACTTCATTTCCTAATCTAAAAATACCTGCATCATCTGACTTCATTTGTCTGCACTCCATTACCTTAGTTTTGGACTTATATATTTTCATCTGGTATTCCTTTAATGAAGACTCCGTCCATACCATTCAGTAATTTCACCAGATCCTATGCAGACTCAGATATAACAATATCATCGGCAAATCTCAGGATTTTATTTCCTCTCCTTGGATTGTGAATCCCTTTCCAAATTCCTCTTTGCATTCCTTTACTACCCGATCTGTATACATGAAAAGGAGAAAGGACAGACTGCAGCCTTGCCTCACTCCTTTCCGGCTTGCTGCTACTTTTCCAAAGCCATCGATTCTTATCACTGCAGACTAATTTTTATACAGATTGTAGATAATTCTTCGTTCTCGGTATCTGATCCCGATCGCCTTCAGAATCTCAAATGGCTTTTCTAGATCTACAAACGCCATGTTCTGGCTTTTCGTTATTAAGTCGATCCTCTATAATAATAATAATAATAATAATAATAATAATAATAATAATAATAATAATAATAATAATAATAATAATAATAATAATAATAATAATAATAATAATAATAATTGGTATTATGTCTGCGGCTTACTCCTATTTCTTGATCGGGGAGTAGGCGACATGAGTGTATATAGGATGTTTTATGGCCGGATGCCCTTCATGACAACAACCTCCGTTGAGAAGATGAGGATCGAATAAATGATGGTGAATGAAGTTGAGTATGGAGACGGAGAGAAGCGACTGTGGCCTATGCATAGGAACTGTCCCGGTACTTTGCCCGGAAGTGAAAATTGGAAACCATTCTCAGGACAGCCGTCGGTAGCGTTCGAGTGCACGCGTCTCCCGAATGCAGAGCTTTTGGCTCCATAGATGTAGAGCCTTAATACGCACGCCCACTCCGCTCAATTAATAATAATAAAAGTAATCATTTAACAGCCATTCGAAATTACAGCCTAGTCAGACAAGGCGATTGATTATTGTTGTATACAACGAGCTTGGTATACAAGGCACAACATAAAAGTTTATTGCTTCAACACATTTATACAATATGTACATGAAATAGAACGAAACTTTTCTTGAAGCTTGTTGAGTTGTACACGTGTAATATTAATATAAGGTAGTAGGCTGAGGGCCTGAATAATATTTACATTAGTACAACTAGAGATTCCTATATACATTCAATCTGGTCTTGATGAGACAGTCTGTGCAAATGAAAGAATGTTCTTGATAGTCGAAAACTAACTTGTAGGGAGAGTTCGTATTAGCAGAATACTAACAGAAGGCGTATAACTTGCAAGGAACTTGCGTCTAATGTTCATATATAGCAGAATGCTATGATTGGAGTCGTAGCACTGTAGGGGACTTGAGTGAGTAGCAGAATGCTTGGATGGGTGCTCGACGTGGCTACGGGATGCAGGATGAATGAGGCAATGTCCAGAGGTGAAACCTCACTGCCAGGAATCAGTCCACCTGTTCAGAACACATTTTTAAGAGTGTACCTCCGTGTCTGACTTGCGGTGTAGTCTGGTCGTTGGACACTGTAGGAGTCCTGGAGAGGCGAGAAACGTTGCTCCTTATATAGCGCTGGCTGACGTCACAGACGATCACGTCAGCGCACTGCAGTCTGCCTCGTGGTCTCTGGAAACATCCATGTTCGGCGGGCTGCGGAGCTTGTAGGCGCGGAGAACACACACAACAATTATCACCACTACTATTCAATCTAGTTATGGAAAAAGTGGTTCGAGAATGGAAAAATGAAACTAAAGAGATCAATAGTGGTAGACTTCTCCAAAATAAAACTCAGCTTGAATGTCTCGCCTTTGCAGATAACTTGGCAATCCTCTCCAACAACAAACAAGAAGCACTCCACTCGTGTCCATAGAAAAACTTCATGAAATAGCGGCAAGAGCAGGTCTGTAAATTTCATATGCAAAGACAAATTATATGGAAGGTACAAAATCAGGATTTAACAGCCATCCTCTAATCACTGGATAAGGAAAAATCTCGCAAGTAGATAAATTCAAATACCCAGGCGAAATTATACAACCAAACGGGATAAATCAGCAAGCAAAGAAAGAAAGCATTGCAAAATTAGAAAAAAAGCATACAACATTGTCTGGAGCAGATACAACAAAAAATCTATATCCCAAAACGCAAAATTACGACACTACAACACAGTTGTCAAACCAGAAGCCCTTTATGCATCAGAAACTCTGATAATTGGTGGCAGATCCCATGTAAAAAACATCGAAAAACAAGGGAGCAAAATTCTAGGACCTAAATGCGAAAATGATATTTGGATGAAAAGGAAGTCACAGGAAATCTATCAAGTAACAGAAAAATCACTGACATTATTAGGAAAAGAAGATTAAAATTCTTTGGTCACCTGATCAGGATGGATAACAATAGGTTAACAAAGAGAATACTAAATCACGCAGTACCTCTAAAATATCACAACAATTTGCTTACAGAAATAAAGAAACATCTTCAGGAAATTGGTATAAATTAATAAATCTTGCGAGACAGAAAAAAGTTACAAATATCATAAACAAACACAAATTTGCTGACCAACCTGAAAGACAAGCTACAGGATGGACGGAAGAACGTAAAGAGGAGCACAGCGAAAGGTTGACGAGATTTTGGGAAGACAAGAAAAAACGTTCTGCTAAACAAGTTCACACGCGCTCTTTAGTTGGGCACAACGAATCAAAATAATAATAATAATAATAATAATAATAATAATAATAATAATAATAATAATAATAATAATAATAATAATCCATTTATTTATAGTGGAGCATAGAGCCTTCACCAAGAGTCGCCACTGCATTCTGTTCTTTGCCAGTTCTCTTGCCTCTTGCCAAATTGTGTTCATGGCTGCAAGTTCCCGGTCTATAGATCTTCTCCATGTCATCCGTAGTCTACCTTGTTTCCTCCGGCTTTGTGGATTCCACTCCAAAGCTTGCTTCACATTTGATCTTTCGCCTTGGCTCAGGGTGTACCCAATTCATTTCCTATTCCTCTTGTTGACCTACTCCGCTATTGATCTTCGATTGGTTATTTCCCTACGTTTAGCATTGCATGTCTCGTTGCGCCACCATATCTCTAACATGTTCCTCAAACACGGTTCAAGAAGGTCGGATGTTCGTTAACTCCTTAGTCATTTCCCATGTTTCACGCCAACACAGGCGTTCTGATATAACATTCCCGTTAAATATCGGGAACTTAGTGTTAAGACGATCGCGTCAATTTCTCCAGACAGTTACTCTAGTGCTCCCCTTGTCTTTCTGTTGCGTCTCCGTTGGTGCTTGCTATTCGCGTGTAAGTACGCATATACGCGAGACA
Organism: Anabrus simplex; assembly: GCF_040414725.1. Taxonomy (NCBI): domain Eukaryota; kingdom Metazoa; phylum Arthropoda; class Insecta; order Orthoptera; family Tettigoniidae; genus Anabrus; species Anabrus simplex. The sequence goes on from NC_090271.1 coordinate 312,225,840, forward strand.
TAGGAGTTACTCATAAATAACAGAATTCCATTTTACGAAACAATTCTGTAATTTGGGCCAACCTCCTAAAATTATGTCAAGTCAAAGGACATTCAGTACAGCATCAATTTATTACTTTCTTTCACTTTTTTATAAATTCCTATATCCTCTAACACAGCTTATATCAGGACATACTTGGAATGCAATGTTCATACACACTTTTAATATTACATATTTATAGACGACAATCAGTTAGCAAACACAAACGTAATACTAAATGCCACGTAAGTTTATTTATGTAATGCGTAATAATAGTATTGGCTTTACGTACGATTAACTAATTTTTTACGGTTTTCGCAAACGCCGAGGTGCCGGAATTTAGTCACACAGGAGTTAATTTAAGTACCGTTAAATGTACCGACACAAGGTTGACGTATTTGAGCACCTTCAAATACCACCGGTTTATAAAAGGAGTTATTTAAAACATTAGGCCATGTTTCGGCCTATCATATTTGGCCATCTTTAGCTGTAACCAAAATTGATCTAAACAATTTAAAAAGTGAGATGTCATTGTAAAGTAACATATAAAAAACAGACAGATTAAAACTACACATTAATTTTAGAATAAAATGAGGGTCCACATTTTCTCAGACGTCACTTTGCTGATATGTGAAATAAGGAATGTTTTTGTAAACACTTCCTTGCAAATTGAATAACACAACGTAAAGAGGTAATTAAATTTATTATAAACGCGATAAGTGTTGAACACGTCGACCTATAAGTAAAATTATTTTATAAGAATGTAATCTCTGTACTTTATCTTAGAGGCTAAGTTGATAACTACAGTAGTTTTAAAACATGCTATGACTTTTAACGTAGATATTTTTATGTTCATGTCACTCTTATTTCAAATTAAAATTCACTCGAATGCTATATTTTCTTCCCCCTATATTCCATGATTGCAATGTAAATCTTTATTGCTCTTGTTTATTTTCCTGTCAATATGTTAGTAGCATACAATAGCCGTCATGCTTCGCCCCTTCGAACTGTAGTAAACAGCAAAGTTCGTACGATGTCAACTAAAGAAATGAACACCGATTCCAAGAGATAGTCATTCAGTGATATTGACTGCTGAGTTTTTGCAGTCTAAAGAACGAAGTAAATTCAATATCGACCACGAGTTACACCACAGGGAAACAACGAACCGCAGTTTATGGTCCCAGTAGGGGCACAGTTCTCTGCACACAGCAGGTAACTGCAGCCACAAAAACCAGCCATCACTGTATCATCCAGTGGGATATCATTAGACACAGAGCTGAGCGGCAGATGATGACACATCGTCGGTTACATTCAGACTTGGAGAATCGTTTAATTGATGCCCTCACATCACTCTGTGAGCTAATTACCTCCCTGCCATCCATCCTGTCTCCATACTCACAGTTAACTAACTACTCCTACATTCGCTCAGATACTAATGCTGATGGTTTCAATCAATGATCCACGAATTAAACAAGTTCTTTAAGGACATTGTTGGGGTGGAACTAAGCATAACAAAACATGTTTTTATCCCACCTTATTTGAACCCTATTAAACATATATATTCCTTTGTTGCCGAGATGTAGTGTTTACAGTGCACTATGTGATCTGCTATGGGCTCCAATAAATCATTTACGTTCATTGACATGTCTCAGTCTTATCCTTGGCTTTGACAATATGAAAGTGATAGAGGTATGAGCGATGCTAGTAATACCATTCCTTATGCAGCCAGTCCCTGCTGTGAATGGTGTGAAAGTATTGCTCATATGGTCGGTTGGTGCATACCTTTCACTGGGCTTGGCACACTGATATGTAATAGCAAATTCTGCCTCATTGAGGAAGGCAGCGAGAAACTAGCTCGCTCTTCATTTCCCTAGAATGCCTCTTCAGTGACACGTAGGTAATCCATGCCAGATGTTGGCGTAGCTGTGAGGGATCAAACTAGCCTTCGGGTTGAATTCCCAACATGCATTAAATATAGAACACTCAAATTTTACACATACACTGCATAGTTGTTCCTTAACACAAAACAAACAAAAAATATAATGATTTATGCATTCATTTCCAAAAGAAAAAATTTGATTTCATGTTTAAAATATTTTAAGTGTTTATTTTTTCTCTGAAACCTTTGAACCAATTGAGGTAATATTTGTTTACAATATCCACAGAGATAGTAGTTATATAACAGGTGAAAGATATCTCGAAAATAAATAAAATGTTGATCACAAACTAATATTAAATACTGTAAAAAAAAACATGCAAAATTGGCGGTTCAAGTTTAATATTTTTAAGACCAAGTTGTTAGGAAAATGAATATAATATCTCACCTAGTTTGTAAATCTACGTCTATAAATCATGTGTATGAAGTTTAGTTGCTCTCTCTGGAGCAAGTTCTGTGAAAAGTGCACCTTTAGAGAAAAATATATTTAAAATAATATTTTACTAATGATTTTTTTTTTGGAAATGAATGCATAAATCATGCCATACTTTTTTCTATTTTTGTGTTAAAGAAATATATATATATATGTGTGTGTGTGTTTATTCTTCAAGGTGTTTTACATCGCACCGACACAGATAGGTCTTATCGCGACGATGGGATAGGAAAGGGGTAGGAGTGGGAAGGAAGCGTCCGTGGCCTTAATTAAGGTATATAAATATTCTAAATATTTGAGTGTGACTTGATAGAATTTGATGATGTTCCTTCAAGAAAGAAACATGCCTTGTGTGAAAATGGGGAACCATGGAAAACCATCTTCAGGTGAACTAATTGTAATGCTGAAAAAACAATGTTACCGCAATTCAGTGAACTGTAACTTAGGCCAGATTAATGTTTTCTTGTATTTTTTTCCATCACTGAATATAAATAATATTTCCGTTTTATATGGATTTTAAGTTTCTTTCTTCATCTTCTTCCTCCGATTTTCCTACATATGTGGGGTTGTGGGTGCAAACTGTGTCGCACATGTTTTACGGCCGGATGTCCTTCCTGACGTCAACTCTATATGGAGGTATATAATCACTATTGCGTGTTTCTGTGATGGTTGGTAGTGTAGTGCGTTGTCTGAATATGAAGAGGAAAGTGTTGGGACAAACACAAACACCCAGTCCTCAGGCCGGAGGAATTAATCATGCGCGATTAAAATCCCCGACCCGACTGGGAATCAAACCCGGGACCCTCTGAAGAGAAGGCCTCAACGCTGACCATTCAGCCAATGAATGGACTTTAAGTTTCGTTCTTTACTATTTATTTATTTAAACCATTTACCCTCCAGGATTGGTTTTTCCCTGGTCTCAGAGAGGGACACCACCTCGACCGCCTCAAGAAAAGTGTCCTGGAACGTGAGATATTTGGTCGTGGATACAACTGGGAAGGAGCACCAGTGCGTCGCCCAGGTGGTCTTACCTGAAATGTTGAACAGGGGCCTTGTGGTGAATGGGAAGATTGGAATAGATAGACAAGCAAGAGACAAGAATGCGGTCGTGGCTTTAGATTAGGTACCTTCTCGCCATTTGCCTGGAGGAGAAGTGCGAACTACGAAAAACCACTTCGAGGATAGCCGAGGAAGGAATCGAACCCCTCTCTACTCAAGTAACCTCCCGAGGCTGAGTGGACCCCGTTACAGCCCTCGTACCACTTATTAAATGTCGTGGTAGAGCTCGCAATCGAACCCGAGCCTCTGCGGTTGGCAGCTAATCACACAAACCACACAGTGTGCAATTTGCGTTATTTAATATTTGTTGACATGAGATATATACATCGGCATTAAACATGGGACATATTGATTTGAATACTGTGAAAGACATTGCACGTTATAAATTTCATATTAGAGCCCGTATTGTCAAAGTATCAACTTGTGAAAGGTTAGATTTTATAATTCCACCTTTACAATACTGTAATTGTCTTTATTACAAAGACTACATTAAATTTGTAATAAAGACAATTACAGTATTGTAAAGGTGGAATTATAAAATCTAAACTTTCACAAGTTGTTACTGTGAAAGAACTGTTCTTAATTCGGCTACGATATTTGGAATTTAACTTCTGAATGATATGGATCATTTTGAATCTGAAATAAAATATAACCAATAGGCCTATATTGATCAATTTTTTTACTAGTTGCTTTACGTCGCACCAACACAGGTAGGTCTTATGGCGACCATGTGACAGGAAGGAGCTAAGAGTGGGAAGGAAGCGGCCGTGGCCTTAATTAAGGTACAGACCCAGCATTTGCCTGGTGTGAAAATGGGAAACTATGGAAAGCCATCTTCAGGGCTGCCGACAAAGGGGCTCGATCCCACTATCTCCCAAATATTGGACAATGACCGCATGTAAGCGACTGCAGCTATCGAGCTCGGTATATATTGATTAAAAGCTGCATAATGATGTATTTCACAATGCATATTGTATGAACATACTATAGTTGTTATTTTGTGTTCTTGTTAAAGAAAATGAGTGAAGAATTTAAGTAGCATTTTTTTGGTATGAAATGAGACGAAAGCGTGGAAAATGTGACCATCTGCAAGATTTTTTTCTTTTTTGCAAGTTGCTTTACGTCGCACTGACACAGATAGGTTTTGTGAAGACGATGGTACAGTAAAAGGCTAGGAGTGGGAAGGAAGCGGCCGTAGCCTTAATTAAGGTACAGCCCCAGCATTAATTTGCCTGGAGTGAAAATAGGAAACCACGGAAAACCATCTTCAGGGCTGCCGACAGAAGGGTTCGAACCTACTATCTCCCGAATACTGGATACTGGCCGCACTTAAACGACTGCAGCTATCGAGCTCGGTAATGAGAGGTAATTAAGATACCAAGTAGTCATAGCAAATCATACTGAGTTATATTTCACCTGTAAAATTTCACAGAGCAGACAGAAAATTAATTCAGTATGGATAGCTTTCCGCCTATATTATGGTTTTACAAATGGCCGATTCAATTCCTTTTCACGCCACGTATTAAGGCGATTATAAGTTGATGAGGAGAGAATCGGGAATGCACTATAGCAGAGCACCCTGAACAGGCGTTTTCACGCTCCGCTCTGCCCCCATTACGATCCGTGACGTCACGTAATGGCACGAACGGAATGTGAAGAAGTGGTGGGGTTCAAACCTACTTCCACTTGAACAGACCGCTCTCTCATTCTTCGCTACATTCCAAGCTTTAGATATCAGTTCATCGATTTGAGTCGGTAGTTACTGCTGGAGAAGGAAGAGAGCAACTGTAACGCTTTATACTGTTTGAACTCCCGAGAGATCACGGCTGGCTGCAAATGGACTCCCTCTTGTCAAGACACTGCAGCTGGACACGAGCAGAGTATTGCTCTGTTATTGCGCAGCCACGGAGGAGGTCACTCGATCACAGTTCGTTATATAGACGAAAAGGAACGATAACAATTTACACTTCGCTAAATTGAGGCGATGATTGTGTGGTGATTACTCTTTATAATAGGAAGGCAACCATCCTGGATTTACACTAATCAGAAGTGAACCGAGCTCGATAGCTGCAGTCACTTAAGTGCGGCCAGTATCCAGTATTCGGAAGATAGTAGGTTCGAACCCCACTGTCGGCAGTCCTGAAGATGGTTTTCCGTGGTTTCCCATTTTTACACCAGACAAATGCTGGGGCTGTACCTTAATTAAGGCCAGGGCCGCTTCCTTCCCAGTCCTAGCCCTTTCCTGTCCCATCGTCGCCATAAGACCTCTCTGTGTCGGTGCGACGTAAAGCAACTAGCAAAAAAAAAAAAAAAAAAAATCAGAAGTGAAAAGTGGGAGGGATCGGACACTTCGACGAATGAAGGTACCGGCAAAGAAAGGAAAAGGGCACCAAAGGCGTGAAAATAAAAGAAAAAATAATTAACACATGAATATATATGTAAACAAATGAATTAACAAATAAATAAAGAAACTAAATCAACAAATAAATAAATAATAAATGCAAATGCAAATTCACAGCCTGTTTCCAGTTGTTCGACTGGCTCAGGAATGGAATCAACGAAGCCCTATCTAGCGGCGAGGATAGTAAGTATGCCGTCTGCCGAAACCTGTCGCACTCCTCTGGGCCAATGACTAATGACTGACAAATGAAATGAAATGATATTGGACAGTGTTGCTGAAATGAAAGATGACAGGGAAAATCGGAGTACCCGGAGAAAAACCAGTTTCACCGCCGCTTTGTCCTGGATAAATTTCACATTAAGTGACCTGGATTTGAACACGGAACCCAGCTGCGGGAGGCCGGCGCGCTGTCACCTGAGCCGCGGAGATGTCTCAAAGAAATAAATAAATAACTTACATACATACATACATACATACATACATACATACATACATACATACATACATACATACATACATACATACATACATACATAATCATTATAGACTGTTATGCCTTTTAGCGTTCAGTCTGCAAGTCTCTGAGAATTTACTAAACGTAGCCACAATCCCAATTTGTAACTAGTGTTGTGGCCCCATTTAGTTCTATACATCTTACCTTTAAATCGTTAGAAACCGAGTCTAACCATCGTCATCTTGGTCTCCCTCTACTTCTCTTACCCTCCATAACAGTGTCCATTATTCTCCTAGGTAACCTATCCTCCTCCATTCGCCTCACATGGCCCCACCACCGAAGCCAGTTTATGCGTACAGCTTCATCCATCGAGTTCATTCCTAAATTAGCCTTTATCTCCTCATTCCGAATACCCTCTTGCCATTGTTCCCACATGTTTGTACCGGCAATCATTCTTGCTACTTTCATGTCTGTTACTTCTAACTTATGAATAAGATCTACTGAGTCCATCCAGCTTTCGCTCCCGTAAAGCAAAGTTGGTTTGAAAACAGACCTATGTAAAGATAGTTTCGTCTGGAAGCTGACTTCCTTCTTGCAGAATACTGCTGATCGCAACTGCGAGCTCACTGCTTTAGCTTTACAACACCTTGATTCAATCTCACTTACTATACTACCATCCTGGGAGAACAACCAACCTAAATACTTGAAGTTATCGACCTCTTCTAGCTTTGTATCACCAACCTGACATTCAATTCTGTTGAATTTCTTACCTACTGACATCAATTTAGTCTTCGAGAGGCTAATTTTCATGCCATACTCATTGCACCTATTTTCAAGTTCGAAGATGTTAGACTGCAGGCTTTCGGCACAGTCTGCCATTGAGACCAAGTCGTCAGCATAGGCGAAACTGCTTACTACATTTCCACCTAACTGAATCCCTCCCTGCCATTTTATACCTTTCAGCAGATGATCCATGTAAACTACGAACAGCAAAGGTGAAATATTACAGCCTTGCCTAACCCCTGTAAGTATCCTGAAGCAAGAACTCATTCTGCCATGAATTCTCACTGAAGCCCAATAATCTCACCGTCAGATAACCTCCAGGCACTCGCGCTGCGCCAATTGGACCCCACCAGAAAAATAGGCATTTTCCCGTGTTAAAACGTTATGAAAGAAATGAAAACCTACAATCTGTTTTCCAGTCATTGACCGGGTCAGGGATGTAATGAATGAAAGATACGTAGGCTGATATTACAATGGCGTCGCCACTCCCAAGGTGATTTATTAATCAGTGATAAATGCTATGAAATGTTAATGGAAAGAGTTGCTGGTACGAAAGATGACAGGGAAAGCCAGAGTACCCGGAGAAAAACTTGTCCCGCCTCCGCTTTGTCCAGCACAAATCTCACATGGAGTGACCGGGATTTGAACCACGGTATCCAGCGGTGAGAGGCCGACGCGCTGCCGTCTGAGCCACGGAGGCTCCTTAAAACGTTATATTACGGTGTAAATTGAATGAACGAAAGAAGGCACATATTAGACAGATATGAAAATGAATTGCTGAACTAGAAATAGAATAACAAAACCAGAATAAGTAATTTAAACAAGAAAAATAAAATCCTGACAGGATCACAAGACACCTGTTGAAATAGAAACAATTCGCAACAAAGTAACATCAACATTGCCATGAAATGTCTCATTCCTGAATTAAAACGATGGAAGTGTATCATTTCATAGAAGAAACACTAAGTAAGACCTTTCCTGGTATTACCGTCGCACTTCTCAAAGGTTGGCTGCGATTCTTGCGGACGTGGTTTAGGCATGTACCCCACGCGACACCGCTTTTCATCCAAACACCGAACTGATAAGAACAAAAACACAGAAGAACAAATAACTAGAAAATAAAATATATATAATTACATTGTTCCTCGCACTGCGGTTGTAGAACAACTACGGCTGCGGACCGCACTTAGCATCGACCCGTGAGATCACTAATTTTCAGACTGAACGCTGTAAAAACAGAGATACGCTGATTGTGTGATCAGATTGATCAAATCATAGTTAAGGATTATCAGTGGTCCTTATTGCTCTACCTACAGAAGTGAAGCAGCAGCGTCAAAAATTTTAAATGTATGGTCCAAATGCCGCATGCGCGAGCAAGTGGACGTTAATCACGTAGGCAGAGTGGCCCCGAACCAGCCCCCATGTCCTGCTAAAAATCCTCACCTGGTCGGGTATGGAACCCGGGCCTCCGAGTATGAGGCTGGCACGCCACTCCGCTACTCCCACACCATGCGACCGGCCGGGTAGGAAATAGTAAAATTTATAATAATAATAATAATAATAATAATAATAATAATAATAATAATAATAATAATAGAATACTCTTCCCTCCCAATGACGGACATTTTGGTAGTAATATTCAAGACAAAAATGTACACAATTATAAAATTCTCAGTGGCAATAATGCGGTACCATTTGTATAGAAAACATAGTATTTAATCACCTCTTGAAAGCAAAAAAGTTAACATTCTTGAAGACATCAGTATTTCTTTTCGAAGCCGACAATTCTATTATTCTCTCGAAGAACGTGTGAGCTATTCCGTTTCCTTTGGCAAACAGGTATTGGTGACAGAATGAATAAATAAAACAAAAAAAAAAAACCTAAAAACTATGTTTGTCCAACCCTTGTGCCGTGGTGAGATGAATCTGTCGTGGCGGGTTTTTATGACCGGATGGCCTTCCCGACGTCAACCTCATCAGAGGAGTTAATGAGTTGAAATGAATGACTTGATATATGATACTAGGAAGGGAGAGGGTGAAACCCGGTGCTGGCATATAGCCTACTCCTGTCGAATAGCAGCAAAGGGTCTGTTTAATGATTAACGTCTCCATTCGACGGACGAATCACTATCAACAGCTTCATATGCCCTGACTACATACGAGCACTGAGGAGAGGTATGGAATTTAATCTAGGATTTTGGCCCGCAATCTAGTGGTTATAAATTGTAAAACACCACCTCGCCTACCCTGCCGATCGACATCCTGATGGTGAAATTATTTTCGACCTAACGGGACTCGAAGCGTCTAACCACGGTGTCAGACCGTTTGGACTTCAACGTCTTAACGATCATGGCCACGAGTCGGGCTAAAATACCTAAAATATTCCAACAAAAAAGTGTTACCGTGCAAGAAATAATAAAATTATAATTTACTAATGCCTATCCCATAGATATTATTTTCACGTATCTTGACGTTAGGACAACGTTAGCCTTTTGAGGTATTTCCTGGACTTTATGAAAGTTTTAGAGCCAAGGATACCTCATAAGCGTTTCTTTACTACTACAGGTGCTTTTCTCTGTTTCCGCTTCCTTTAGATTTCTTTTCGCACATACCTCCAGTAATATCACGTAATTTTGCTTTTTGCTCTGTTTTCTTCCATTTTCTGGTTAATAACTTAAAGTGTGTAAGGTTCAGGTGCATTTTCAATTTTACCCTGTTCCTTTTCTTTCTTAATCTGCTTACCCTCCAGGGTTGGCTTTTCCCACGGACACAGCGAGAGATCCCACCTCTACCGCCTCAAGGGCAGTGTCCTGGAGCTTCAGACTTTGGGTCGGGGGATACATCTGGGGAGAATGACCAGTACCTCGTCCAGGCGATCTCACCTGCTATGCTGAACAGGGCCCTTGTGGAGGGATGGGAATATTGGATGGGGTAGGCAAGGAAGAGGGAAGGAAGCGGCCGTGGCCTTGTATTGCTTTTCTTGACTTTTTCTTATGACCTTATTCTTGTATACTGCCATCAACCACCGATTTTTCCTTCTCAGTTAATATTTTGTTCACATTCGAGTCCTTGTTGCCATATTTTCAATTATTTCACAAATTCTATTAGTGTTCCATTGTTATTCCATTGTGCCTTCTGTGTTTGTATTTCCACGTTTTTTACCCTTTGTACAACCTTGTTACACAATCCCTTGTTTTCCCTTGACAAATGTATTTTCCAGTAGTGCCCAATTCCTATGTCATCTATTAACTTCTTCACCCTAACCACCCAGTAGACCTGATTTTGATTTTTCGTTTGGTGCTGAGACGTTATGGTTATAATTTCACTTCCTGTCCCCGTTTTTAGTCTCAACCAATGCTTCACTATTCGTTTAAGGCAGGGTAAATCCGATTGCATGCCGGGTGATTCTGGCTGTCGAAGGTAAACGCATGAAATAGAGAAAATGTGCAACTTAAATTATTCTAATATAAAGATTTGCACCACCCCATTGCTTTCATGGAATAACATTCTTAGTTCAGCCCGCCCTCTGTTAATGCTCGACTCAGTACCGTAACATTAATCTAACCTACTATTATAGTTATAGACTTACATTTTAAAACCTTTTACAGTACTACCATTTTTCTCTGAAGCGAGGACGACCCTGAATGGAAGACGACCCGCACTTTTCTCTTCAAAAATAAAATCAGGCTTAAAATGTGCTTTGTAAATAATAAATTAATTTATATAAAATTTCAAATTTAGTTTGTATCATGTATCAAGTATCACGTGCATCCTACCTACTTCCTTAATAATTTTCATTGGAGGTATCTGATGCTGCCTTTGAAAGTTCAGGGAGTTCCTCTAGGCGAACCCGCATTCGTATCGCATCTCCATTGTGGCCATGCCCTCCTTGCGCTTTTTGCGCACATGCCTCACAATTTCATATCCGACTTCTTTAATGCGTCCGTATTGTGGGCTTCTGAAGACTTTCATGTACAGTACGCATATTTAGACTATCTTTGTCCTCACGCCAATGCCAATCATTTTCATTAGTTATGCTGTATTTTCTTGAGGATGCACAATTATTCTTCATTTACACGTGTTTATTAACCATTAACTTCAAATCGGCATCATAATATCGACGAGAACCCGTTTCCAGGCAACACCTGCTCCATGTGTCTCTAAAAACAACGATCCATAACGCAAATATTCCTGCTGTCTATAAATCTGTTACTTTTATCAAGTGGCAGGTATAGTAGACGCGTTATATCCCTGCCACTAAGAATTCGAAGGGTCGCATTTTTGCTATTCCAGTTCGAATGGCATTTCCTGCTCAGCTGGCGCTCGGAAGTGCATTTTGGTCGACTTTGCAGTTAGCTCAAAAGAGTAAAGTTCTGATACTATTCTGAGGATTTTATAAAAGCTTTGTAGATGCTAGTGGAATGTCATTCTTTCGTCACCATTTTCCGAGAAGCAGTGTGGTTACACAAAGACACTGTACAATCGACTGCCGTGGTTGGAGATTTATAGGCTTAATAAAGAAATTCAACGAGTTTTGATCACGCGCGTAGGGGTTAAGGGAAGCAACGTGGTTTCCATGGTATCTGCCACTGCAACACAATCCTTGATTCTTCACATGAAATTCTGTGAAGAAACGTTTTTGGGAAATACGGTATTATTTAGCGTATATAAAATTGGATGTATTACAATAATAAAAACAACTTTATAACAGGATGTACAGCCCTTCCATCAACTCTAACACTCCCTCTGATGGAACCAAGAAATCAGCCCAGCTACCCGAGTAAGCACGTAGCATTCAGCTGCCGGCGATGTGCGCGATGGTTTGCCGCGAGGCACCACAGTCGTATTCCGGTGACGTTATGCAGTTCCACTTGTAGATTGAGTCCCTGAATCTCCCTTGGTCCGTCCGAACTCTGTTAATAATGACCCACTGCCTGCAAGGTAGATGGGATACCACTAATAATTTGCGCACCAGAAAACATGTTGTGAAGGGACAAGTCTGTTGAAGATTCCCAACGGTCTTTCCAAACTTTCATAGCGTTTGAGTGTTTGCGAGCCATGTCAGCAACATCACGCAAAGGTGGATGGCATGACTTCAACCTTTGAAGATTGTACCAGTAGTTAAGATTGTTATCTTTCTTTAACAATTTAAGGCATTCACTTATTCCCGTGAGCATCGGGAGCCAATATATTGGCGCGGATCTGATTGTACCCGAAATAGGGTGCATGCTGTTGATTCACCCGTATATCGACATATTGGATATATGGGAGTTTAAGCCATACAGGAGAACAATACTCTGCACTGGAAAAAAAATCAGACCATAGGCAGAATGTCGTAGAATGCTTGCATTAGATCCCCAAGTTGTCCTTACAGTTTCTAAGGAATGGTTTCGAGTTTTCAGTTTCTTAGATAAGTTCAATGGAATGTAAGTCCAGCAGGATCGGATTCGCCCACATTCAAAAGGCAGTCGGAGTCATTCTTTACCCTGCATTATTTTGAGGCGAGGGTGTACCAATCCATTATTACTTTTATTTCATCCATTCATGTTGTTTCGACCGACTAAGGACCACGACCACATTTGCTCATTACTCCCGTATTTGTTTCCGGTGTTGTTCCTTTATTTCTTCAGTCTACACCTTTCCTGTTTTCAGCTTCGGCTTTTCTTGGAAACTCTTCTGGTTTTGAAGTCTCTTCGTAAGTGGGTTGTGCTCTAGGATATCATCATGTGTGATACTCACCTCTTGTGGATCTTCCTCTACCTCACTGAACCAGGCCCCTTTTGTCTTATTACCTTGGAGGTAAGAGGAGTTTATTTATTTACTTCTTTAATTTATTTTTATTTACATATTTACTAGCAAATGTATTGTGGTGAGATGAGAAGAATGCAAGAATGAGGAATGTGGCTGCAAGCACGAACTTCCTGTTCTGCCCAGACAGATCGGCTCTTATCTGCTCGTATCTGCTACACGAAAACATTGACTCACACTTTGCAGTGTTCAATGTCTTGCCTGATCTAATCAGATATGTGAACACTCAGATGAATATGGAAGAATCTGTCGATTTTTTTCACTTAGTTGATCCATATACTGCTTTGCCACAATTTATATTGGTCACGCATATCAAATCACAGCATTAATAAGAGCAAAAGTCTGCAATATATCTGGCTAAATCTTTTGCAAGCGTTATTTCAGCATGCTATGAAAACACGCATTATTACCTCGAAAACTTCCAGCGACAGAGTTGGAGAGAAAGGTTCAAAGTTTATAAACTTAATATAATATATTATATCAAATCTCAAGTTGAAAGTGCTATTAGTTCATGCGCTAGGGAATGTATTTTGATGCGGGCGCCACTGCTTCGAATTAATCTTAGTAATGATAAAGCATACCAAACTTCTTTCTTTTTTCACTATTTGCTTTATGTGGCACCGACACGGATTGGTCTTATGGCGACGATGGGATAGGAAAGGCCTAGGAGTTGGAAGGAAGCGGTCGTGGCCTTAAATAAGGTACAGCCCCAGTATTTGTCCGGTGAAGAAATGGGAAACCACGGAAAACCATCTTCAGATCTGCTGACGGTGGGATTCGAACCCACTATCACCCAGATGTAAGCTCACAGCTGCGCGCCCCTAACTGCAAGGCCAACTCGCCTGGTTACCAAATGCATGGTGAAACATTATTTAGACAGACATGTCGAGTTCCAGTATTTTGATTTATGTTGTATTTTAAAGTCTTATTCTTCTCCTCCTCCTTCTCCTTGGCCTTTTTTGCCTATTTACTGGAGTCGGCACTTGATTTGGATTGCAACCGAGTGACTTTCTTTACTACAACACTATTTTTTTAAGAATGACTAAAGAACTGGGAATGGAATTACAGATAAGACTTTTTGCAGGTGAAATAAGTTACAGGATTGTGAGTGACCGCAAAGAGACCTCGACAATGTTGTAGCTGTACCTATTTTGAAACTTTGAAACTTCTCTTGATGTGTGATTAATAATACTGTAATAATAACATACATGCATCTTCATTAGAGACTGTTATGCCTGTCATCGTTCATTCTGCAGGCCTCTGTGAATTTGCTAATCACCGCCACAATCCTCTATTTGTAAATAATAATAATAATAATAATAATAATAATAATAATAATAATAATAATAATAATAATAATAATAATAATAATAATAAATGTCCGAAAATTTCACCAAAATCGATCCCTTTTATTTTAACAAAGAGTGATAATTCTTTCTTTCCTCCCAGCATGTGTACTTCAGGCCGTGTTGTGCTCACATTAATCGGGCTTACCTAACCATCTGAAAACGACTAAAAGTTTAGGGAACTGCATCTGGGTTGTACACCTTTCCACTGACTTGAAATCAACCAGCTGTTTCCTGTTATATTATATATAATATATCCACACCTCAGATTTTAACAATACATACAACAATGCATAATATATATTATATATACATATCTTATAAACAAGCATACGATAATAATGAACCCTACACTAATAAACCAAAGACTAGAACGTTTCCCACAAACATTTGAACATATTGTGCATAAAAAAGATAAAAGTACGTGGTAAAACATGGTTCGTCTTCTTAATACATCATGCTAGTCCGTAATTAGAACATAGTTTCCAAATGCTGCACATTTATATGTAAAAAGTATCCACTATGAAAAAATCTCCAAGCTTCTACATCTAACGTATCAAATAAATTAATTCTGAATTACATGTAATAATGTATGTCTAGGGGTTGTGATATCTGTCTCAGTAGAATAACATAGTTCGTAAATATCACTTAACAATGCATTAAGCCTACGACAAAAACACTTTGAGAATAATAAAATAATAAAATTTGCACTTTCTATCACAAATCTTCAAAGAAATAATTGCAAATTATTACAGTATGGTAGTTATCAATATGGTGCTCAGTAAAATGCTTTGAAGACTAAGCGAAAACATGAAAGATGAAGTTAATTGAATGAACAGTTTGAGACTGAATAAATGGCATAAAATACAGTAAGTTACTCAGGAAAAATGAAAATGTAGCCTGCATGGGGACACAGTAATCTTAGGATTTTGAACAGATATGGAGGAATTAAAAACGAGAGTGAGTTACAGGATTCCGGTTAAGCAATTTCATCATCGCTCACTGCAAGCGGTTGAGCTAGTTCAGAATCAGAAGATGAATCACCACTCTCCCCATCATCATCGTCACTGGATTCCATATCACCTAAGCGTATGATAAAACTGTCAACTGCATCTTCCATTAACCCATCCTTTTCCCAGAACTTGTTTTCGAGGTTGATGACGTGTTGGTCGAATCCCTCCCAGTCAGCGGGTGTCACAGATGCGATAGCATTCGCCGTCACTTCCTGCAGCTTCGTTAACGAGATGTCACCCGAAATGTTCTGTTCTCGTACAGTTCTTTTGATTTTGGCCCAGGCCAGTTCGATAGCATTGAATTCGCACATGTAAGGAGGTAAGCGTAAAACCGTGTGCCCATGAAATCTCAGTAATTCATCGAACCGGTATTTTTTTTTCAGGATCTTTGAACTTTTGGATCAGTTCAAACAGCTGACATTTCTTCATTTCTTCAGAAAAATTCACTTTATTCTCTTTTAACCATTTCACCATATCACTCTTAACAGCATACAGAGAAGGTACTTTGTTTACTTCAGTACTGTGATAAGATGCATTGTCAATTACTATAACGCTTTCAGAGGGAAGATTAGGAAGAAGTTTTTCACTCACCCACTTATGAAAATTTACTCCATTCATTTGGCCATGGTAATCTCCTGTGGCCTTTCCTGCTCTAAAAATCAACTTTGCTCCATCAAGAACCCCACTCTTAGAACCAGCATGGACAAGTATAAGCCTATTTGAAGAGCTTCTGTTGGTTGTTATGCCCTGAACACTGTCACTCTGCCAACACTTATTAAATGTCAGGTTATTTTCAACCCATGATTATCAATATAAATGATGTTCCTGTTCTGAGAACGGTAAATTCTCATGCGTCTTAAATAGTTACTTCGCCAATAAACAATGTTTGGGCGCTCAATCAGTATTTTCCTGTTACTGGCGCATCTCTTCCACTTGAAACCCATATCATGTAACAACTTTCTTAGTGTGTGCACCTTCCAGGGAAAGTTAATTTTCGCTTGAATTGCCTTCAACAGCTTCGGTGCTGTTGGAACTATTCTCAGCTTTACATAGAAGTCGTTTATGACGTCTCTTATGACTCCCCTATCAAATTCATCACAATGAAACTTATGTTCCTCTGATCTAGGCCTCTTTTTACCTGGAGTACACAGTGAAGACTCACCAGCAGAAAGTCCTTCCTTTCGGATCTTTGAGATCGTTCGAACAGATACACCACTGTAATTAGCAGCCCGCAAGTTACTCTCAGTTACTAAGTACTTGAATTTTCCTTGTCTAGCTTCCTCATCACATTGGTTTGTAATATTCCTGATCACTTCTCTAGCTTCACTGTGAATTGTCTTTCCCTTCTTGCGTACGACAGGCATTACGCTGTCTTTACAAAACAGTTACGCACAGAAATAACAAGAGAAATTTAGAGCAACATCAGTAACAAGAAATAAAAGGCAAACAACTGAAAAAGGAACACGAACGAACGCAGAACAACACAACAGCAATGAACGCAGACACAGCTGGATTACAACTGACAAGATCGAAGAGCTGCCAGTAGAGGACAATATAAAGTCGCCTGGGTAGTAGCGGAGTTGCTATGGCAACCACTGCGTCACTGGCTCTGCCGGTGAAAACCCCTTCACCCCGTGCCTCAGCAGGCATGTGCATTCTTCTGATCTCCGAACAATACACGTACTTCGCTACGGTATTTTACATTGCATGTGGATTTCTCCGTAAACGACTCTATAGGCAGTGAGTAAGACTATATGTATATTTTTGTTACTCATGTGACAGCTGGAATCATAAAATTTAGCTAACATATGGCCACTTGTCGTGTCAATATGCGTGCTGAATGTGATGATTCCATCCTTCCTATAAGTGTGTCAAACTATATCACATACGTGTATAAAGCACAAAATTGACTTGAAATCGAGAAATACAGCTCTGTTTAACGTATAAGGTATAGAGATACGACAAAAAGTCATAGGACCAAATTGAACAGTGATTGTGCTATCCGTCTTGTGACACGACTTACCGTTTAACCGCCAATTATCCAGAAACGAAGGTTTGCACAGTCATTAAAATTCTATCGATATTTCGATATGTTAGTAGCCTCCGTGGCAGAGGCGGTAGCGCGCCGGCCTCTCACCGCTGGATACCGTGGTTCAAATCCCGGTCACTCAATATGAGATTTGTGCTGGACAATGCGGAGGCAGGGCAGGTTATTTATCCGGGTACACCGGTTTTCCTTGTCACATTAATTCCAGCAACACTTTCCATTAACATTTCATCTGTCTGTCATTTATCATTGCCCCAGAGACGTGCGACAGGCTTCGGTATTCGGCACATTTAATATCCTCGCCGCTAGATGGGGGCTTCATTCATTCCATTCCTGACCCGTTCAGATGACTGGAAACCGGCTGTGTATTTTCATTTCATTTCGAAATGTTCCGGGGGCCAAAAATTATACGATTGAACACCTAGGAATTTTTTCTCAAAGAAAAGAGTGTCCAGGCTTCGGGATTAGCACTCGCATACATACGGATTAACTAAGGAAGAAAGGAATGCATTCAGAAATGTTGAAATTAACTATAAATGAGGACAGCCGTATCGGAAGAATACGTAAATAATAAGTGGATGTATTGAAAAGTAAAGTTCACATCAATAAATTGTGATGGAATGAGTTAGGATATAATGAAAAAAAAAAAAAAAAGGAAACGGTGTATAGTTTCTAGTGCCAGGAGTGTCCGAGGACAAGTTCGGCTCGCCAGGTGCAGGTCTTCCGATTTGACTCCCGTAGGCAAGCTGCGCGTCGTGATGCGGATGAAATGATGATGAAGATAACACGTTACACGCAGCTCACGTGCCAGCGAAATTATCCAATGATGCTTAAAATTCCCGAGCCTACCGGGAATCGAACCCTGGATCCCTGTGACCAAAGGCCAGCATGCTAACCATTTAGCCATGGAGCCGGACAGTTAGGATATCAGAAGGCTGTAACAGAGGAGGCGCAAGGATTCTTAGGTAAGAAGATGACTTCCGGTCTTATTACTTAAGCCTAAAGAGGCAAGGCAGAGGCAAGAAATAGGCCTACAGTAAAAATTATAGCAATTGCCAGAAAACACCTTACTGTGTGAAATAACGGGCTACACTCAGCCGTACTGTTCAAATGTTAACTGTTACGGAGTTTCCGTGGAACGGAGAGATGTGAAAGAAGGTGTGGGCTGGAATGGGTCTATCTACGTGAGTCCAAGATTAATTTAAAACTCTAAAGTAAAGGTTATATTTCTTTTCAGATATCAAATTTTAACAAAACTCTTCACTTGGTGAAATAACAAGTTTTCAGGATACAATAGCAGTTTGATACAAGAAGAGAAAACCCAAGGATTAGTAATTTACAAATTTTGAGCTTCGAGCTCCAAATTTACAAGTTTAAAACGTCGCTAATGTTGGTTTATTTAGGTAAGGATAGATATCTCCCAGGACACAGTTTTCAAGAACACTTTGCTCCAACAGTTACAATTAAGGCCTCCCAAACGCACCACTCAATATTACACAAATCCCAGAAAAGAGCCTACCTACTCTCCGAATGCAAGCAAGGAGACTGCACTCTCAATTCCTTATAACCTGCTCGAGACAGCTTTACACAAAACCTTACAATCTCTGGCCTCTTAAGGCACAACCTACGATATATAATTTAATTTACACAGGGGTATCTAGTACCCATCCTACTGGGCCTTCGTGAAAAATGAAGAACAGGTTAAATTACTGGCCCAAACTCAAAATGTATGGAGGCGTACACTTGCACTCCTTGGCAACCAAGTTTAAAAACCTACTTGGGCTCGCGGCCCGATGATACAGAGGCTAATCCCAAACTACTGAGGTGACTAGGAGGACAGTTAATAAATGATTTACAGGATTAAAACAGTTACAAAATTACAGTCACCTCAAGATAAATTGAAGAGGAATTCGAGAGGGTAGCGCACTCTCTATCCCCAATTTATAGTTTAAGTCTTTATGAAATTTTACATCAGAAAGAAGAAAGTTTACATTTAAGAAACAGATAGTTACATAGTTAAAGGTTAGAAACTTCCCCTCGGGTCAGTTTGCGGAGATAGCTACAGAGATAGAAAACTAGAGGCCATTACCTTGGATGACGTTCTGCCTGCCGAAGAATGAGCAACCGTGCCTCCTCTCGTAACACACACACTCAGTAACTCGACGATCAATAATACAAGTTAACTTGAAAAATCCGCAGCTTTTATACCCGAGAGGAAGGTTCGAGAAGGCTCTGAGCTAAATCCGGTCACACCCTCTCATTTTATTTGATAAACAAAAAGTTACAAGAAGCCTAGGATTGGCTGAAAAATATATACAGAAAATTTAATATTGGTTAAAAACCAAAGTTGGCGGGATGAGACGGAAGTGTTGCAAACATTAAAGTATCAAAATAATAAAAGACAATTCAGTTGAGAAAACCTAGAAACACACAACTTCTTTAAATCACTAATTATTCCACCTTGCACCAGAATGGAGGACCTCAGTTTTTTGAGAAAAGTGCGCGAACTTCTAGTGATACACCAAATCAAAGCAAAGAAATCCAGTCAGTTTAGGAAACTTTAAAATAACATATTACTCTGTTGTTTAGTGGTGACATCTTCTTATCATTGTTCCAACTAGCTGTTTCAAGATTTGTTCGATAGATAGCGTTCCTTGAGGCGCTTCATTTAAATGAACGGGGATGAGGTGTACCTCCCGGTACATTAACAACGCCCCTTAATGCTATTCAAGGATGATTGTAACCTCGAACTTTATTCCGCCAATATCCCGCGGAATGACCGATTGATGTCTCTCTTTCTTTCTGCCCAAGGAACAATCATGAGTTTACAGGAATGATTATGAAAAACGGAAAAACCTTACTTCCCTGTTGTCAAGACGTTGCCATGGTAACCTGTAGGTTCGTTGTCGGTCTGTCAGTCACTAAATGCAGACCATGAGACCCGCACAAAATAATAATTTTCTCCGTCATTTGAAGAGTAATCGAAATTATGTACATAACAAAAGTTGTTTATAATGATGTGGCGTTTCACACATAGTCCACGGATTTTACGTAATCTCAACAGTATAAGAGAAAACTGTTCTGATTTTCCAATAAATCATCGTCTATTCGGGGATATTTAAATCCTATCCATATCAAAACCTTCCACGGGATGAGTATACTATAAATATGATGTTTGGTCCAGCCGCTTCGCCGTGATGGTGGAACAAACAGACATGAAAAATGAAAACGACCAATGCAGCCTTGAGTTGACCTAAAACGGATAAATATCGGAAAAATTGGCAAAATAAACGAAACTAGAGACAGCGGATCCCCTAAAACTTTATTTATATAGATTTACTTACATTTCTCATATATTTAAGCGTCGACATTCATTTACAGTATCTCGTGTTAAAATATGACTACTGGCTTTAGATATAGACGGTGCGCGAGCAATACTTGGTATCGCACAATGCTCTTCCGATCTATTACCCTCTTTCACGACTCCCACCCACACATGGGTCTGCAGTCCATCAGAACAACGTTCGTTGAGTTCATTTTCTTGTGCTAAGGTATAAAGAAGAATGAACCTCAAATGCATTATACTGCAGGAGTGAGTAAATACTTCATGAATGTGATATTTCTTGAAATATTCGCTTTCATTTATATTCTTAAAACGATTGTTTGGGGAATATGAAACAAGCCTCATTAGCCGGCATACTCGTATACCTCTGGGTAGACTGGGAATACACCTCTGACTGGGCACTTGACTAAAGTAATATAAGTAAATTTGAGAATATATTTACATATACATTTTTCTCGTGGTTTTTTTTTTTTTTTTTTTTTTTGGCAGAATTTGCTTATTCCAGTTTCCATACCACAGTGGTGAACAAGTAGCATAACTTATAATAAATCCATCTTTCATATATCACAAGTAGCTAGTTGGCTGAAATGTTCCCTAAAATCGTTCTTAAACATTATGTCAGTGATCTGTTTCCTCTTCGGAGGCCATACCCCATTATTATTACTTCCAATAATGATAAGAAATGGCTTATAATATACAGTGCTGTAGTTTCCGGGGTTGTCAATAGTGCTAAGATAACGTTACCAACATTTTTTTCTTGAGATGTGAGATGTTGAAACTAATTCGTACACTTCGAATTTCCCATTTGAACAGTTACAACTGTAAGGTACGAGAAACGGTATAGAACAAGCTTAATAAACAAATTTGGTACCGTTGTCTCCGCAATTTCTGATGCTCGAGGTATGTTATATGCTCTACATGAACCTCTAATGAGATTTAAAGTAGATGTTCAGTATAATTGTTAGCTTAGAAACTGGTCATTGTTCTTATTAAAACCACTAAAGTGCACGAAGGATTAATACACATCCAAGAGCTTAGTATTTAAGTTGTTGCTACTTTATAGTTCCTGCTCCTTATGCCGCCCCTTGCAAGTCCTTTATTCCAGACGATGTTTCTGTCCATTTCTTTATCACACAATATAAATTTTATTATTTCCCAGTCCTTTCTTCCAGCTTTATAATACTCACATTAATCACCATACATTACTTCTTGTTTCAAGGTAGTAACCAACAATAATCTGTTTACTCGCATGCAATACAATTTATTTAACCTCCGGATAGATTTGGCGTCTCTGTGTCGGTCAGAAATGACTGCACGAAACGTTGGTCTGTTCGTTCCATAAAACACTCTGCCGAGATGCATTTATGGATTATTTTTTAATGTTATTTATACTGGCCAGCTGTAGTAGTAGTAGTAGTAGTAGTTTCGGCCTGACTTTGCTTTTTAGGAGCATCAGCTGAATATTCCTCAGAAAACTTGTGTCGTAAGAGTTCATTTACGAGTCAGCACCTTCAAATACCACCGGACTGAGCCAGGATGGAACCTGCCAAGTTGGGGTCAGAAGGCCAGTGCCTCAACCGTCTGAGCCGCTTAGTGCGGCTGTTTTTAACGTACACTACCTCTGTTTTGAGCAAGGCTGACAATTTTAATACGTCCAAGGATTTACTATGCAATATTATTCACGTTTAAGTAAATCAATGCAAGACCGAATAAACGAACAAATGATTAAGTACATCAAAGTACGAATGTGACAAATCTTTAGTGTCCTCAGTTCTTGAACGGTCCGCCTCCGTAGCACGGTTAGCACTATTAGCTGCCGTCCTCTGATGCCCGGGTTCGAGTTCCGATACTTCTAGAAATGTAAGTAAGCAGGAGTGTTGTTAAAAGTGTACACGCAGCTCTGCCTGAAAAGAGCTGTACTATCTTAGGATGAGTACAGGAGCTTAGTTTAGTTCTTGAACTGGTCTCAACTTTCTCCATCCCACTCCATTCCTACACTTCACCTACATACTAACTTCACCACTAGAGATACCCAGTCCATCAAGATATACAAACTGCTGATGTCTCGTAGCCAAGCAGGCCAGCTGTTCGTGCTCACCTAGGTCGTCACACACATCACCTCACCACGACTTTCGTAAACAATCATGTATTTCACTGCCGACCTTCTGAGGAGATACCATGAACGTTTAGTTGTGGCCTGGTTTGGTGCAGTCCTCCACACTACCCTATCCTCGGCCAATCTCTATATCGCTATACAACTAACACATTGTACGTCCTTCATCATATGTTTATCATACTGATCGCTTGGTCTTCATTGACCATTATTAACCCATAAATCTCCCTCCAAAGCTAAATGCATGTGTGAGGACGTGTGCCTGTGCCTGTACCTCTTTCGAGGCAAATAGCGCCACATACTCGGTTCAGTACTCATTCGGTTTTGATCCAATCGACGCACTTCACTTTTAACTTTCATTCACAAGTTGCTTTACGTCGCACCGACACAGATAAGTCTTATGGCGACGATGGGATAGGAAAGACGTAGGAACGGGAAGATAACGGCCGTCGCCTTAATTAATGTACAGCCCCAGTATTTGCCTTTTGTGAAAATAGGAAACCACGGAAAACCATCTTCAGGTCTGCCGACAGTGGGGTTCGAGACCATTATCTCCCGGAAGCAAGCTCAAAGCTGTGCGACCCTAGCCGCACGGCCAACTCTTCCGGTGCATTCTTTCGAAACTCCTCATTTCGAAGGACTCTTCTCTATTTCTACAGCAGCTATGGTTCATGTTTCACTCCCATATAGTGCCTCGTTCCAGAAGAATGCTCCGTGTTTGCGCTGAGCATTGTTTTCCATGAAGGCTTCCTTTGCAGTAGCGGCAATTAGTGGGGCGGGGGAGCGACTTTGTGTAGAAAAAAATACATTTTTATTCTATTTTAGCCTCCTGAAACTAGGAATTATTAAAAAGAACAGTTTGCAGACCCTGTTACATTATCAGCTATTATTAACAAAATTACCAGCGGAAATACGTTAAAATTGTCGTTCGTCGTGGCTAACTGATTTGTATAGCGCCACAGCATGTAGTGGAGACTTTGCATGTGCTGTGAGGAAGGGTAGCAGGAGTATATTTTATGCCAAGGTCATGGACACTGAGGTAGGCCTATGGTTCACCCGCCTACCGTGCGCATTCATCACTTGGGCAGTCTTTTTATAGTGCCTGTTAGTTTCTTAGTGCGTAGAAAAATAACTAAACGATTTTAATTGTGTAGACACGTCGGACTTCTATCTAATTGTAATACATGTGTAATGGTGAAAGTTTTACTGTATCGTATAGAAACAAATCACAAAAAAATATTAACAATTATTAACTGTCAGCCTTCACCCCTCTGTCGAAATTTGCTCACAGAGCATTAAAATTTACAATTTTGCAGCTATTTTTTCAGATTTTCTGTTGTCTGTTCACCCTACCCCCTCCCCCCCCCCCTCACTTCTAATTCTCAATCACCGCTACTGTTGCTTTGCAAATGCTAACTTCAATTATACATTTTTTTTTTTTTTTTTGCTTATTCTAATATTACTTATGTTGCTTGCTGGGTACAAACATTCCTAAAATAGTTTTTGTTTCTATATCTATTGACTACATTTTAAAGACGTTTCAGCTTTGTCAAACACAAATGCTAACTAAAGGGACATTTTAGACCACTTTTTAAGTACAAACACTTGCAAGAATTCGAAAACGAACAGCAGTATATTGGAACTATGTATGTCACAACTCTCTATGTATACAACGTTGTAAGAATTGTACTGCGACAACAGATTGCTACATGAACCACAGTGGTACTGATCATAAAAATAAGAAAAGCAGTCATTTATATGAGAATATCGCGGGCTTGAGGCAAACAATACGGAATAAAGCATGAGGGAGACAAGGTTCGATCCGGGATCAAGAGCTTGTGAAGCGGAGAGTTTGCTCGTCACCCTGCGCTTTCACTGAGGGACTGGGCCGCGTGCTGCTCGTCAAGGAATTTCGAAGTGTTCAAGTTTCATCTTCTCGGAAGTGAGTCGGAGTTACGCCTTGCAAAGTGATCCAGTGAAACTTCTTGCCACGGTCTGTACGTACAGTTCTTAAAAAACAGAAAAGATAGAGCGCATGGTGTTGTATGTTACTCGCATATAATGATATATCAGACTTGATTTTAATTATTATCAAAATGTAGTTCACCTTCAGAGCGACAGCCTCTCACTGCTACGCTCCGTGGTTCAAATTCCGGTCACTCTATGTGAGATTTGTGCTAGATAAGTTTTTCTCCGCGAACTCCGGTTTTCCCTGTCATCTTTCATTCAAGAAACACTCTCTAATGTCGTTTCCTCTGTCATTCATTAATAATTGCTCCAGAGAAGTGCGACAAGCTTCGGCAGCCGGCACAATTCCTATGCTCGCCGCTAGATGGGAGCTTCATTCATTCCATTCTGAGTCGGTCGAGTGACTGGCAAACTGGCTGAGGATTTTCATTTTCGTAAATCAGCTCTCACATGCATAACATTTCTGAGGATAACAACAACATACATTACATCTATTGCTTCAATTCTTTATGAGAAAATTGTGTCTGCGAGGAACTTATGCAATATAACGCGCTTATTCTTTCTTTGAGAGCATATACATTGAAAATGGATCAAATAGTTGAGGACATTTTGGCAGGGCCTCATGGTAAGTACCAGGTCGTCTCAAAGCTCTAAAGGGGTTACGACCTTGGCACCAACACATAGCCTAATAAAAATATGATTCTACACTTAGCTAAAGAACTTCGAATTACAAGGCTAAATAATGGAGATGAACACCTGTCTCCATCCTCCTTGGTTGCGGAAAGATATAATGCATCTACGATATCCCTTGCCTGTCGCAAGAGCCATTCCAAGGGGGACTATGGGCTTGAATTGAATCTAAGGCACATCTTACCACCAGAATTGTAACAAATTGATTTCATATAAATGAATCGGTTATTTTTAAAACACCGTAAGTCAAGAATTGTAAATTTGTGGATAAATAAGAAAACTGAACAGTTAATTACGTAGAGAAATTTTAACAGCGTCTGAAATTTAAATATTGATTGGGAATGCTTAGGAGGTACAAATATTACAATTGTTGCTAGTCTCGTCTATAAGTTCATTACTTACGGGATTTTGTTTATCACAATATGGCTCATGCTTCTTACAATAATAGACTATGTTAAACTACGGTTTTCATCTAGAAAATGATTCACGTGTAAGTTAAGAAAAATTTCCAAAATCTTACGAAAATTGTATTTTTATTAATGTACGCACCGTAGAAATTATTTTGAAATGAATATCCTTTTTAACCAGTCTCTCTGTCAGTGATATCCCAGACATACACGGTTTTCCAGAATCTTTGAATTTCCCCTTTATTAGGTATTTATCCTTCTATTTTTTCAAATCCTCCATTTTGTTTATATTAACTGGACTATTCTGTTTGCACCCTCTTTTCTGGCATCGGAATTACACTGCGAGTACTGTTAAGCCTGAGGTTGTAACTTATAACACCATCAATCTACTGTCTAGTATTATACCAAAGTGCTCCCTGGAATACATAACATTGTTATATTGTGACACCTGATACGTTACTTTCTAATCTGGAGACACCCCGTTTACATGCGATTCAATGGGTAGAACAGACGTCTTGAACCGTGGAGGCCACCAGGCCTTGTAATCAACAAAAGTCTGTTACATTGAGAAACCTCGCAAATGAATCATTTAGAGAGTTTCAAAAGCACAAGCTTCCAGTGTCCTCACATCCATTGTATTGATAAGATTTATGGGAATTATATATAGAATGATGCATCTACTGTATGTTGCAGCCTTCATTTTCTCTTATAACATGACAATGACGAAATGAGTCACGTAAGGGGTTTTAGAAGTAACCAATTCAAATAAGTTTAACGCCACCGAATATTTAAAACCAATATCGATAGCAGTGATAGCGCCAAGAGGGGTGAGTACGACGGTTTGCCGACAGAGTATGAGTATTAATAATGTTTTATTACAAAGTGAGTGAAAGGCAGGATGCATGAGCTCTTTCTCTTTTGTCTGCGGGGGTGCTAAAGCTTGCCGGGTAAGCTTCCAGTTTAACCAGGCATTAATTTGTTATACATCGCGTTCATAATTCCCCGTAGAATTTTAATAACGCATGAGGTCTGAGCGCCTAGGGCAGCTACAGCCGGCGGTCGCACAATGCCTAGTGACTGAACGCCTTTTGTACGAACAACGCTCCTCTTACACTCACCAAAATATGTTTTATACAGTTTGGGTTACAGGGCTATGACTGATAAGTTCTTAACAGATGAAATAGGCCGCGTCATCAATGCTACGACGTTCGTGCGGTTCTTATATTTTATTTTATTTTATTTTATTTTATTTTATTTTATTTTATTTTATTTTATTTTGTTTTATTTTCCTCTCACTGTAACTCAAAATCACAATCACTCAGTGATGTATTCACCTCCATTCTCTACGACCTTCTGCCAACGTTCAGGTAGCAGTTGAATGCCTCGCCTGTAGAACTGTTTTGTTTTTGATGGGAAGAAATCTGTTAGCTATTGGTCAAGAGAAACTTCGTCAAGAAACACTTGCCCCTGAATATACTCATAAAGAGAGCGAGAAAGATGGAAATTTGAGGGGGCAAGATCAGGGTGATACGGAGGATTTAAAAAATATATAAAAATTAAAGTCAGTCCGGCCATTCTATCCGGTTGATTTCCTTCATTATTTTTTAACTGAAAGGTATCCATGCGCATATTTGTCATCAGGTAATATAAATCACTTAACTTCCGCCTACCTCAAATTATTTGATTTTCAATTTTTTGTCTCTTTAAGGTAATTATATCTTTGGTTTTAATTGAGGTACGGAGTTCTTTTTGGCCTAAGAACACTCAGTGGAACAATCTCTTTCAGTTAAGCTCTTAACTACTCAAAGTGGTTGATTCTGAGGAAGGTTATGGATGCACATTCAATTTGACGTCACATTTCTTCAACATTTTTTCTCATTGAAGCAATCATATCTTTCGTTCTAACTGAGATACGCAGTGCGTTTTGGTCTAAAAACACTCCGTGGATCAAGCGCTTTCTTTTGAGGTAATAACTACTTAAATTGGTAGAGTCTGAGAAAAGTTATGAGTACATTTGTCTCCATGGCGAAGATCTTTGAAGGGCTTTATAACAGTTCGGCACGTAGTGTTGTGTCAAGGAACGCTTAATACAATTTAATTGTGTGATGTCTTTCCAAGTATTTTGTTGACATAATATTACATTCTATTACCACAGCAGATCATGTGCTTTATTTCATTAACTCGAAACTTGATTAATACATCCCACAGGATAGTAACGAACAACACCATACTTTGTACATTGCGGGCGGAGCGAGCGGGAAACTGCTAGCTTAACTTAAAGCAATTCCCTACGAGAGCGCTCTCACATGGAAAGCATGTGTACTATCTGAACTCTGAAGGTCTCTTTCTGTGTCTATAAGCTGCTACTAGTGACAGTTCCCACTTCCCAGTACTGTTTTCACTAGTACGTTATTCTGTTGTCGTTACTCGGTAACCTGTTATTTTTTGTCACCGTTAGATTGTATTGTATTTATTGTTGAACAAACAGGCTTCCGCCCAATACATGTTCTTATTCACATCGGGTTATAAATTGAAATTAAATAAATAAATGAATAAATAAGTAAGTACAATAAATTAAATTCTATATCCATAAGGGCTTTGGAAACTCCTTCTCGGGGGTCCAGTAGCCATGGCATTTCGGCAAGAAGCATGTGACCTGACAATGGCAATTAACAAATTAAAATGGCATGCTAGATAAAATAGTTAACGTAAAGTTATAGCAATGATAATAAGAAGCAAGATGTCGCAACCCTGTAAACCTACTTCTACTTACTAGCTTGGCAGCATGTCTAAGGGATATATTACTACATGCTGACGTTATCCTTGCCTCTAAAATACTGAGTGCCACTCTTTTGCTTTTCTTTGCTAGTTGTTTTACGTCGCACCGACACAGGTAGGTCTTATGGCGACGTTGGGACAGGAAAGGGCTAGGAGTGTGAAGGAAGCGGCCGTGGCCTTAATTAAGGTACAGCCCCAGCATTTGCCTGGTGTGAAAATGGGGAAACTACGGAAAACCATCTTCAGGGCTGCCGACAGTGGGATTCGAACCTACTATCTCCCGAATACTGGATACTGGCCGCACTTAAGCGACTGCAGCTATCGAGCTCGGTACTCTTTTGCTGTCCCGATTATGCTGGCTATTTCACTATTTACATTCTATGCCATTACATCATATACTACTTCGTATTTCCCTGAGACATTGTTTTCTCACTGCGCATAAAAATTTATTCAGGCCACTATCATTTCTCCACTAATTTGCAATCCATACAGTAATTTTTTGTTCATCTCTTTGTCTGCACATTTTTTGTTGCTTAACATTTAAGAGTTTCTATACAGTCACAAAGAAAATGTAAGTCATCTTGTTCGGCCTCACACAGTATACACTGAGAGTTCTTCCGGATCCTGTTTCACCCTTTGTTTCTATGTAGTCCCAACAGCCACCATTTTGTAATCGTTACATTTGTAACAGTGACAGGCATGTAACTGTGATAAAGTGGCTGCTACATTATTTTCCAGCCACCTCTACTATAAAGCAAATATCGCCACTCTATTGTCTTATTTAATGACTCATCACTTCTGCCAGCTTGACTAGTTACATATTGAAATCACGAGATATAATCGTCAACAAATTAACCTCAATGTAAGTAACAATAATGGAGGGTTCCTTACCTTAGTAAATGATCGATCAAGATACCAGTATTCACAATTAAGTCGGTTTTCTGGCTCAATGAGGAATTAAGGAAATAAACACTCTTTTTCACCCTTACTCAATTTAATGTTACATATTTCTGGCTTTATTTTGATACTAACTGATATAATACCAATATAAATGGTCCGTTATTGGACATTATAAATTTTCCAGCTAACTAATTCGTGGTTGCCAGCGTTTCGCCCCCGTATGCTAGGTACCAACTGATGAGCCCAACCTAGCACACGAGGGCGAAACGCTGGCAACCAGGAATGAGTTAGCTGGAAAATTTATAACATCCAATAACGGACTATTTATATTGGTATTATAAATGTACTCATCCGGGACAAATGTTTCAGATTCCCTATGGGAATCAACATCTATATCAACTAACGGATGTACCTGTGCTTCGCTACGGAATTCTCAGAAAGACTGACTTTGTAGTTTTCCTAACTGAAGTCAACATAGGTCATTACTAAAACGTCAGTAGGTATGTAGCGATTAAAAGCAATGTTATCATATATAATACGCGATCAAATGAAAAACAGCACATTTTCTCACTTTTAACGAACAGTAGCCAACTACGGTGCCGATCTAACAGCCCAAAGTTCCAGAGCTGGAATGACCAGGCCGCACACAGCTGTGAACACTCCTCTGCAGTTATTCCCTTAAATATGCACACTGCTCATTCCAATCAGTGCCTTAGAATAGGGATTGAATAGCTCGAATCCTATGATGAACCAGTGTGTTACGTACCAGTAGTATCAAAAAATTTATGAACTAGAAGAAGGGCATGTTAAAGAAGAATGTTATCTAACTCTTCAGCTACTTCCCGCCAATACTCAGCTAGGCTGTTACACTCGGTACGATCGGGCGAATTGGCCGTGTGGTTAGGGGCACGCAGCTGTGAGCTTACATTCGGGAGATAGTGGATTCGAACCCCACTGTCGAAAGCCCTGAAGATGGTATTCCATGGTTTCCCATTTTTACACCAGGAAAATGCTGGGGCTATACCTTAATTAAGACGAAGGCTTCTTCCTTCACACTCCTAGCCCTTTCCTATCCCATCGTCGCTATAAGACCAATCTGTTTCGGTGCTACATAAAGCAAATTTTAAAAAATACTCGTTGCGCAGCAGTAATGCTATATATCGGAGTTGAGTGACAGCAGAAGACAGAAAGCACGTCATAACAAACAGAGGACAATGTAATGTTACTGTTGATCAATTTTATGAGCTTTCTATGTTGTAGGCTTTCACATTAAGTTTTCCTTCGACTCTACGATGTTAGGGTGTCTTATAGAATTATT
Source organism: Anabrus simplex (assembly GCF_040414725.1). NCBI lineage: Eukaryota > Metazoa > Arthropoda > Insecta > Orthoptera > Tettigoniidae > Anabrus > Anabrus simplex. The sequence continues at coordinate 312,256,655 of NC_090271.1, forward strand.
TATGGCATAGACCGCAGTTCCTTATTTTCCGACTTTACATACCGATTTTCATTAAATTCCGTTTAACCTGTTTTCTCATGACTCGACGGTGATGTGGACTTAGTAACCTAAATCCAAATTCATGAATGTCTCTCTGATCATAGCCGGTACGGTAACACTTTATAAGACACTAGCTGTTACCCACGGCTTCGCTCGCGAGGATTTAGTAAGTTGATAAAAATTAATTGTTCCTCGGTTCTGCACTAAGGCATTGCCTGAAAATCCCTAAAATGTAAAAACTCGCCGCAAAATTGCATTTCATTTAACCCAGAAACTCTTTGTAAACCACGTTTGTGGCATTGACTTTTGGAGCAAAGATGACCAAGCTACTGGCAGAGCTAAATCTGGAACATGCGATATGGAACTCTACATGTGAGAAACAGTCCTCTTTTCAGTCAAAATAAAGGGGGGTTTCTTTATTTCTAAAGAAGATTACAAATACCAATATTCACGTTTATTATTTATTTACTGCACACTACAGGACTTCGTGTCCCAATTACATTGGCAACTACGTCACATAAGCTACAATTAACAAGGTGGTACTTATATCTAAACTATATTCTACAATTTTATCTAATATCCTATAATATTGGTAAAACATATCAAAGTATTTTTCTAAAAACTAAAGAACCTTATATTAATATGGTGTAACGAAACATGACAAAGTAAAATGACAAAATAAATGAAGAAATACACATAAAAGCATAATATTATAGAACTTCACCTTACAATTTCCCTATTTTTAGGACTTCATAACTTTGCGCGATGAAGTTCTGTTACAAACTCGCGCAATGGCAGACTGAAGTCAAGGCCATTATTTTACTGAATGGCACTGTTGAAGATACTACAGAGCCTGTTTACCGGCGAGTTATCATGGGCACACGTCCTGGATTTTTCATCTTAAAATGTTATGTTATTTTCTGGAATTGAAGCGAAGTACATATAATTTTAGGAGAGGCAGTAATTCAGGACTATCAATAGCATAGTTTACAATTTTAAAAATAAATTTTACTGCATCCTTCCGTCTGTGAATTTCTAAACTCTCGACTCCGAAATTTAAAAGGATATCACTATGGGGTACCATACGGTGATAGCAGCCAGTTTTTTTTAATATTCTGTTTTAAAAATCTGTTTTGCAATTTTTCAATCTGATAGGCGTATGATTGACACTTAGGGCTCCATACGATGTTGGCATATTCTACTTTTGGTCTTACTATCGTACTGAACAGATGAATGCAAGTTTGTGTGTTTTTGAAGGGCTTTATATTCCTGATAATGAATCCTGGGGTCTTGTATGACTCAGCTACCATTTTCAGTACATGCGAATTGAATGTAAGCTCGTGGTAGAATAAAACCCTAGGTCTTTCATGTTGCAAACTGATTGTAAATCACTGTCACCTAGCTTGCAAGTGTAGTGGACGGGAGTTTTCCTTCTGGTGGACGACACATGTTTCCACATTTAAGTATAGTTTATTTTCAGTCGCCCACTCCAATACACTTTTGATGTCTAGCTGAAGCTGTTCACAGTCGTTTATGGTTTCAATGGCTTTGAACACTTTGAAATCGTAGGCGTATATCAGACAGCTAGAAATGCAAGAAAAACTAAAGGGCCTAAATTTGACCCCTGAATTATTCCTGAATTTACAGGGTATTCCCGAGAATAATGTGTCTGTAAAGAAACGAACTCCTTTCTGTCACCCAGATAGGAACTGAAAAGATGCAACAGTTGTTTCGAGAAACCGAACAGGTTTAACTTAGTAGGGCATCGTGATTAATGTTATCGAACGCTTTTGCGAAATCTGTAAACATTGCGTCCATTTGTCCACCCGTGTCAAGTTCTGTAGACACTCGCTGAGCGAAGTTAACCAAGTTTGTGACTGTGGAACGTTGTGAAAGGAAACCGTTTTTTTTTTTTTTTTTTTTTTGTTTTTTTTTTTTTTTGTCTGATATAAGAAGTCTTAAATATTTTGTTAGTCGATTACATAATATAAATAGGAAAACTTTTGCTATCGCTGATAAAATAGAAATGGGCCTGTAGTTGTTTATTAACTAGTGTGGGATCCCCTGATTTAAGTAGGCCTATAAGGCACACTCGTGATAACTTCCAGACGAATGGAATGTGGATGTTTATATAAACAAATTATAAATAAATACAAGTGGATTCCTAAAATCATCTGAACAACATTTTATCACATACGGTGGTACTTGGTCTGATCCTGCAGATGCTTTAGGTTTCAGCTTTTGAAGTGCTACTTCAACCTCTTCTAAAGCAAAGTTTTTAATATGCAACGTATTGTTAGTGAAAGATGGAACGTTAGGTATGCGATATTGTGCCTTATGCGGGGAATATACGGATTGGAAGTAGTCCGCAAAACCTTCAACAATTTCATTTTTTGTATCTAGTACGTTTTTATATTTGTAAGTATCGCAATCCTTACTGTTCTTTCTCTTATTTTTAACGTATGTTCAGAAAACTCTAGCGTCATTATTAATACATTGTTGCACTGTCTCAATGTATCCCCTTGTGCGCGGACTTAATTTCAGATTTAATTTGAGCTCTCAGCATTTTATATTGACTAAGACAATGTTCCGTAATGTGCTTTCGCTTTCTGTAATATTCTTTTCCTTTCAATTTTCGATTTATGCTATCTGTAAACCAAATGGTCCATAACATGTTATGTTTATGAGATATCCTGTAGATATACTCGTTTTAAAAACTGACCCACTCATTTGCTGATGGTCAGCGTTGAGGCCTTCGTTTCACAGGATTCCTGGTTCGATTCAGGGCTGAGTCTGGGAATTAAATCACTTATGATTAATTCTTCTGGCTCGGAGACAGGTTGTTGTATTTTCCCAACACTCTCCTCTTCATATTCACTCAGTACACTACTTTACCAACCACAACGGGAACACGCAATAGTAATTATATCCCTACACATAAAGTATGCGTCAGGAAGGGCATCCAGCCGTAAAACAGGGTCAAATCCACATTTGCTGCATAGTTCGCACCCGCTACCCCACAGGTGAGGAAAAAGTGGTAGAAGAAGATACTCATTTTAAAAATTAACCAGATTGTTTATTATTTCACCCCCTTAAGTGGATTTTCCCAAAAAGTGTGTTCATTTATTTTTAAAGGAGATTCCAACTACCAGTTTTAACGTCTGTAACATCTTCAGTTTCTGAGATAGGCCTATATGTATCCTCATATAAATAATTCAAATCCTTCCTCACTTCTTTTCACTTCCCCTCATCACCCCTTAAGTGGATTTTCCGAAAAGAAAATGTGTGTTCTTTTATTTTTAAAGGAGATTCTAAATTCCAGTTTTCATGTTTGTAACATGTTAAGTTTTTGTGATAAATTACAGATAATCTCGCTGCTGTAGAATCTTGGAGCTGACGTTTCCATGGTTATGGCAGTTCATTTCTTTATCCGATTCGTAGAGCAGGGGTAGTGTGGTGCCAGTATCTCCACAACGGTTGGTTTTAGGGACTTAAAACAATGTTTTCGGGCCCGTAGGGCTTAGCGAGTTTTCTTCTTTGCGTCAAGGGGATAAAATTGAGTTTTTTCTCGTCCTTGTACGACAAATTCAATATTTCGCCTATATTAGCCTAGTATTTTTATATCTCCCCTCGTGCCACCCCCTCTCGAATTCTTTTCAAAATAAAATACAGCCCATGTCCCTCAGGGATAATGAATACTTACATTAATAAAATAATTTTTAGAATCGGTCCAATAGTTCCTGAGATTATCCATTACATACATACAAACTTTACCTCTTTATATATTAGTATAGATAAATTTAACACTATATAACTTTGGTTATGTACTATTTATCGAAACGACCTTTAGTAACATAAATATTTGAGAACTAAATGTTGGGCCTTCCCATAAACTACAATTTTACTCAGCGCGTATAAAATATTAGTTATGGCCTAGATTGTAGCGAATTATTCCCCAACTTTGCATACCGATTTTCATTAAATTATCTTCAGCCGCGTTCTTGTGATGCGTGTACAGCAGACAGACATAAATTACGGAAAATTAAAAAGTTCACTTCCTTGTTACTGTGGACACGACTGATACAGATATACCATTCTTTTTAAATTCTGAGCAATGTACAGACAAAAATTCTATTTTATATATGTGGATACGCACCACAATAACTATTCTTCGGTGTTTGCCTGATGTGAATACTTCAACTCGTCTCTTGAAATTTGGTGTTTTACTTGTCAGCCTGAAGTGAAACCACGCTGTAATAATACCCACAAGCAAATATATTACATTTATATGTGCCGTAAGTCACCAGGAATACACAAAGGCTAATTCTTCTAATCATACGAAAGTTGTGACGAGACAAGGTTCAGTTAGGTTAGGTTCATAACGAAATCTATTTTCCATTTGAACTGAATATTTACAGATGAGGTAACGTTGCTTTCCTTTTCGGAGGAGTTCTTACAATTTTTTCTTGCTTCCTCGCCTCTGTCCTCTTCGGTCTGGTGGTCCCTGTGTTCTTCTTGTTGCTCAGGAAGTCTGGGAAGACACTGTGTATAGTAATCCATCGGAAATGGGATCGGATCTGGAATTTCTAATTGTTGCTGGTCCAATTTCACTGCGGTAATCCATTTTTACTTGGAGTCTTTCCCCGTACGTGTCGTACTGCAGATCATGTTGATGAGCCTGCAGAGATTCATGAGGGGAAAATGACCACAGAAGGCTTGTCGCCTTTTATCTCATGGATGTAATTATTCCCTCCTCATGATCATAGAGCTCTCTGTCGTGCTGATCCTATACGTACTATCCTCTTCTTTTATGGATCCTAATTTCCTCCTTAATATTTTCCCTTCTTTAAGCCTCCGTGGCTCAGGCGGCAGCGCACTGGCCTCTCACCGCTGGGTTCCGTGGTTCAGATCCCGGTCACTCCATGTGATATTTGTGCTGGACAAAGCGGAGGCGGGACAGGTTTTTCTCCGGGTACTCCGGTTTTCGCCTGTCATAATTCATTCCAGCAACACTCTAATATATCATTTCATTTCATCTGTCATTCATTAATCATCACCCCAGAGGAGTGCGACAGGCCTCGGCAGCCGGCACAATTCCAATCCTCACCGCTAGATAGGCGCTTCATACATTCCATTCCTGACCCGGTCGAATGACTGGAAACAGGCTGTGAAATATTTTCCCTCCTTTAAGCTCTATTTTCCTGGTTGGCCCCTCCCTGGTCATTAAGAGACATCCAGAGAAGTAGAGCACAGAGGGTCTTATTATTGAATTGTATAATGCTGGGACTGTACCTTAATTAAGGCCACGGCCGCTTCCCTCCTACTCCTAGGTCTTTCCTATCCCACCGTCACCCGAAGACCTATCTGTGTCGGTGCAACATAAATCCGATTATTAATAAACTCAGATTGTTTCTACTGCCGAAGTTCATGAGACTTTCGAAATGAAACTCCATATCGCTGTGGTTCGGAATCTCTGTAAAACAAGATGTCCTCGCGATATCAACAGTCGTGTGTAGAACTAGGAACTTCTCTCTATGAAGGTAACACGAAGTTACTTTCGTCGCACCGTGTGGAGCCTTTATCTCACAACAAGCAAATTAGGTGAATTAGCTGTACTCAGGAAGCTCTGCTATGTCAAGAGTACGTAAGCGGTGCGAAAGGTGTTGGTTCGCTGAAGGATGCAAGTGCACAGCATAACCGCCGCTATCAGGTAAGGATTAAACACGTTCCCAAATGTCCTATCACCGACTGTCCCAAACGACCCTCGTAATGGACGCAAACTAATCCGGCACCATCCCTAGTGTCCCCTAGCAGGGAATGTCATGTACCCATCTCGTCAGTTGTGTATTCCTGTAGGGAACTAATTTACACCTCTAAACGTCTGTAGATAGGTAAAAGGAAGAGATATGTTACCGGAAAAAATCATTCAGATATTGTTTCGTAATCAGGTTGAGTCTGTTGATCGAAACTTTACAGAAGAAAAAGAAACGGGGTGTGGTGGTAGTGATTGCCAGTCTAGGAGGAAGTACAACTGAGCAACTATCCGCTATTAACATTAAACCAAAGAAAAACGGAAGAGGTCTTTGCGAAATTCAGGTTGCCTAAAGGGAAAAGAATGGAAGAGCTATGAAAGGCGTGAAAACGAAAAATTCTCTACATCACACAAATCAAATACTGTGATAATCAGCAGAGAACAAGACCAAGAAATGGGAGATGGGAAAGCTCAAGATGATTAGCCTGGCATAAATAACTCATGATGATGATGATGATGATGATGATGATGATGATGATGATGATGATGCTTGTTATTTATAGGGGCCTGACATCTAGTTCATCGACCCGCTCCGTAGCTAAACGGTTAGCATGCTGGACTTTGGTCACAGAGGTCCTGGGTTAGATTTCCGGCAGGGTCGGGAATTTTAACCATCATTGGTTAATTTCGCTGGCACGGGGTCTGAGTGAATGTGTCGTCTTATTCATCATTTAATGATCATCACGACGCGCAGGTCGCCTACGGGCGTGAAATCAAAAGACCTGCACCTGACGAGCCGAATATGTCATCGGACACTCCCGGCAGTAAAAGCCATACACCATTTCATTTCATTTCATCAAGTTCATCGTTCCCTACGCATAAGTAAGTGGAAGCAATACAAGAATCATTGGGGTGATCAGCATCATTAAATGCTTTGTGTGCGAATCATGGAGAGAGAGAACGCCAATCGTACTCAAATACTCATAATAGCGATATTGTTTCCAACGTTGCTTCGTTTATCTGGATGCTATTGTGAATATCGTGAATTTCAGTTCCTCTGCAACTGTGCTATAATTATCATATTCGGTCTAAAATTATCACAGCTTTTTTCTTAAGTTAACCGAAATATTTCTCTGCATAGTTGTTGAGCACTCATTCATATTTAATTTGTGATATTTACGGAGAGTTCGTATGTTGAGAGATTTTTAATATTCAGGTAAAAATAATAAAAAATTGGATAACGATATCTTGAACACTGTTAATGTAAATTCACACTTTTTCAGTCTTTCGAAAACACCAATTATAACACACACACACACACACACACACACACACACACACACACACAAAGAAACCCATGGCACAACAGCCCAGAAGGGCCATGGCCAACCAAGCGACCACTGCTAAGCTCGAAGGCCTGCAGATTACGAGGTGTCATGTGGTCAGCACGACGAATTCTCACGGCCGTTATTATTGGTTTTCTGGAGCCGCAATCTCATCGTCAGATAGCTCCTCAATTGTAATCACGTAGGCTAAGTGGACCTCGAACCATCCCTCAGATCTACGTAAAAATCCATGAACTGGTCGGGAATCTAAACCGGGACCTTCGTGGAAGAGGCAGGCATGCTACCCCTACACCACGAAGCCCAAGAATTATAGCATACATACAGCATACCTGTAAAGGAAATAAACATTAATAAACAAAGAATGGAATGTATATATTTTTTAAATCATTTTCAGATTACATCAAATCACATTTAACCATGCATATATAAAGAATGTCCCAGGAGTTATGGTCATTTTTCAGGGATATGACAAGAACGGTCATTTAAAGCAAAATACTTCATATGGACATATGCCCTATTTCCAATGGTTTCGAGATAGAATACATTTAATGTACATTTGTTTTTGGGCTGGATGTGGGTATGTATATGCCTTAACCACCCAACTTCTTTCACTTTTCATTGTAGCCCAACCTACCTAGTTGTTTTCAACCTCTTTGTCGGGATGTATTTCTACCATTAAACTAGGCCGTTGAACGCGCAGTTGTCCATGGTGTGTTGAGAGTGAAGTAGTGCGAGGGATTGAGAGTGTATCAGAGAGAAGTATCGGTTAACTGTGTTTGTACCCGCGCTGGCTATAATCCCACACATCTACACTAGTTAAGACTATGCAGGTATGTTTACGGCTTCTGCGATGGTAGTGCTCCTGCTACTGTCGAGGAATAGCGTCGGCGCTTTCCGACACATCGAATTCCTGATTCCGTAGAGTGGTTACCGGTAGTTTTCAACACATTGCGTGAAAGAAGTATTCTTCAAAGTTCTTTTTTTTCTTCTGAACATGTAGTCCAACAACTTGTGCAAGAACAGCAATACGTTGTTGAATTGGTGCAGCGTAGTCCTACGACCGCCACATGGCGACTTTCTGCACCAGAGGTGCTCACGCTGAGCATTTCGTCCCGCGGGTGCCCAGTTATGTAAGCGGGCGGGCACGCAGGCGATAAAAAAATGAAATGGCGTATGGCTTTTAGGGGAGAGACCTAGCTTAACACGGGGAAAACAGGCCAATATTCATTCGATTTTTATATATGCTACAAACGTTGTTGACAAATCCTGCACATACCCCTGGATTGGCATGCTTCAGAGCAATCAGAAGCAACTTCAATAATGTCAAAATTATAATTATTACATTTTAAAATGAAATGTTCAAACTTTCCCGCCTTTTTAACAATATATCACGGTTTCCTTCATAACTCTCTTACTGATTCACGGATAATTATAATTTTTCAGAGTTTCCTCCCATAATGTTGTACTACAATCTGTACCTCATGCAGATCAATAGGATTTAAATTCGATTTTATATAACACTAGCTGATGTATCCGTGCTTCGCTGCGGAATTCTACATTGTATACAGAATTCTAGGCTAGGTAGTGTGCATGTTGTGAGCAAGATTGTACTAAATTGCATAGCTCTTAACGTTACCCTAGAAACGCGACGGGGAAGTCACCAAACGTCTTTCCTCATATGAAGACTGTGTTAGGGAATTTTCATTGTAATGATAGGCCCGCTTTCCTACCATCAGTCACAACCAGGTTGGGGAGTTTTCTTTATAATGGCAGACACTCACTCACCAACTGCCTTTTTACATCCTCAGATAGACTGTCTTAGTGGTTTCCTCAACTGAAATGAACATAGGTCATTACAATGACGTCAGTAAGAATGGCGCGATTAAAAACAATGCTTTCATATGAAATAATCGGTCAAATGAAAAACCACACATTTTCTCACTTTTAACGAACAGTACTACGCTGCCGATCTAACAGTCTAAAGTTCCAGGGCTGGAATGACCAGCCGCAGACAGCCGTGATCCGTGAAACCACTTCGTCTCTTTTCGGCAGGGGTGGGGGGGTGTTCGAATAGTGGAGAGTCCCAGGGCAAAAAGTATGCCCTTTAACTAATATATCTCACAGGAGAACCCGATGAGTCGGGAAATCTCAATTCACTACATTGGTGGCGGAAGAATCTATCTGACTTGGAGGCACATTTTTCCTCCAAGCCAAAGGAGAACCCCACTGTTTACTGCTAATTTGGGATTAAATCCACAAAAATCATATTCCCCTGACTGAGGACGAGGATGGGTTCCTTTACCATTTCTGCTACAATGTGAAATCAGCCAGTGAAATAGAAGATTTCACTGACAATAGTGTGCATGATGATAATGATGATGAAGTAGGTGAACTATATAACCTAGTAAAACGTAGAATTTAACACCGTGTTCTAAGAAAAGTATGATACACTGAAATATAGGAGTTTCTAGATTGTTCAGTAAACCCAAGATACAATGTCACTAGTAGAATTAAGGAGTGGCCAATTACTGTACTACATGAAGATAATTACTGCCAGAAGTTGTCAATAACTATACATTGTTACAAACTTATAAATAATACATACATACATACATTATAATTATAGACTGTTATGCCTTTCAGCGTTCAGTCTGCAAGCCTCTGTGAATTTACTAAACGTCGCCACAATCCTCGATTTGCAACTAGTGTTGTGGCCTCATTTAGTTCTATACCTCTTATCTTCAAATCGTTAGAAACCGAGTCTAACCATCGTCGTCTTGGTCTACCTCTACTTCTCTTACCCTCCATAGCAGAGTCCATTATTCTTCTAGGTAACCTATCCTCCTCCATTCGCCTCACATGACCCCACCACCGAATCCGGTTTAAGCGTACAGCTTCATCCATCGAGTTCACTCCTAAATTAGCCTTTATCTCCTCATTCCGAGTGCCCTCCTGCCATTGTTCCCACCTGTTTGTACCAGCAATCATTCTTGCTAATATAATGTGTAAATTTGTAATATTATTTTATCACAAGAATCTTAGTCCTTCTTGAATTAGAAATAAATAACAATGCCAAACATCTCTATCAGAACATGATTTACTGCCATTCATGAATTTTATTGAATAACAAATTTCAAATTATCCTTAAGTGGCCAATAATTGTATGGTTTACCTTACATACATACATACATACATACATACATACATACAGACAGACAGACAGACAGACAGACAGACAGACAGACAGATAGAAAATACGGAAAAGTAAAAAGTGAATTTCCCTGTTACTGTGGACATAACCGATACAGAAATGCCATCCTTTTCAAATTCTGATCAATGTGCAGACAAAACTCTTATTTTATATTATATAGATTTTGATACAGGCTGATTCACATTAACAGCGTCAACTCTAAGTACGTTGTGCAGGACGATAAGGACCGAGCTCCTATATATGCATTCAAAATCTTGTCTGTGAAAGTAAAATTACTGCAATATTACTAGCTTCCTCAACTACATATCTCTGTGAAGCGGGACTCCCTGCCTATTCAGGTACCAAAACAAAACACAAAGAACCCTCGTATATACGTTTGGTTCACTGTGAGTTGAAAGAATCTGACGAAACCTGTAATTCTTTGTTTACTAGTGTGTGTTTGTTTTACAGGTATGTGTTTTACACAAACTGGAAAGCATTAAAGTTGCGTTAGCTAAGTCGATACTGCAATGTATGGCTTCCTTCTTAACGAACTAATTAATTATTCAACCGAAATGAAAGTTTGTGCACATATACACTATGCTCTAAAAATTAGTTGGCAGTAATGATTTCAGAAACATGGAAGTTACAAAGTACAGTCTAGAAATGCCTTGATTTCCTATGTCTTTTTGAATTAAGAGAACTAGCGTTTTCTTTCTCTTTTATGAAAGCAGATTTCGTGGCTTTGAGACCAATAGTTGGCACATTGTCTTACATAATTCAACTACTAGAAATAGTTGGGTGATAGTCATTAAGCTGAAGTTTGCACGGCAGCATATACTCTCCCTGAGTGAAAAACAAATATTCGGAGGTTGTCTCTACGTTGTCAATTTCTCTCTTACTCCAAATTGGATTCATTGAAACGCTCCATTAAGCCTTCGGTAGAACAGATACAAATGAGCGTTTGAACGCGTGTAACACTGTTGATTGGTTGCTAAAAGTATCCAAGCATGGCAGATCATCAGCTAATTGAGTGTTATTGGTTCCAGCGGCAACTCATATACATCCAGTTAATTAATTGTTTGACTTGTTTAGCCATACACGCTGTTCCATAAAGACGAGTACAACTTACGCTCACTTTGTGTCCACGACAGGGGATCACAATGAGACCTACGGTATGATTTATATAAACCGGACAGTTTTCAAAACGACCCCATTTCTGTATGGTAGGCCTTGTTTGTTATTTTACCCTACAGTCGTCAAGATACAGGGCACATTGCATCAGTGGATGATTTTAGTGAACAATTATACGATTACGAAGTCAATCGTACCTACGCAAAGAGAGTTGGGGAGATAGTATCGTGTGATCGACTCGCCTAAGAGAGAGACAAAAAATGGCTATAGTGAGAAAGTTGGGAGCAATTGGGTCTTTGTGCGCAAGCATCGCACATCTGCTTTGGCAAGTGTGGCAAAGACGTTAGACTCGTTTGCTTCAGTGTCCTACGAAAGCGTTACATCATTTGTGAAAGGAGGCGGGTATTTAGGTTGGCCAACTGTTGAAGGAATGAAAGCGGAACAATGCAGTCAAAGAAGGGGGACATTCAACAATTTTGTGGAGTAGCTGTACATTTAACTGTAATTTTAAAACGACAAAAATTGTAATATTTTTAAAAGAATTCTGTTGCCAGTTACCCTCTTTCTTGACCAAGGGTACTCTTACTGAAGTCAGAACATTTTTAGAAAAACACTCATCATTATTGTGTAATGTCTTTTCCAGTGTGTGGGCTGAAGATCGTTCATCCATGAGAAAAACTGAACGACTTCTTGCAAAGTTTACAAAACTCCGTGCGGACGTTACTTCAATCAGGAGATAAGTATGGTTGGTTGGTTTATCGCTTTGCATTGTACGCATATACGCGTTTAGTTTTACCTCTTGCATTTTCGGGTTTAAATGCCGGCTTATTCTTTTTATGACAGAGTAGAGGTACAGTCTCTGTAGTGTAGTGGTTAGTGTGAATAGCTGCCACCCCCGGATGCCTGGGTTCGATTCCCGATTCTGCCACAAAATTTGAAAAGTGATACGAGGGCTCGAACCAGGTCCACTCAGCCTTTGGAGGTCAACTGAGTAGAGGTCAGTTCGATTCCCACCTCAGCCATCCTGGAAGTGGTTTCCCGTGGTTTCCGACTTCTCCTCCAGGCAAATGCCGGGATGGTACCTAACTTAAGGCCACGGCCGCTTCCTTCCCTCTTCCTTGTCTGCCCCTTCCAATCTTTGCATCCTCCAACAAGGTCCTTGTTCAGCATAGCAGGTAAGGCCATGTAATGGTCATCCCCTCCAGTTGTATCCCCGACCCAATGTCTCAGCTCCAGGACGCTGCCCTTGAGGCGGTAGAGGTGAGATCCCTCGCTGAGTCCGAGGGAAAAGCCAACCCTGGAGGGTAAGCAGATTAAGAAAGAAAGAGGTACAGGCATCACTATCCAACGCCGAATCTTTATTTTAAAAAAATTAAAAATTTCAAAATCCCAGTTGATACAACACGTCTATAATGATGCGCTTCATGCTACTCGGAACTCGGAAGTCGGAAGGTACATCCGGAATACTTCTCCAAAGATGCTAAAACATGCTTCTTTGGCAACGTTTACACTTGTTTGTCAAGATTCAGGACACATTGCATCAGTGGAGGTTTTTAGTGAACAAAGGATTACGAAGTCCATCGTACCTACGCAAAGGGTGTTGGGGAGATTAATATTGTGTGATCGACCCGCCTAATAGAGAGACTCGACACTGGCTATAGTGAGAAAGTTGGAAGCAACTGAGTCTTTGTAGGCAAGCATCGCACATCTACTATGTTTAGTTGAAGCTGTCCAGCAGAACACTTTCGAATTGCGAAAATTCCTACCGAAGACGAGAAATGAAAATAACAGGAAAATTCGTTCAGATAGAAAACGAAACCATTGCGGGACATTTACAAAATACCTTAAAATGCGCGACGGTTGGTCACTCTACGGGTATTCGTATTAAATTTTATGTAAAAGGGTGACCAAGGTAAGGAAACTGCGGCCATATGAGATGACAGTCATTCACGAGCTGCAGCAGCCGGATAAGGAAAAACGAGTCCGTTACTGAACATGATTCTTGGATTTTATTTTACGGCCACCAGGAATTGTGAACATCACGTTGACCACAGATGAGACCCAATTCCATCTGCCTGGTTACGTGAATTCACAAAATATCCGCATTTGGGCCACACATAACCCGCGCGGTTTTCATGAATGACCCCTGCAGTAACAGAAGTTGGGATTTTGATGTGCATTCTCGGCATACCAAAAATTGCGTCGATTCTTCCTCTCGGATACGTTGAACACAAACTGGTTCTGCCAATTTGTCCAACAACTAGACGACATTGAGCTAACTCAGGGTTATTTTCTGCCAGATGGCGTGACATCCACGCGCTAGCTGAGTCTCTAGCTCTGATCAGCATCTATTTTGAGGACTGATACATCTCTAAGGAGCTCTGACCGCCAAGGTCAGCGGACTTAACTAAAGCAGGTTATTTGCTGTGGGGTTAACTCAAGGATAAAGTGTTCAGAAATTGACCAAAGCAATTGAAAATTTGAAGACCAAACATCATGACTAAAATCAGTGGAATAGACGACGAAATTTCGTAGCTAACCGCCAGAAGCATGGAACGACGAGTACGGCTGTGTCTACAGGAAGATGGAGGTCGTTTTCAACATCTGCTGTGATGTCAAGTGAACCTCACATAGTTTCTTCATAGTTGAGCCCGACTGAGTGGCTCAGACGTTTGAACCTTCTGTCTCCAAGTTGGCAGGTTCGATCCTGACTCAGTCCGGTGATATTTGAAGGTGTTCAAATATGTCAGCCTCGTGTCGGTAGATTTATTGGCACGTAAAAGAACTCCTAGGGGACGGAACTCGGCTTTTCGAGAGTAGTTTTCATCTTCTTTATTAGAAATTGTTTTATATCGTACCAGTATAGATAGGTCGTATGGCGCGACGAGTGATGAGGAATGGACTAGGAGTGGGAGGGAAACGCCGGATACCTTAATCAAAGTACAGTCCTAGTATTTGCCTGGTGTGAAAATGGGAGACCTCGAAAAACTATCTTCCGGGCTGGTGACAGTGTGATTCGAACCCAGTATCTCCCGAGTGCAAGCTGATAGATGCGTCACCCACTTCACGCAGCCGCTTGCTCGGTTCAAAAATAGTTAATGGGACGTAAAGTAATAGCATTATTATTATTACTCCATATTTGGAAAGTAGTTACATCTTCCTATCAGCTACCATGCAGAAATAGGCCGTCTTAAAAACCGCCCGTTTTATGTAAATCATCGTGTATGTGTATTCAAACCATTATACTACAATAGTAGCAGAGAGGAGATGCCCAGTGGAGGCAGTAAAGTCATGTTCGCTTCAGCCGGAAGGACGTGGGTTTGATTCACCGCTGGGAATTCGAAAACTTCCAGAAACAAGATATCCATTTTTGGAACGATTGATGGCCCTCAGGTTGACTCAGCCTGCACGAAAATTGAGGACCAGGTAAATTCCTGGGGTAAAGACTGCAGGGCACAGAACTAGACGCTATATCCCACTCGTCGGCGCCGAGAAAGCCTTTACCTTCCACTTTCCCACGGGCCTCCATGGACGGCACAGGCTTTTTTTTTTTTTTTTTGCTACACTTTTTCAAGGCAGCGCCAAGGTAATCAGTTTTTCCTTTTACTTGTCATGCATGGCCCACGATCTCAGGGAGAGCTATCGGCATCAGAAATGCGTTCTTGGATAGCATGTGCAGAGTGTAAGTAAAGTTGTCGCGGCAGATAAGCCTGACGTATATAGCTCGCCTTGAGACATTGGTCCCTACATTAAAACAACAAGGAAAAATAGATCATTTTAGCATTGCTTTGAAAAATAAACCGCAATCAAAGGGCGCCACATTTTTTTCAGAATGTTTATATTTTTGTACTAAAATGACCCCCACCCATTGCCAAATATACTACAAAAAGGAATTGGTGGCAATACTTGCAACGAATTAGAGTATTCAGTACAATTTACTGTCAAAAATTTTGATTTCTTGGTGTGACCTTCTAACCGTTAAAAATGTATTAAGTCTACAATACTTTGCCTAACTCAATTAAATCAGGCGGCACATGTTCTATTAGATGTAAGTGCTTAGGGAAAAAAGAATACAAATGTCTAGTGGCATAATTTTAGGTTCTAGGTGACCAATCTTCCCGAGAACCGGACAGTAATAATGATAATAATAATAAATATAAATAGTAATCTTCCCATTGGAAAATCTTGAAACAGAGAACAAAGATATTGAAATTAGCGTAATAAATTATTTAATGAGATACCACACGGCAGGTGGTTGATGATACCGTAAATGAATTCTCACCCACAGGAGTTACTGGCAGGTGGTTACCGATACCTCAATAGCGTTAGCAAAGTCCTCAATGGGTTCTGGTGGTGGTGGTGGTGATTATTTTTATGAACAATTACATCAGGGCTATCATCCTCTGTTAATACTGGTGAGGTGGTAAAACGAAGATGTCCTCTACTTCGAATAATTTAGGTATCGGCGAAGGAAAGGGAATGGCCACGTAGGGTATAAAAATGAAAGTCGCCAGGTCCCACAAAGAAAATAAGGGTTGACCAAGAAGGGCCGCGTATAAAAGCCAACAGCACTGCTAGGTGTTCGTGATTGTTGCTTTTACAACAACTACTATCCTCTATTATTAACACTAACCAGAGGGAAAATGGGCCGGCCCCGTAGTCTAGAGGTAACGTGTCTGCCTCTAACTCGGAGGCCTCGGGTTCGATTCTCGGTCAGAATAGGGATTTTCAGCTGGATCTGAGGGCTGATTTGGGGTCCACTTGGCCTACTTGATTAAAATGGGGAGCTATTTGACGGTAAGGTCACGATCTCGGTCTAGGAAGCCAATAATAATAATAATAATAATAATAATAATAATAATAATAATAATAATAATAATAATAATAAATTCGTGAGGCTATTTCTAGCCAGGTGCAGGCCTTGTAAGGCAGACCCTCCGATGAGGGGGGTGCCATCTGCTATTTGTAGGTAAATGCGTGTTATTGTGGTGGAGAACAGTTTTATGTGTGGTGTATGATTTCCAGGGATGTTGGGGACAGCACAAACACCCATCCCCCAGGCCATTGAAATTAACCAATGAAGTTTAAACTCCCCGACCTGGCCGCCAATCGAACCCGGGATCCACTGAATCGAAGGCCAGTACGCTGACCATTCAGCCAACGATTCGGTCTAGGAAGCGTGCGATATTATTCGTCGCGCTGACCGTATGTCATCTCGTAATGTGCAGGACTTTGGGATTAGCAGCGGTCCCATGGTTAGCCAAGGCCCATCAGGGCTGTTGTACCATGCGTATTGTTTGTTTATCCGGAGAATGGAAGAGGTCGAACTACTCGAAAAATGAAGGTATGTATAAAAGATAGGAGAGTACCGCGAAGGACGTGAGAATGAAAGAAGAGAATAAGAGCTAACCAAGAGAGGTCGGGTCGGATGACCTTAAATGTTAGGCCCCTTTAAAAAAAAAGCATCATCATCATCATCATCCACGAGAGGTCAGATGGTAAAGGTAAAATGGAGAGACTGAGTCACAAGTACATGGAAGCAGTGCCAGGCCCACTAATCCACGCTCCGAAGTTGAGAGTCCCTCGTCTCCCTTTCACGCGCCTTTTACAACAGGCTGATGATACCGTGGGTGTATTCTACCTCCCCCACCTACGGAGGATCCTCAATGGTTTGATGAAGATTCTAGTAAACACACTGTGCCACACGATAAATGATGTGCACTCATATATCGACTGTAGCAATAATGGACCGGGTTCGATTCTCGGTCAGTATAGGGATTTTTAGCTGGACCATATGGCTGTTTTGGGGTCCACTTAGCCTACTGTGTCCATAACACTTAAACACTTGTGATTTTGCCACCTGTGAATCATTATACACTACAGTTAGGACTGTGATGGTAAGATTCCCACACGCTGACAAAATTTAACTAGGAATAGGGGAACAAGTCTGAGCGCTACAATGTTTTACCAGTATGATTATGGAAGGGAGAGATGCCAGATACATTTCAGGTAGCGCTACATTACCAATATGCTCTAGGTATATCGTTTGCGTGTGAAGTCCCCGAAATTTTGGATCCTACTTTGCACTTGAAGCACAGTAGTAACTAACAGTTCTCCACGATTTAGTGTCAGAATAGTCAGTAAAACTTATCCCAAATATGACCAATCACAAGTAGTAAACGATTTTCATATTTTTTTCACCCGTAAGGCACGGAAGTTGAGAAAAATGATCTTTTTCTAGAGTGTTCGAAGACGATGGCCAACATAATATATGTTCATTATGGTTTATTGTAGGCGAGAAAATTATTTTTGTTTGTCCTCTTACGCCTTTTCAAATTTTTTGGCGTATTGGTCCTTTTGTAGTCTTTTAATTGGGTCTTAACGGCTTTATTCACCTTCTTTCTATTAATTACTGCCCATTCTCAATTCGAATCAACATTAGTTTATCCATCTGTTAAAAGTATTTTCTTTATTATATATCATAAGAGAGAGGAAATTAAATAAAATGAAAAATGAAAGTAGTGGTTGAAAAACCAGGGGTATCAAATTATGTGCAAGATAAGTGAAATACTGAGAGGGGAAAATTCTGATGTAAGGGATTTTGAAGAAAAGACCTCACTTGCTTCAAGTATGAATCCTTAATATTCGTTGATGTGGAGAGAAATTTCTTGATGTTTCGCAACGTGCTGTCGATCCTTTACAGCTAGGAACCTGGACATGACTATTGTGATATACTGCAAAGCCATGTGAGGTAACGTTTCCGAATTCTAATTTCTGTAACACTAGTGTAGTTAAGACAAATAGACCCCAGTTATACTAGTTTTAATTATTTTCTCCAGGATGTCCACTGTAGGTTCGCTGAATTCATTGTACATGGAAAAAAAATCATTCTACACTCTACATGTACTTTTTAAAAATTATGTTAATCTAAAAATGTATGTCTGAAAGAAGTAGCATTTCACTCATACATGTTTTCACTCTATGCTGCATATCACCAGAATTTTGCACTTTTAAACATCGTATTCCTTCATTAAATATGTAATTAAAACTTAAATTTTAAATGAATTTGGATCGCAATTTTTCGTCCTATATTGCCAGTTTTAGGTCCTTTCTTGGAAATATTTCGGTCTTTTTATAGGTGATTTTCAGGTGTTCAACTTCCGATCCTAACACATCAATGAGCATCACTGTTAATAAATTTAATTACATAAATTTATTTGGTCATCGTGGCCTTCTTTACACCTTTTGGAGAAATATTCATTAAACAAAATATACGTTTCGGTTTATGACTGAAGAACAAGTGCCTCAAAGTTATCACTGTCCAATTAAGCCGTATAAATGTTTGTAGCGAGACTTATTTCTGCGATCGGCTCGCAATTTATCAAATGAAACACATGCATAAACAACGACCGCTGCTGGTTAGTGGAGAATAATTGGTCGTTCATTGGCACGCTCCATGGAGGCTAGTGAATGAACAAAGCATATATCTTCATAGATATACACTAGTTACATTCTCCATTAACATAAAATTAGTTTTCAAGGCTAGATTTGGTAGTATAGTGTATGGCGCAAGACAGATTTTCGGAGAAAACACTCGAAAAAGGAATCACTGTAAAGAAACGTGTTTTACTACCGTTCAGTCATTCAGCACCAATTTGCTTTTAGGCTGTCTCCCAGGTGGCAGATCCAGAAAGCATGAGCAGAGAAGGATGGTTGAATCAGAATGTGATGGAACCTACTAAACCTGCGGCCACTGAATTAGGCGGGTGAGGAAAAAAAGCGATGTTGTCATATATGGGAACGGCGAAGTGACAGATGGTCGAGAGATGCTTACCTCTGAGCACGGTTTGGCAACGCTGACCGTGCAGTGTTGCCTAGTCGAAGCCGGTTTGCTTCAGCTCCAAGTATTCTATAAAGTGGTTCTCTTTTCTGTATTACAAAGTCCAATACATAGTATTCAAGTTATATGACAAACTGTAAGTAAATGAATTACCACAGATTAGTACTTGCTGTGTACTGTGGCCTGCTCTAGCGCGCGCAACTCGAATGACCTCATCTAGCGGCGTTTATATGGCCACATTCCTGGCCATTTTCCAGGAAATCTAAAAGACACTTGGAAACATGTTTCAGATACAAAAATTGAACGATTTTCTACATTTTTCCCGCAGACATTTTATTGATTCTAGAAACAAAACCGTGGCCGCTCACTGCAAATTTCAATGCATGATTTTACGGATTTAAATTTACTTGTTCACAATTTTATTCTTAATAATTATTTTAATAGGTTTACGACAAAAATAAATATACCGCGGAAGTCTCTTTCCTGAAGCTTGTAGTATAATTTGTTCTGCAGCATTGTAGGAGGTAACATCACGAGCTTGAGAGAGAACAAATGGCCTCCCGCTCCGAAATGATTTGTTCAATTAGACGTACCTTCGGCAGTTGTTACATAACTTTGGCATCAGCACAATTTCTTTGGCCCGCCTAATTTGGTGGCCGCGACTAGAGTGGCAAACGTCCTTAGACGTCGTACTCTTGCATTTTCTCCAATGCATTTACAAGCAGGGGGTGCAAGGCAGTTGGATGCGCAACAAATAGCCTCTCCAATTGCAAAAGTCAACCTCACCTTCCCGTAGTGCTCCCTGTTATCACAGACGAGGCTATGGCGACCGAATATATGGCGGAATAACCATATCACAATTAAGGATGCAGTAAATGGCATCCTTTCCACCCGTAACATCTCAGGTGGGAGCAAGTGTCAAGGCTTAAGGGTGGCAGCCGCACCATGACACTCGGTGAATGTGGGCTAATAACTCGCAGTCACTTAAAACTAACTTATTATAAAAACTATGAAAAGCAGCCGGATGGATTCTAAGATGATGTCCTTTGGCTTGAAACAGGACATGAAAATTGGATTTTGGAATGTCAGAACACTGTATCAAACTGGGAAACTAACACAACTTGCTACCGAGGCAGTCGGAAGAGAGGTAGACTCAGGGAATGGAGACGCAGTGTGATGGAGGGGGCAAAACAAGAAGGGAAGACCTTTGGAAAACTCAAGACCCTGGCTCAAAATAGGATACGCCGGCGATGCTTTGTCGAAGCCGTATGCTCTGCAAAAGAGTAAAAGGAAATAAGTCAAGTAAGTCAATTTACAAGCAGAGAATCATGGATATAAATTTGGGCTTAGAAGGGAGGGGAATTCATATCCACTATTCTATGCTTTCCCGTTTAGCGGAAAAAATACGAGTGTGAATTGCAAGTGTCTGTAATTGAGTACAGGAGTGTAAAGGTTCAGTTAAGTATTTTTCACGAAGGAAAACAATACTGAGGGATGTACACTTTATTATTATTATTATCGTATGACATTTACAAGAATAATGTGACAAGATATAAAATGAACATATACGTTAAAATAGAGAAATAATTAAACTAGAATGTCCACCTTCCACAACCAGTCCACTGCACTTGGTGTCAATTCATGCAGAGTCCGTAAACAGTCCTTAAATGCTGTCAGTGGGCAACTCTCAACAACATGAAGCAATGTCTGCTTCTCAGCACCATACTCACACGCAGCACTTTCATAATATCCTCACTTTTACATCATATATCGGCACCTGCCGTGGCCTGTTCTGAAACGGTTGTGTTTTGACCATTCATGTCGAGGAAGGTCGAAACCTGGCACTTTCTTCTTTGGGTTCTTAATCAGAAAGGCGTTGGTGGGTGGACAGTGTTCCCATCGCTGTCTCCATTCTACCGTTACACTGAAATTTTCATGGTAGAACAGATGAGTCCAGAGTGGATTCCGGGATTTTAACCTCATCACAGGCGGGTCTCGTACGGCGTTGTATGCTAAGGTCTTGTTAAGCAACTTTACTTTCGCTGCTTTTCTCCTCAGATCTGGAGGAGCAATGTTTGCTAAAGCAGGCAGCCACTGAGTAGGAGTGGACCTCAAAGTATCAGTAACAACTCTCATGGTTTCATTGAACCGTACGTCAATCTTGCTCGAATGTACGCTGTTTTCCCTCACAGGAGCGCAGTACTCACCAGCCGAGTATGCTAGAGAAAGTGAAGCAGTGCGAAGAGTGTTTGCATCTGCACCCCAGTTGCTGCCCGCTAGTTTATGCAGCCAATGCTATTTGAACGACAAGGATTGAACCAGTGGGAAGAAGTTGTGGGAGACTTCTGTTCCGTTAAAAACCGCGTGTAGCTTCCGATTAGCTTCGATGTTATGCAAGTGGAATGCGGTTACTTCCGTTTTCTAGGGTATGGCTGAATTGTCGATTTGTGGAAATTGTCACACATAGTCCTCTGTAAGTACATCATCACAGTGTGCCAAATCCGTACTCTGAGTAATTAAACCTAGAATTTACACTTTAATGTACACACATGGGATTGGGTACATAAGTTATACTCAGCAATGGACAGTGTTAGGAAAAGTACGAAACGTACTGTTGGGTTGTTAAATGGTTCACGTGGCGACTGAACCCAGCATCGGTGCTCAAGTGGGCGTCCGTTGAGGCTAACCCAGTGCGGTCGGGGTGGCGTGACGTAAATGCGGGCAGCTTACGTTGCATGCATACGTCACAGTGAAGTGAGAGAGCGAACACACTTTGGAGGGAAGTGAGGGAGCACTGACGTTCACTTGTGATTACGAAGCTCTCGTCCACTATTCTGAGAAATGCTGATTGGTGTGTACTATTTAAAATAAAATTCTATATTCCGGTTTGATTTATACTACTCTCGATATCAACAGTTTTATTTTCTTATATTTAGTCAATCAAAGAAAACTGATGTGTTATAATTTTTGTGTTATAAGCTGCAACGATATTGGATTTAAGCGTACAAACTACGCTTTCAATTTCCTTGGATGGAAAAGACAGTTTTTCCATTTAAAAACTGTAAAATTCCTGTTATTCATTAATCAATAAATAATATACAATTACATTATGCAACCATGAGTGCACAGTGTTGTAGTGTTGTGTGACTTTCCCTCTTCACTGAATTTCTGAAAAGTATTTAAAATTTAACAGGCGTCCGATGATAATAGGTACTCTGAATGGCGAGGTTTTCATCACGAATGAGGACGTAGATATTTACTAATGCAAGATTAAAGTCCGGCATCATTGCTAAGTGGTTAGCGTGTTTGCCCGATGGCCACAGCGGTCCCGGGATCGATTCCCGGTAGGGTCGGGAATTTTAACCATAATTGGTTAATTTTCCTGGCACGGGGGCTAGGTGTATGTGTCGTCATCATCATTTCATCCTCATCACGACGCGCAGGTCGCCTGCATGTGTCAAATTAAAAGACCTGCATCTGGCAAGCCGAACATGTCGGTGGACACTCCCGGCACTAAAAGCTATAAACCATTTCATTTTCATTTCATCCTCCAAGATTAAAGTACAACAACAATGTAAATGTTTTCAAATAAATAACCTAACTGATGTTATTCCCGGTAAGCATGATTGGATTGTTGGTGAGTTTATCAGATAATTTAAACCCAAACAACGACAAGCCACAGCTTATCGACCTAAACTCCACATTGCAGAATACTGGAAATGTTGCTAAAGCACCTCTTAACCCTTTCGTGGCCAGTTGGTGATATAACTCCCACCAACTTTTTCCGCTATTGCGCCATTGGGTGACCTGATCTCCACATTTGATTTGTGCTGCTATCTGCTGTGGACATCAGAAAATCTAGGAACAATTCTTCTCGGGTATATTTGCAGTTTATAGGTTTGTGGACGTGTTTGTTTACATTGTGTAGTGTAATGACTGCAAGGAGCGCGCATTTTTGGGAAGTGAAGTGATTTTCTGCACCAAAAAGATGGATATTAGTAATTCTAAACT
This sequence comes from Anabrus simplex, assembly GCF_040414725.1. Classification (NCBI taxonomy): domain Eukaryota; kingdom Metazoa; phylum Arthropoda; class Insecta; order Orthoptera; family Tettigoniidae; genus Anabrus; species Anabrus simplex. The sequence goes on from NC_090271.1 coordinate 312,279,967, forward strand.
ATTTACGTTACCATAAATTATTCTGTAGTGCTTCAGACATACTGGATTGAGCATATTTTTGTCTCAGTATGGGTAAATAAACAGGATTTATGTAAAGGTGAAACCCAGGAACATACGTTCTTCATATTGCCATGATTACTCATCTCTGGAATTATTTTATTTTGTTTTATTTCATTTTACTATGTTACTGAGTTCCAGAAATTCCATGAAAAGTAAAATCTAATGTATTAGTACCATGTTTCATGACAAGTAAATGTGTTCAGATTACCTTTCCAATATATAATTGTGAATCTATTATTCGTTTGGCTTTCACTTTGTACACCCCTTATCCTACCTGAAATTTTGGTTACAGCTGTATTCAGTGTAAATTAATTATCCTTCTGTGTGGTATAAGATGAATGCACATATTCGCATTGTATTTCCTGATTTTTGTGTGCTAACATTTGGCTATTGGGAAGTATACTTCCCACATATTTTTTCTCACAGTTCCAGTGTTTGAATTTTTTTTTTAAATAGCCTCTAATTATTTGATGTTCCATCACTACAAAAATATATTTAGTTCCCCAAAATTCATTTCTTAAATAATTTGGCCACATTTAGATTCTTTTCCTCCCAAAATCTCTTCATCCTCTCGCTGAGCTTCTTCCTTCGTTCTTCTGTCCAAGTTATAGTAGCTCTGGTGTTGGGTTTGTCTTCAAAGTGGTGATTGTCGATTTTGGTTCTGAATTTACATCTGTCCTGTACAATGTCTTCTGATATGTTGATTTCCTGGAGATCTGTTTCAATTTCACGAAGCCAGCTGTTCTGGGTTTTTAATGAAAGGGGCAGGTTGAGAATTGTTTTAGTTAGCCTGTTAGTATTCATTCTGATAATGTGTCTCTAAAATTTATTTCGTCTTTTCCGAAAAGTGTGAGATTTTTTTCCAGAATGACAATGTATCTCCTGGGATGATTTTTTCCTCCATATTCCATCTATACAAACTGGGCCAAAAAGTTTTCGTAAAATTTTCCTTTCTTGTTTCTCAATGCCTTTGGTTAAAGATCCGCCACAATTGATTAAGGTTTCTGAGGCATATAACGCTTCAGGTTTGATTACTGTATTATAGTGTCTAAGTATTGCATTCCGAGATATTTATTTTTATTAGACCTGTTCCAAGTGATCCTGTATGCTTTCTGTAATTTGGAAATTCTTTCTTTATTTGCTTCGCGGTTTAGGCCAGAGGGCTGAATAATTTCTCCCAAATATTTAAATTGGTTCACTTGAACAATTTTGCTGAATTTAGTTATCATAGGTTGTCCATCTAAGTATCGTGAGGCTCCTTCCATGAACTGAGTTTTCTCATACGAAATTTGAAATCCCGTTTTGATGGCAATTTCAAGCAGTTTTTCAATGGAATGAATTGCTTCATGCCTATTATTGGAAAGGATTGCTATGTCATCAGTAAAGGCCAGACATTGCACGTGAATTCTGTCTTTACGTAGTCTTCCAAGGGTTATTCCTTTAGTTTCGTTTTCCCAGATCCTGATTACTTTCTCAAGTACCAAGTTGAATAGTAACGGAGATAAACCATCCCCTTGATGGACCCCGGTGTTAACAGGAAAAGGCTCACATATTTCGCCTAGGAATTTAACTTTTGAAGTAGTGCCAGTTAATGTTTGTTTGATTAATTCTCTTGTTTCTTATTCACTTGAAATTCTTCTAGAGTATTGAAAATTGTTTGACGGTCTATAGAATCATATGTTTTTCTGAAATCTACAGGGCCGATGACCTTCGATGTTAGGCCCCTTTAAACAACAAGCACAAGCATGAAATCTACAAAAGTAATGACTGTTTGTCTGGTTTTGCGCATTTGGAGGATAGTTTTGAGATTACAGTATTGTTCTGTACAAGATCTTCCTTTTCGGAAACCTGCCTATATTCACCAATTAGATGGTCTGTTTGTTTCTCAAGTCTAGTGAGCAGGGCTTTGGAAACATTTTTGTAAGCAACTGGTTTATTTATTTATTTATTTATTTATTTATTTATTTATTTATTTATTTATTTATTTATTTATTTATTTATTTATTTATTTATTTATTTATTTCTGACTTACATTTATGGCGAAGTTATGGCTCATGGCCCTCTCTTACATTAAACCATTTTAAATAAAAATTTAAAATTTTAAAATAAAATAAGATACAGTAATTCTACAAAGAAATAATACTACGGGCAGATAAACGAAGATTAGTTTAGAAATCAGTGCAATGCTGGGACTTCACCTTAATTAAGGCCATGGCCGCTTCCTTCCAACTCCTAGGCCTTTCCTATCCCATCGTCGCCATAAGACCTATCTGTGTCGGCGCGACGTAAAGCCCCTAGCAAAAAAAAATCAGTGCGGCAAATAGTGTGATAATAGTAATATAAAGAGCAATAATAATAATAATAATAATAATAATAATAATAATAATAATAATAATAATAATAATAATAATAATAATTACAAGACATTACAAACAATTACAAAAAGTACATCATCAAAGATACCAGCGTACTCTCCGACAAATGCAGACGGTGCGCCGTTCATCTCAAGACCATCGACCATATCACTGCGGGCTGCCCATTACTTGCCCCAGTAGAATACACGAGAAGACACAATCATGTCTCGGGAATTATACACCAGGCACTTGCTCAGGAAAACCAATTAATTCAGGAGCGTATCCCTTATTACAAATATCATCCAACACCACTCCTGAAGAACGAGTCGATTAAGCTTTATTGGGACACTGCTGGAGTGACAGACAAAACAGTCACCCATAACAGACCAGACGTCATACTGGTAAACAAGAAAACTGGGACAACTTTCATTATTGACATCGCTATCCCCAATGACACCAACATTGACAGGAAGTACCATGAAAAAATCTTCAAGTACAAAGAACTTGCAGAAGAGATTAAGCGGATCTTTTTTTTTTGCTATTGGCTTTACGTCGCACCGACACAGATAGGTCTTACGGCGACGATGGGACAGGAAAGAGCTAGGACTGGGAAGGAAGCGGCCGTGGCCTTAATTAAGGTACAGCCCCAGCATTTGCCTGGTGTGAAAATGGGAAACCACGGAAAACCATCTTCAGGGCTGCCGACAGTGGGGTTCGAACCCACTATCTCCCGAATACTGGATACTGACCGCACTTAAGCGACTGTAGCTATCGAGCTCGGTTTTATTTATTTATTTTTTATTTATTTATTTATTTATTTATTTATTTATTTATTTATTTATTTATTTATTTATTTACTAGCATTCAAACATTAAAATGAATCCAATATATAAGCCGTGATCAAAAAGTTTCCGTCTGAGGGCGTTGCTGCAGCGGATATGCAACGAAGCGACTCCGATGCGGGTATATAAGTACGGACATGTAGGCAAAGGGATTCATGTGGCAGTCGTGTCGTGCCGAGGTGAATGCATTAAGTGCGGCCACGTGAACTATGGCGACGTTATTACCAAATGCGTCCAAACAGGACCAACGTGCTGTTAACCTGTTCTTGGTTGCCGAAGGACAAACACCGGTGGACATTCATTGGAGAATGAAGACTGTGTATGAGGCAGCATGGTTGTCGAAATTCACCGTTGTCGAATGGTGCACAAAGCTCCGTGCGGGTCGCGTTTCGACAGAAGACGCCGCTCGATCTGCAAGGCCAGCTTCATCCATTACACCAACTCAAGTGTGAGACACTCGAGCACTCGCCCTGTAGTCCTGATCTCTACCCCTCGAGAAGGCCTTGAAGGGTCGACGTTTACGTCGGACAAGAATGTGCAGCATGTTACGATCTCCGCTTACATTACGTATATTCCCTACCGTGCATGCTGCTTTTTCGCCGAACACTTCGTCGCTGCTCCACGCATTCAACTACTCCGCTCACCTGGGCGATGTATGGCTACGCAGTATAGCAGAACAATTTCCTTTCTGTTCCTTTTTCTATCCACACGTGTAAATCATTGAAATCGTACAAGTTGAAAACCAAAAATCTACAGCATTCGAAGTAGAAACAGGGGTAGTTCAGGGTTCCGTTATAGGACATTCTCTCTTCCTCGTGTATATAAATGACTAGCAAATGTACCCGTGCTTCGCTACGGTATTCTACATATCTACAAACGGACTTCACCATCAGACGCCTCATTCAGTGTTCTACATGGTTAGTCCCATGACATCTTCTCGTATCTCCTATATTTATGGGTTAGATTGAGTTAGTGTCACTGAATGGGGTGAAATATTTGTACAGTTTTTACATACTATTTTATGTTTTTGTTACTCATGTGACAGCTAGAATCATTAAATTTGGCTAACACGTGCGTGCCGAATGTCATGATCCTATCTTCCCCATAAGTGTGCCAAATGATAACATATACGTGTAAAAAGTACGAAATTAACTTGAAATCGAAAAATACAGTTCTATTTAACGTATAAAGGATAGTAATACGACAAGAAGTCATAGGACCATAGTTGTAGACCTCTCCAAAATGAAACGCAATTGTGCTTTCTGATTTTTATAAGACTTACCAATTAGCCACCAATTATCCCGAAACGAAGGTCTGCACCGTAGTTAAAATTTCATCCATATTTCGATATTTTCCGGGGCCAATAGTTATACATTTGCATAGCTTAGAATATTTCCTCAAAGAAAAGAGTGTCCAGTTTACGGGATTAGCACTCGCATACATACAGACTAATTAAGGAAGAAAATAATACAGTCAAAAATGTTGAAATTAATAGAAAATAGATTATAACTAAGGACAGCCGGATGACGACAAATATGTAAATACCAAGAGAATGTATTGGTACATCAAATGTTCCTCAATAAATTATGCTGGTGCGAGTTATGGATATAAGAAAGCGGTAACAGTGGAGAAATTCAGGCGCAGGGATTCGTAGGTAAACAGATAAGAAGATAACTAATGGTGTTTTTATTAAGCTATTCGAGGATGGTTATAACCTCCAACGATATTCCGCCGATATCCCACAGAATGGCCGATTGACGCCTCTCTTGCCTTCTACCCAAGGAAAAACCACGAATTTAAAGGCATGATGAGGAAAATGGCAATACGTTACTTCCCTGCTGGCAAGCAGTCAGAGACGTTGCCATGGTGACCTGTAGGTTCGTTTCGGTCTGTCGGTCAGTCAACGCACAGCAGATAAAAGTACATTCCTTCGTCATTTGAAGAGTAAGGCAAATTATGAACGTAACGAAAGTCGTTTATAATAAAGAGATGTTTCACGTACCGTCCACGGAGTTTACAGAAAATCAATAGTATAAGAGAAAATGAAGGAAAACCGTTCTTGTTTTCCTATAAACCCCCCCCCCCGTCTATTCAAAGATTTTAAAATGATATGCATATCGGGATTCCGTGAGATGAGTATAATCTAAATATGAAGTTTGGTTGAGATCTATACAGCCGTTTTGCCGTGATGGTGGTACAAGCAGACAAACAGACAAACAGACACGAAAAATAAAAACCACCGATTTGGTCTTGAGTTGCCTAAAACGGATAAATATCTGGAAAATTGGCAAAACAAGCGCAATTACAGACAGCGGACCCCTACAACTTTATGTATATAGATTTATTTATTTATTTATTTATTTATTTATTTATTTATTTATTTATTTATTTATTTATTTATTTATTTATGTGGTCGTAAACAACAATGCAAAAGTGGGCTTTGCTGGGTGGTGGTGCTAAATCTGTGCATGACTTAAGAACGACTTGAGACCTTGGGAGCCATGCCAAGAAAACAGTATCAAATACAAACACAGCGCTGTCACTGTAGCGTACTTGTTATGACACTATCCTGTCAGTTCTGACGTCCGTATTCAGAAGTTACATTTTTCCACTTTTACTGTCATTCCAGTCTTAGGCCATGTACAGATTTATCAACACAGACCATTTGAAATCGCCCATGAAGCGATCTGATTGGCCAAATACAGCAGCTGATGAAATGACAACGGTGCGAGATGTCCAATCACTTTCTTAAAATTATTTTTCAGTATGACCAACTCACTTTTTTCCGACCACCCTGTATAATGGCGAAATTAGTGCTCTTGGCCCTCTCTTTTACTTCTACATTTTTGCAGCATCAATTTAAGATATCTTGGAAATCAATGGTGCACACTAAATCATTACTTTGGGTATTTTATCAATACGTGTTTCGTAAATATTAGCTAGGCTGAGTGGCTCAGACGGTTGAGGCAGCGGGCCTTCTGACCCCAACTTGGCAGATTCGAATCTGGCTCAGTGCGGTGGTATTTGAAGGTCCTCAAATACGTCAGCATAGTGTTGGTAGATTTACTGGCACGTAAAAGAACTCCTAAGGGACTAAATTCCGATACCTCGGCGTCTCCCGAAACCGTAAAAGTTGTTAGTTGGAAGTAAAGCCAATAACATTATTATTATTATTATTATAAATATTACCAAACCAGCATACAGATGTGGGTAAGTTTTATTTCCTAAACAGGACCATACGGGATTGGAATAAATTACCTGCAGCAGTCTTTCCTAGATTTCCTTCTGATACCATGACGTTTGTGAAGATCATTTGTGCTAGAATAAAGTGAAAAGTAAAAGTTGTAAATGACGGACACTGAATTTGTGATTTTCTGCTGGACTTAGAATGTTAAACTAGTAGTATTTCTTGCAATATTGTCTTTCCTTGGAATTCCTTGTTGTACTCTTGTAGTTGTAGTTGGTGTTCTTGAGTAGTTAGATTTTAATTTTATTATCACTTCCAACGTTAAGCTAATAGTAAGCTCAACCTATAGTACTGTTAGCCGTAGTGTTAAGCACTGGAAATTCTTAATTTTCTTGTGAATTTGTTTATGATTATGCTGGATTTTGAATGTTAAAGTAGTAGTATTTCTTGCAATATTTTATTTCTCTTGAATTCCTTCTTACACCCTTGTTGTTGTACTTATTGGGTAATTATGTTTTAAATTTAATTATGTATTAAGATACTAAGCCGTAGTGTTAAGCACTGGAAGTAGTAGTTTATTTCCATGGAATTGCTTGTTGGAATCTTGTTGTCCTACGTGTTTTTTTTTTTTTTGGGGGGGGGGTAGTTAGGTTGTAACTTTACTTTAGTATCAGTTGTAACGTTAAACTGCCAGTTAGCTCAACCTACACTATTATTATTAATAATAATAATAATAATAATAATAATAATAATAATAATAATAATCATCATCATCATCATCATCTGTTTACCCTCCAGGTTCGGCTTTTCCCTCGGACTCAGCGAGGGATCCCACCTCTACCGCCTCAAGGGCAGTGTCCTGAAGCTTCAGACTCTTGGTCGGGGGATACAACTGGGGAGGATGACCAGTACCTCGCCCGGGCGGCCTCAGCTGCTATGTTGAACAGGGGCCTTGTGGAGGGATGGGTAGATTGGAAGGGATAGACAAGGAAGAGGGAAGGAAGCGGCCGTGGCCTTAAGTTAGGTACCATACCTGCATTCGCCTGGAGGAGAAGTGGGAAACCACGGAAAACCACTTCGAGGATGGCTGAGGTGGGAATCGAACCCACCTCTACTCAGTTGACCTCCCGAGGCTGAGTGGACCCCGTTCCAGCCCTCATACCACTTTTCAAATTTTCGTGGCAGAGCCGGGAATTGAACCCGTACCTCCGGGGGTGGCAGCTAATCACGCTAACCACTACACCACAGAGGCGGACATAATAATAATAATAATAATAATAATAATAATAATAATAATAATAATGCTATTTGCTTTACATCCCACTAACTACTCTTTTACGGTTTTCGGAGACGCCGAGGTGCCGGAATTTAGTCCCGCAGTTCTTTTTACGTGCCAGTAAATCTACCGACACGAGGCTGGCGTATTTGAGTACCTTCAAATACCACCGGAGCCAGGATCGAACCTGCCATGTTGGAGTCAGAAGGCCAGCGCCTCAACCGTCTGAGCCACTCAGCCCGGATACCTATATTATTGTAAGCCGTAATGTTAAGCACTCAAATAATTAAATTGTGTGTGAATTTGTATATGATGATACTGGTTTAAGGATGTCAAATTAGTAGTAGGCTACTTCTAGTAATATCTTCTGTCAATGGAATCGCTGTTTGTACTCTTGTAACAGCAGTATTAGTAATAGTAGTAGCAGTAGATGTTGTTGTTGTTGTTGTTGTTGGATAATTACGTTTTATCTTTATTATCATACTAAAATAAGTAACCATGTATTTGTATTTGTTAATAATAATAATAATAATAATAATAATAATAATAATAATAATAATAATAATGCTGAAAGGACGTTTTGAACGGAAATCCTTTCATTTCTTCTGGGGCCATTGACAAGGAAGTTATGACCCTTTAAACAACAAGTATAATCATTCATTTCTTCTTCTATCTGTTGAACACAGGATCTAAAAATGGATCAAGTTTTAAATCAAAAACGGACTGGTATTATTAAATCTCCGTGGTAGCCACGTGGGCCTTTCGTTACTAGAAGCTTCCATTACATATGTAAAACAGCATTTTATAGCTGTACTTAAAGACTTCTTAGAAATGAGGTACAGAAGTCCTAAAATATCAAGAAAGGACGGTAAATTTTGCTGCATTCACATCAGACATGCAGACAAGTCGCGTGACGCTCTTCATATTTTGACGTGAGCTGTGACAGTTTCAAGGATACTCGCTTCTTATCTCAACTTTGCACATTCCCGCTTTATTATTTATACCAAGACATGGGATTCGTCTGCGGCATTCCACTCCGCATTGCTTGAGCGATGTACATAACATTCTCTGTAACATGCAGCATGACGTGTGGATAAACTATCAACGGATTAATGAATGACCCGTAACAACGCACCATTACATCGTTGGCATTCAATACACCCAACGCCAGCAGTGCTAGTCCACTTCCATTTCCTGCACAAGATAACTTAATATGATGGCATAATATTTACTGAAATTCATCATCTTTAAAATAAATTGTATTTAATTTACTTAAGTTATCTTCTACTTCTGCCGGTCCCGTGGTGCAGGGGTACCGTGCCTGTCTCTTACCCGGAGGCCCCGGGTTCGATTCCCGGCCAGGTCAGGGATTTTTACCTGGACCTGTGTGCTGGTTCTAGGTTCACTCAGCCTACGTGTTCAGAATTGGGGAGCTATTTGACGGTGAGATGGCGGTCCTGATCTAGAAAGCCAAGAATAACGGCCGAGAGGATTCGTTGTGTTGACCACACGGCACCTCGTAATCGGCAGGTCTTCGGGCTGAGCAGCGGTCGCTTGGTAGGCTAAAGACCTTCAGGGGCTGTAGTGCCATGGCGTTTGGTTGTTATCTTCTACTTATGATGATGACCTGAGTGGGTCAGACGGTTGAGGCGCTGGCCTTCTGAACCCAACTTCGCAGGTTCGATCCAGGCTCAGTCCGGTGGTATTTGAAGGTGCTCAAATACGTCAGCCTTGATTCGGTAGATTTACATGCACGTAAAATAACCCCTGTGTGACAACATGTCAACACCTCGGCGTCTCCGAAAAACGTAAAAAGCAATTAGTTGGACGTAAATTAAAGTGTTTCCTTCTTCTTCTTCTTCTTCTACCGCATTCCCCGCACATGTGGGAATACGGATGTGAACTGTGCAGCGCATGAGGATTTGCTTGATGATGATGATGCTTGTTGTTTAAAGGGGCCTAACATCGAAGGTCATCGGCCCACATGAGGATTTGGTCCTATTTTACGGTCGAATGCCCTTCCTGACGCCAACCCTATGTGGATGGATATAATCACTATTGCGTGTTTCTGTGGTGGTTGGCGGTGTGGGGTGTTGTCTGAATATGAAGAGGAGAGTGTTAGGACAAACAGAAATGCCGAGCCCCCAAGCAAGAAGAATTAATCAGAAGCGATTAAAGTCCCCGACCCTCCCGGGAATCAAACCTGGGACACTCTGAACCGAAGACCTCAACGCTAACCATTCAGCCAAGGAGTCGGAAAATTTGCTAAACTTATCTGCATAAATAAAATAAGAGTTTTGTCTTTATTTTGGTCAGAATTGTGAAAAAGGTGGTATCATGTAGGCTACAGGATAACAACGATTTTTTTTATTTCCGTCAAGTCTGTCTGTTTTTATGTTTGTATGTTTACGATAAAACGGCTTTACGACAGTGGAATTCGAACACACTATCTCCCGGATGCAGTTTCAGAGCCACGCGCCCCTAACCGCACGGCCAACTCGCCCGGTAAACGGCTGGAAAGAATTCAGTGAAAGTTGGTGACGGTATTAAAGGTCAAGGGAAAAAGACACTGCAATGTAGGCTACGAATAATCATTAGTTGCTGCCTTTGGGGTCTTTGGTTCGATTCTCTGTACTATAAGAGTGCTGGTCCATGGTTAAAATGGTACAAGCTCATCTCTACTGGGGATGATCCTTAAAAGGTCTGCACCACTCAGGGTGAGGACATGAGTTTACTTAATTGTTATTGCTCAGAAGAAAGTAAAAAAAAAAATCTCAAATAGCCAATCCACTTTAATACGGGTCCCATCGATAAATGCTACATAACAACAGTTTTAGAAAACAGAATTTTCGACGTTATGCGTAGTTCACATTTATTCTACGATGAACAGCGATGCAAATATTTCGGGTATATTTTCCAGCGTCCAATAATTCTTAATGTTATTTTAGTGTTAAGTCTTAGTCCTGTTTCTCTACGGGGTAGGTTATGAAGTGACAAGAATCTCTGTAGCGCGTTTTTACGACTGGATGTCCTTCCTGGCGTCAACCTTATCAGAGGAGTTAATAGGATGAAATTAATGACGTAATGTATGGTATTAAGAAGGGAGAGAGTGAAATCCGATGCCGGCATATTTTATTTATTTATTTATTTATTTATTTATTTATTTATTTATTTATTTATTTATTTATTTATTTATTTATTTAATTTGTACTTCCTACAATGATAGACTACCTAAATCTGACAAAGTATACCATAACACTTGAATGTTGAATGTGTGTGTTACCATGAAGTGTTTCCTGGAGTTAATCCTTCTCGTATGCAGTACTGTTGACGTGATTTCTAACTCTTGCTGCGTATAAAAGTCCTACAACGCTTATACAGGAGATGGCTACTGTCGAATAGCACCAAGAGGCCTGCTCAAGGCTTAACGTCCTCATCCGACGGACGAATTGTCAGCAACAGCGTCATATTCCCCCACTCCGTATGAAGACTGAAGAGAGGATTGGAATGGAATTCAGGCTTTTGGCACGCAATTTAGTGATTCAAAATTTTATACTACTACTTCTCCTACCTTACTGGCCACCTTTCTGATGGTCAAAATATTTTCGACAAACAGGACTCGAACCGACTAACCACGATGCCAGATCATTTGGTTGTAACGCCTTAGTGACCATGACCTCCAGGCGTCCTGTCGTTGTTTACATTAATCTTAGAGAAGAAACTTTCATAAAAAAGGAGAATTCTGATCTCTCATGCCTCATATAAATGTGTATCGTAGTAGAAAGTTTACTTGTCTCAAAGTGAGCCGTGAGTTGACGTCTACTTGATGTGCGATCTAGAGAGTTCCTTCGCCAGGTAAGACAGCCTCTGTGAGGCGAGGAGGAACTGGGGACGCGCTAAACATCAGTGAGACACTGCCAGTTACAGGAGGTGGTAAGAAAGCGTACGACGTATATGCAAGTTTCACTGAAGTAATTCTACTTATGGCCGTAGATTGAGAGGTTTTTATTTCTCACAACCAACATACATGTGGAACTCGGTGTTGAGGGAGAAGAGAAATTCAGTGAGGTACTACTGAAAATTAGAAATTAAACATTACAGAGGTTTAACATTTCCGAATTTTCAGTTAACATCGTTCTGTCGTCCGGCTCCATGGCTAAATGATTAAAGTACTGGCCTTTGGTGATAGGGGTCTCGAGTTCGAATTTTAACCATAATTGGTTAATTTCGGTAGCACGGGGGTGGGTGTACGTTTCGTCTTCTTCATCATTTCATTCTCATCACGACGCGCAGGTTGCCTATGGACATCAAATCAAAAGACCTGCTCCTAGCAAGCCGAACTTGTCCTCGGACACTTCTTCTTTCTCTACCGCTTTTCCCACATCTGTAGGTTTGCCAGTCCGACCAGTGTCGACATCTGCATTTGGCCCTGTTTTATGTCAGGATGCCCTTTCTGACGCCAACCCTATATGTAGGGATATAATCACTTTTGCGTGTTTGTGTGGTGGTGGGTAGTGTGGAGTGTTGTCTGAATATGAAGAGGAAAGTATTGGGACAAACAAAAACACCCAGTCCCCTGGCCAGAAGAATTAATCAGAGGCAATTAAAATCCCCGGCCCGTCCGAAAATCAAGCCAGGGACCCCTGAACCGAAAGCCTCAATGTTGACCATTCAGCCAATGAGTCGGACAACTAGTATGAACACGCACAAAAAGGAAATGGGAAAATCACATCGCGAATTCCAGGCGAAGATAGAGAATACATGCCAGTCAAACGACTATGCGGTTCATTATCCACGTGATGGTGAAGTAGAACTGGGCAACCAAACAGAAGGGCAATGGGAAGAGATCCAACACATTAAAGAATGAAGGTATCGGGCAAAGAAAGACAAGGGTTACGAAGGGCCTGAAAATGAAAGACTTCCTAGGGCTCGGGAACCTAATACCGTCGGGGTAAGAAGAGAACAAGAGTTTACCAAGGGAAGATGGTCAGGAAAGCTGAAAGCCAAGAGCTTGACTCTGTTGTCACTAACGCATTTTCGCAAGTTGAGAGATTCTGATGTGGGGCCGATGACCTTCGATGTTAGGCCCCTTTAAACAACAAGCATCACCGAGCTCGATAGCTGCAGTCGCTTTAAGTGCGGCCAGTATCCAGTAATCGGGAGATAGTGGGTTCGAGCCTCACTGTCGGCAGACCTGAAGATGGTTTTCCGTGGTTTCCCATTTTCACACCAGGCAAATGCCGGGGCTGTACCTTAATTAAGGCCACAGCCGCTTCCTTCCACTTCCTAGGCCTTTCCTATCCTATCGTCGCCATAAGACATATCTGTGTCGGTGCGACGTGAAGCACATAGCAACAACAAGCATCATCATCATCATCATCATCATCATCATCATCATCATCATCATCATCATCATCATCATCATCATCAGATACGGATCTCCATTCTAGTCGCCTCTTAGGGCAGGCAGGGGATGTTCTTTACCACCCAAAGTGCCTCTGACTGGGCAGCAGTCGCACTGGCCCACCAATTGACAGTACGTGCCATACGGTTGCCATGTTACGATAGCTTATTCACGTTGCTTTCGTGAATAAGTCACATCTTCCACACAGAATATACAAAAGAAATCAATCCGTTTACAAGGTAATGTTTACGTAGTGAGGTACTGGCTTTAATATGCATGGACGAGCGGCAGCTGTAGCGCACTTTTGCGGTCCAGTTGCCAGCCACACCTGCGCGAAGGCTCGGGTTTCTGACACATGAGGACCTGCTCAAGGACAGCTTGTCTTACGACAGGTCACATTGTCCTCGTGCTAAGGAGAATAAGGAAATTCCCTACACTCCCAGTGACAGACTGCACAGAAATATCAATTCAAGCAGGGATGGTGAGGTGAGAATAGACAAGGGAAGATCAGAAGACTCTGAATAATGATAATAATAATAATAATAATAATAATAATAATAATAATAATAATAATAATAATAATAATAATTAATGTCCGGCTCCATGGCTAAATGGTTAGCGTGCTGGCCTTTGGTCACAGGGATCCCCGAGCTCGATTCCCGGCAGGGTCGGGAATTTTAACCATCATTGGTTAATTTACCTGGCACGGGGGCTGGGTATATGTGTTGTCTTCATCATCATGTCATCATCATCATCATCATCATCATCATCATCATCATCATCATCACCACCACGACGCGCAGGTCGCCTACGGGCATCAAGTAAAAAGACCTGCACCTGGCGAGCCGAACCCGTCCTAGCATATCCTGACACTAAAAAGCCATACGATATTTCATTTCATTTCATACTAATTAAGTAATTCATTCATTCATTAATTCATTCATTCGTACGGTCATTCAGTTCATTCATAATTTCTATCGTAGGGTAAGGATAACATTGTTCAGACTAGTGACACAAATAAATGTTTGCACTAATACGAATTAATATGGGTAAGATTGATGTTGTCCTGGAGTACATAACAACGTTAACGTCTAGGACAAAAATAATAAATATGAAACATTCTTAGAAACTAAAATTTAGAGACAGGCTCTAATTACAGTAGTGAGTAATGTTTAAGATCAATCAATATTCTAAAGGCTAATGCCTTGTCAATGCAACCACTCTTTTCTTTCATTGGCTGCTCGTTTGAGTTCCATGTAATTGACACAACCTAAAATCTTCTTGATGTCGCCCAACTACTTCATCCTAGGTCTTCCTCTCCCATTCTTTCCCAGCACTTTCCCTTCAAGTATGTTAGTGATGAAAGTATTGTGTCTGATGACATGTCAAATAAATTTTAATTTGCTATTTTCCATTTCCTTTAAAAATCTTGTCTCTTCTTTAACTACCCTTAAGACTTCCAGATTGGTTTTTCTTTCCGTCCAGCTCGTTCTGGTCATTTTCTGTCATATCCACACTGGTTTTTCTTTCCATCCAGCTCGTTCTGGTCATTTTCTGCCATATCCACATTTCAGCAGCTTCAAGTCGATTCCTTTCTAACTTACCCAGAGTCCACCTCTCACTTCCATACTGAAGTGTACTCCATACAAATGATTTTGCAAAGGATTTTCTGACATCTATATTCATGTGTGTGCTGGTTAAAATGTTTTTCTTGCTCATAAATGCCTGTTTTTGCCAATGCTATTCCTCTCTTCACTTCCGGGAAGAATCTATTATCCTCTGTTATCATACTACCAAGATAACAGAATTGCTTGACCTGATCAATTCTGACGTCATCAATTTTGATACTGGTTTTAATTTCTTCCATATTTTTCCGTACTACCATTACTTTCGATTTCTGTTTGATTACTTTTAATTTCCATAGTTCGAGAGTGTCTGAGAGGACTTTCAGCATTTCATTCATTTACTTTTTCTGAGTCTGCAATTAATACGATGTCATATGCAAATCTGGTACAATGTATCCTTTCACCATTGACTTTTATTCCCTTTGTCCTCTCCTTCATGATCTGAATAGCTTCCTCAATGAACATATTAAATAAATACAGTGAAAGGGGACAACCTTGTCTAACTCCTTTCCTAATCCTGGCCTTTTCTTCTATCTGATTGATGATTATTTTTGTGCTTTGGTTCAGACACAGTTGATTAATCATTCTTCTATCCTTCCAGTCGAGTCCTATTTTCCTCATAGTTCTAAACAGTAGTTCCAAGTTCACATTGTCAAAAGCTTTTTCTAAGTCAATGAATGTAAGATAAGTCGTTCCATTAATTTCCATCGTCCCCTCCAATAACATGCGTAAGGCCAGAATTCCTTCTCTTGTTCCTCTGCCGCCTCTAAATCCAAATTAGTCTTCTCCAACTTACCTACTTATCTACTTTTCCTTTTATTCTGTTCTTAACTATGTTAATAAGTATCTTGGAGGCATGTGTTAATATTGATAGTGTTTTATAATTAGTGCAGTCAACTGTCCTTCCTATTTTAGGTATGGTAAAGGTTCTGCATTGTGTGAAGACTTCTGGCAAGATTCCTCATGTTTAAAGTAGTAATGGGAAAAGTAAGCATAACAAAAACCATTCATGTATCAAATAATTTGGATTGCAATACATTATTACCCTCTCCCCAGTTCATTGCGATTCAGAACGAGGGGATGGCAGTGTTCTGTTCCAAAATAATAATAATAATAATAATAATAATAATAATAATAATAATAATAATAATAATAATAATAATAATAATAATTGTACCGGTTGGTACACCTATACGCCGCACATTTGAATTTTCCGCCTTAAAGTACTCCTCTACAGCTGAAACTCTGAACTTTAAAACTGAATTAATTCAACCGTTCATCAGAAGATGTCACTGGGTTAATTTCGAATTGTTTTTGTTTACTAATTATCAAGAAGTGTGGACATTCTCTCACAGATGTCTCAACCAAAAACTATGATCATGCACCCTGGTGCGAAGTGAAAGATTTTTTCTTGAAGATATTTTGTATTCATAAGTTTGTTCTTTACTAAATGTTGTTCTTTCATTTGTGAGTTGGAAATATTAATCTTTCTTTCCGCCAGTTTTGGAATTAGCCAATCGTAAATTTCTGCCATTAATTTTCAGCCAATAGCGTCTTTCTTTACCAATGTTGATGTGTAACTGTAAGCTACCCAATAAACGACTGTGGGTGTGTCTTTATCATTCAAGAAAGGTCTCGAATCTTCCCCGAAAGTATAAAAACTGCTGATTTTCCTGGCTCTCGGCCACTCGTACAACATCTAGCTTAGTGTATGGAAGTATAGCAGGAGGCGGGAAGCGCCTCTTTCATCCGTCAGCAGCTCTTCTACAAGGTAATGGCCTTTTAACATCTTTAATTCTTGCTACCTCAGCAGTTTAGCCCTCGGAGAAGGTCCGAAACTTTTTCAATGTAACCTAATTTCAAAAAATGTAACTTAGTGCCGGCTTGTGTAAAAGTTTCTTATTATTTAACTGTAAATCGGGGATAGAGAGTGCCTTATCCTCTTGAGCTCCCCTTTATTTTGAGTTGAGGTGACTACGTTTTCATAAACGATTTTCTTCTCTTAATGTATTAAAATTTTCTTATACGAGTCACCTCCCTATTTTGGGAATAGCCCCTGTATCATCGGCCTAGAGCCCCTTAGGTTTTATACGGTTTCATGTAGGAGCGCAAGCAACGCCTCCATTCATATTGGTATTTTGGGCCATTTAATTAACCTATTATTTTTCTTTTAAGGCCCTATAGGCTGGGTATGAGATACCCCTGTTTAATTCTTGTAAGTTGCGTCTCGATGGCAAGGGATTGTAAAGCATTGTTTTGCCTTTAATAGGCTTGAAATATTGAGAGCGGGTCAGCTCTTTATGGTGTTTTGAAAGGTGCCTCTAGGAGGCTTGACATTACTAGGTGGGAGCAAGTGCTCCATGTAATTAGGGGTTTTCTGCCCTTTGGTAATTTGTGGTTGTGAGTTGAGAGCTCAGGAATTATGACTTTGGGGCTCGAAGCCCAGAATTTTTAAGGACCCCTTAACTTGTGCTTTCGTTTGTAAAATTATAATTGTGCCTGATTTTTCATTGTTATTTCACCTAGTGAAAATTTGTTAAATCTTGTTGTCTATTGAAAATATAACCTTTATTGAAATTTTAATTAATCTTTCGGCCTTGTAGTTGGACCCATTCCAGCCCGCACATTATATGGGTCTCAATTTTGCCCCTTTTGACGGCTAAACATTGCTTTTGTTTTGAACTCTAACAATTTTCTCCGTCGCTGGAATTTTCTTTCTTATTTTCTAAATTTGTGAATCTTTTGTCATCATGTCCGGCCCTCGCGATGTCCTCCATCCCGGCTATTTGCGCAAGGAGGAATTAATTTATGAATTAGCTATTATAAATGTTCAATCTGGAGGCACGGTTGCGGCCGATACCACTAAGCTTAAAGATTCTCTTGATTTGCCGATTAGTATCCCCACCTTGGGGGAGAAAGATATTGACGACGCTCTCTTCACGATCACTGATAATACTACTGAGCTAGCATCTTTAGTTAGTTTTTTTGAAGGAGGTGATCCATCACCTAATCAACTTAAACGTGTACAAGCTAGATTGTTCCATTTTTACAATAGGGTTACTGATCTATTGTCTCTTAAGTTAAATGACATTCAAGGGAAGGAGGCTAGTGCTCTTCTCGAAAACCTTTCTAAATTGTCCAGTAAGGTCAGTCTATTGTTAACTGGGGCAGCGGCCCCCAAAACCGACCAACCCACTCTGGTAAACATACAGTAGTTAGTGAGGAGGATTCTCCCACGGGTGAAGGAGGTACAAAATCCGTGGCAACTGAACAAACATCTGCCGCATTGTAAACCGAGTCAGGTCGTCGTACATCCATCCCTCCATTTGTGTTGAATAATGCACCCTCAAAAACAGCTTCTCCACCCCTTAGGCCGTTACCTACTATGTCACCCGGGTTCAGTAGTTTGCCTCATCCTTTAGCGATGTTGCTTAGGTGTATTCCTAAGTTTTCTGTTAACTCCACCAGTGATGTTATTTTATTCCTAAGGTTTTTAGTTGAGTTCAAAGATCACGCTCTTGTATTTTCTCTTTCTTCGTGTCAAATTCTGCAGATTATTTATCCCTATTCCATTGGTGTCCTCTCTGACAAAATAGTAAGTGCTATAGCTGAACAGTCAACTATTGAAGATTTTCATGCACACCTCCTGGCAAACTTCATTCCCGCCCGGGCTAGGTCATCTCTAATTCAAAAGTACTATTACCGTGTACAGCGTCTGGATGAAAATCTTGCCGACTTCATCCAAGACATTACGTTCTATACTAGGGTATTTGCTCTCCATTTTCCAGAAGACCAAATTGTTCACGCCATTGTGGAAGGAATTTCACCATCCTATAGGTCATAGTTGTGTTTTGCGTCGCGTCCACAAACTTTTGCCGAATTAGAAGCTATGGCTGTCTCAGCCGAGGGAGTAGGATATGCTGACACACTACATGTGGCGAGGGAGCCCCCTCCTTCTTTAAGTAATCTTCAGCCACCACCTCGCCGAACCATCGCAACCCGCAAATGTTATGCTTGTGGGTCCGCAGATCATCTTCGGAATAAGAATGGAGCAGGGTCATCTCGAGGCTGTTTTAAATGCGGTGCTTTTTCCCATATTGCTATGAATTGTCCTAATACTAATAGAACCCCCTCCTGCTCAACTCCTGGTGCACCTTCCAACAACAATCAAAAGTGACTAGCGGCATCGGCTGAGTCGGCGTGCCCACCTTCTTCAGGCTCAGCCCCTGTTAAATCCTACGAAAACTCAGGGAAAATTCAGTTGTCTAATTTATCATTTGAAGGTCCCAAAGAATGTCTTAGGATTGCGGCGGATTCCCCCGCTTCTGTACCATTTCTCAAAATAGAATTGAATAATGAACCTGTAACTGCTCTATTAGCTCAGGCAGTGTTTGTTCCATTATTTCGGCTGAATTGTATTCCAAATTAAAATATGTTTGTAAATTTTCCGATTTTTGTTCGTCTTCGGTTCAATGCATTTCGGCCAACACTTCTCCGTTAGAAATTTTAGGTTTCCTGTATGCCAAACTTAGAATTGCTAAATTTATGTGGAAAGTTAAACTGTTTGTGGCCAAGCACTTGTCTTGCCCCATTATATTGGGAGCAAATTTCATGTCTCACAACGGTCTAGTGCACGACATTCAGAGCAAGTCGTGCACTTTCAAATTTGCTAGTAATTTCAAAATCCCCTTACTTAAATGTAGTTATGTGTCATGTTCATCTGTTTCGCCTACCCAGGATGAGATTTTGATAGACCATAGACATATACCTGAGGAGCAGGCTGATAGTATTCGTAAGTTGTGTCAGTCGTTTCCAGAGGTTTTCTCCGATAGTCTTGGTGTTACTGACCTTATTGAATACAAGATTGAAGGTACGGATTCGATTCCTGTTCGATTTCCACCTTATAGGTTATCTCCACCTAAAATGAAGGCTCTGAAGGAGATCATAGATCAGATGTTAAAAGATGGTATAATTCGGCCATCTAAGTCGGCGTATTCATCGCCTATTTTTCTAGTTCCGGAACCCCAAGGTGGCTTCAGGCCTGTGATTGACTATAGGGCTTTAAATCGGAAGGTGGTGTTACAATCTGTGCCCCTTCCCGACCTTCACTCTTGTTTTTCATAGTTTCGAAAAGCTAAGTTCTTCACCATCTAAGACGTCAATCAGGCGTATAATCAGATCCCTCTAGCTGAAGAATTTAAACATCTGACAGATTTTGCCACGGATTGGAACTTGTATGAGAACAACCGTGTGCCTTTTGGGCTCCCCACGGGAGCAGCTGTGCTTACGCGATTGCTAGATAGGGTCATCTCTGACATCAAATTTGAGTACTTATACCATTATCTTGATGATGTCGTCGAATTTTCTGAGACCTTTGAAGAACATCTAGATCATCTGAATGAGGTCCTGAGTCGCCTTCGTAAGGCAGGGTTAACGGTGAAGTTGTCCAAGGTTGCTTTTGCTAAGCCTTCCATGTCATTTCTAGGGCATAGTGTGTCGCTCGATGGTGTCGCTGTAGATCATTCTAGAACACAGGCCACCCGTGATTTCAAACCTCGTAAGGATATCAAAGGTATTGCCAGATTCATTGGCATGGTGAATTTCTTCAGGAAATGTATTCCTAACTTCTCGAATAGAGCGGCGCACTTGAACCTTCTTCGTAGGAAAGGCGTCAAAATTCAAGATCTCAAATTAGCTCTGTGTAATGCGCCTGTTCTTGTCATGCCTGATTTCTCCAAGAAATTTATCGTCCAAACCGAGGCGTCGTCGTCGGCGGTGGCTGCAGTCCTTCTTCAAGAAACTGAACTAGGGAGGCGACCCATCGCCTATGCGTCTAGGACTTTATCGGCTCAAGAAGCCAAGTATTCCATTTATGAACTTGAAGGTTTGGCAGTCTTATTTGCACTCGAAAAGTTCCGCCTCTATCTGGAACATGTCAACTTCGACTTGGAGACAGATAACCATGCCTTAAGTTGGGTCTTAGCTAGGCCCCGTCGCTCTGGTCGCATAGCCCGCTGGGCCATCAGAATTCCTGCCTTCCAATTTGATGTCAGGCATATAAGAGAAACTGAAAATGTTGTGGCTGACGGACTAAGCCGTATGTTTTCCAATGATGTAGAGCCCCTTGAACAGGAAGACAGTTCTTCACTTCCCGAGTCCATATCTCCTGGTGTAAATGCCATCCTAACGGATGCTCCCATATTGTTTAGGGATCTTGAAAAATATCAACGTGAAGATCCGACGCTGGCCCCTATCATGGAAACCCTTTCTTCTGAGGAACATGTTGCCCCTTATGTATTGAGGAATGGTGTTTTATGTTGCCCGTCGGGGCATGATAAGAAGATGAAAGTTGTGGGGGGGGGCCTTTAGGCATTTTTACAACCCGAGAAAAGATCCGTAAATGTTAATCTGGAAAGGTATGGACGGTGAAATTCGTAAATTGGTAAAAGCTTGTAAAACTTGTTGGCTTAGTAAACCTACCATGTCCACTAAGCAAGGGCTATTGTCTTCTCATCAAGCGTCGCGCCCCATGGAACGTCTTTATATCGACTACGTAGGACCCTTCCCCCAATCAAAGGAGAACGGCAACAAATTCATTCTTGTGTGTGTAGATGGTTTCACAAGATTTTCCTGGCTATTTCCGACTAAGCTGGTACCGCTCAGTCCACCATTTCCTGTTTAAATTCCATCTTTGCTTCTTTTGGTCCGTGTCAATATATTGTTTCTGATAATTTTAAAGCCTTTACCTCCAATCTCTTTCGTAAATTCTGTTTTGATCTATCCATCTCACATGTAACATCTTCTGCATACTATCCTCAACCTTCTCTAACTGAGCGGGTCAATCGTAATCTGAGGTCGGCTCTAATTGCCTATCTAGATGGTGATCATTCTAGGTGGGACACGTCCTTGCATTGGTTAGCTTTCGCTTTGAATTCGGCGGTTCATGAATCTCATAAGTTTACTCCAGCTTCTTTGATGTTTAAGTTTGTATCCAACACGCCGCTCTCTAACCTTTGGTCTCTAAGTGATATTATACCTGAGACAACAGATCCAGATAATATTAGAGGTCTTTGGAAGAAGGCTAAGGCCAATCTTAAAGCTTCTCATGAAAAGGTTAGGGCAAGATATGATCGTGGATAGAGGCCCACCAATTTAAAGGTAGGAGACCAAATTATGGTCAAAAACTTTGTTCCCGCGGGCAGGCTTGCCCCCAGAGATTTTCTAACTCCAGTAACCTTATTAGTGAGCAATCCAGCCACCGAGATGATCTTTGGGGATCACCTGTCTCAGGTGAAACCTGTGTAATGTAATTGTTAACTTGCCATCTGTGTCTTCCAACTGTGTAAAGGTTCTATTTTCTATTAATGTTAGGCCTTATGCACTTTGTTTTCTCATCTGCTCTGTATAAATATGTACGACCTTCTCCTATGGTTACTCTGCTGTCTCTTCATTGCGGCCATTACCAAGCTCCCGTCTCCTGCTAAACCATACCAGTGGCTTAAAAAAAAAAAAAAATTCTGCGCCGCTGACCCCTAGTCATCCCCCCCCCCCCAAAAAAACAGACTTTAAATAATTCTTTCTTCAAAATTCTTCTTCTATTCAACGTTAAGAGACCTTTTCATCTATTAATGTTTCTTCCATGTACTTCAACAAATCTATTTGCAAGGAAGCAAAAATTTTCTTCAAGTGATGATTAAAAAAAATTTCTTTCTTCAAAATTCTTCTTCTATTCAACGTTAAGAGACCTTTTCATCTATTAATAATAATAATATTGATGATGTTATTGGCTATAGGTCCCTATAGCTACTTTTACGGTTTTCAGAGACGCCGAGGTGCCGGAATTTAGTACCGCATGAGTTATTTTACGTGCCAGTAAATCTATCGACACGAGGCGGAAGAATCTGAGCGCCTCCAAGTACCACCGGACTGAGCCAGGATCGAATCTGCCAAGTTGGGGCCAGAAGGCCAGCACCTCAACCGTCTGAGCCACTCAACCCGACAAGAGTCTGAATAGGATCCATAAATCTAATGGATATTATAATTTTATTTCTTAAAGTAGGTTTACGTCACACCGACATATCATAGGTCTTATGGTGACGATGGCGTATGGAAGAGCTTGGACTGGGAATGAAGCAGCCGTGTACATACTTAAGGTACAGCCCCAGCATTTGCCTGGTGTGAAGATGGGAAACCATGGAAAACCACCTTCATTGCTGCAGACAGTGAGGTTTGTATCCACTATCTCCCGAATGGAAGGTCTCTTGGGTACAGAAACGCTGCCATGCTGTGTTAGTTACGTTAGATTCCATTTTGAGGAATTCAGAAAACTGTTGTTGTGGAACATTTATCCACGGTAATTCATTCAACCTCCTCAGATCCCTTGCTCAATACAACTTGCCGCGGGTGGTGGCGGTGGTGGTTTTATTTATTTATTTAGCGTATGGCATACAAATACGTTATTACAAATGAACAAAAATAACCAATGAACCAATCTACAAACAAATATCTAGATCTTGTATGTACTCAATACATTTTGAGGTTGCCATCAAGAAGTCTTCGTATGACCCTCCATATGCTCTGATGCTACATTCCTTCCTGATGTGTTTAATAGTTTGTCGCGGTGCACCACAGTCGCATAGCGGCGAGGAGAGCATTCGCCATTTAAAAAGTGAATCCCCACATCTTCCGTGTCCCGTCCTGAGTCGGTTGAGCATTGACCATACCTTGCGGGGTTGATCAAACCCTGGAACTGTCTTATCAATGCATGACATTTCCAGGCACGTAGCTGGAGCATTTTGCATCCATTCTTCCCTCCAGGAATCGGTGATGTTGAACCCGATGTGATTGATCTCGGCTGCAAGAGGTGGATGTCTCGAACGAAGTCGTTTGATTTTGAGGTCTGAGATGTCAGAGTGAATATTGTTTTGAGGGGAAGTAAAACTTGGCAACCTTCTTCTAAAAATAATTTCGCACCGGGCGAGTTGCCCGTGCGGTTAATGGCCCCCAGCTCTGAGCTCGCATCCGGGAGACAGTGGGTTCGAACCCCACTGTCTGTAGCCCTAAAGATGGTTTTCCGTGGTTTCCTATTTTTACACGAGGCAAATTCTGGGGCTGTACCTTAATTAAGACCACGGCCGCTTCCTTCCCATTCCTAGGCCTTTCCTGCAAATCGTCGGCATAAGACCTATCCTTGTCGGTGCGACGTAAAGCAAAATAGCAACAAACAAAAATCGCAATCATACATTATCTCCACTACACGGAAAACAGAAAGATGGATAATATATTTGGGCTTAGAAGGCGATAGATCGAGCACAGATTATTTAGTTGTTCCCCTCTTAGTAGGTCCTTAGGATATGTAGGGGTTACATCCTTTGACTCTTCCCACAGAGGAGATAAAGTGTTCCGAAAAAAGTAGTCACGGTCCATGTATGAAGGGCTTTTGGGGGCCTCCACCCCCTCCCCGCATTTTCAAAAGTATTTAACGTTGTATCACCCTGTAGCCTGTAACTTATTACATAAAGAGATGGGCAAATGTAGCGAAGTCAAACTTATGTTTACCGAGCTCGATAGCTGCAGTCGCTTAAGTGCGGCCAGTATCCAGTATTCGGGAGATAGTAGGTTCGAACCCCACTGTCGGCAGCCATGAGAATGGTTTTCCGTGGTTTCCCATTTTCACACCAGGCAAATGCTGGGGCTGTACCTTAATTAAGGCCACGTCCGCTTCCTTACCACTCCTAGCCCTTTCCTGTCCCATCGTCGCCGTAAGACCTATCTGTGTCGGTACGACGTAAAACAACTAGCAAAAAAAAAATTATGTTTTGTGCTATTCGGTTATACAATGTTATCTATATAATTTCGGCTGTAAATATTTTGCTTTTCTATTTTTAAGCAAATGGCAAAGACTTTCAGACTATGGCTGCTGTGCAACAAGCACTATGTTTTCTCTTTAGTCTTGAGCTGCTCGGACCTGCCACGGTCCCTCAGTAGGTCCCAAGACTTTGCAAGTGTGCGGAGTGCGGGAGGTTCCTGGAAGCACGATATGTGCTTGTCAGGGGAAGGAAGAGTGCAGGCGGGTCTATGGTCTGTCCGGCAGAGCCCTCAAGTAGGTCCCTAGATTTAGCAAGTGTGCGGAGTGCGGGAAGTTCCTGGAAGCACGATATGTGCTTGTCAGGGGAAGGAAGAGTGCAGGCGGGTCTATGGTCTGTCCGGCAGAGCCCTCAAGTTGGTCCCTAGATTTAGCAAGTGTGCGGAGTGCGGGAAGTTCCTGGAAGCACGATATGTGCTTGTCAGGGGAAGGAAGAGTGCAGGCGGGTCTATGGTCTGTCCGGCAGAGCCCTCAAGTTGGTCCCTAGATTTAGCAAGTGTGCGGAGTGCGGGAGGTTTCTGGAAGCACGATATGGGCTTGTCAGGGGAAGGAAGACTGCAGGCGGGTGTAAGCACCGTACGTCGGAGCTCTCAGCAGCATCTCAAACCACTTTACAATGTACCTAGCAGTAGTATAATAAGCGGGTTCGGGCGCCACCAACCCCACCGGCTCCCGGAGGCCACCTCCACCACCACCACAGCCAAAGGCCTCCCAGATGCCTCCTCCACCACCACCACAGCCAGAGGCCTCCCAGAGGTCTCCTACACCACCCGCGGGAAATTTGAATTTGTAAACCAAGCCACGTGCTTTTTGACAGCTGTCATCGACAACAACGCATTGCTAACCTCAGTACTGCCATCTTGACGGGCCTAAACCTCAGTAGTACCAACTTAACCTAACTAGCGCGAGGTAAAAAAAGCCACGTGTTTTTTGAAAGCCACGTGCTTTTTGACAGACAACAACGCATCGCTAACCTCAGTACTGCCATCTTGACGGGCCTAAACCTCAGTAGTACCAACTTAACCTAACTAGCGCGTGGTAAACAAAGCCACGTGCTTTTTTGACAGCTGTCATCCGCCATCTTTAAACTACAGAGCACCGTGTTGCGCTCTTTATCGCAGTAGCTGCAAATTCGTCACCTGTCATCCGCAGTGCTGCCATCTTGGCGGGCCTAAACCTTAGTGCTACCAACTTAACCTCACTAGAGTGAGATAAACAAATCCACGTGCAGCTGTCATCCGCCATCCTTAATCTATAGAGCACAGTGCTGCCCTCTTTAGCTAGTTACCTTTGAAATGTGGTACGTCACAGCTGTCATCCGCCATCTTGCATCGCTAACCTCAGTGCTGCACTCTTTAGCTAGATACCTTTGAAATGTACTGGCGGCAATTTGAAAAATTCTTTATGCTCCTGTTTGGAAACAAACCTATGCGCTTTTTTGTCAGCTATCATCCGCCATCTTTAAACCAGAGAGCACCGTGCTGCCCTCTATGTGGTGGTGGTAAATTCTACACGCTCTTGTTTGGAAACAAACCCGTGTGCTTTTCTGACAGCTGTCAACCGCCAGAGAGCACCGTGCTGCCCTCTTTATGCCGGTGGCAAATTCCACGTGGTTTACAAACTTACGTGCTTTTTGACAGCTGTCATCCGCCATCTTTAATCAGGAGAGCACCGTGCTGCCATCTTTAGCTAGATACCTTTGAAATGTGGTGGCGGCAAATTCCACGTGCTCTTGTTTAGTAAACAAAGCCACGTGCTTTTTTGACAGCTATCATCCGCCATCTTTAATCAATAGAGCACTGTGCTGCTATCATGCGGGTAATTTCGTCAGCTGTCATCCGCCATCTTTAATCTACAGAGCGCCGTGCTGCTCTCTGTAGTAGCGGGCAATTTGAAAAGTTCCGTTACTTGTCATCCGTCATCTTTAATCAACAAAGCATCGTACTGCTATCTTTAGCTAGATACATTTAACATGTGGTGGTGGATAATTTGAAAAAACTTCCGTTAGCTATCATCCACCATCTTTACTCAACAGAGCATCGTGCTGCTATCTCTGGCTACATACATTTAACATGTGGTGGCGGCAATTTGAAATTCTATCTAGATCCCATCTTTAATCAACAGAGCACCGTGCTGCTACCCCTTTGAATTGTTGTGACGGATAATTTGAAATTCCGTTAGCTATCATCATTAAACATTAGTGCATTCGCTAACCTAACCTCTCATCTACTATCTTGAAGGAGATTATACGACACTTCCTCTACCTCCTGCTCTTCCTCCTCCTCCTCCTCTCCTACCACCTCCCCTCCTCCTCCTCCTCCTCCTCCTACTCCTCTGTCAAGGCATAGCTTTATCGAACATGCATCGCGAAGGCAAGAGTGTACAGCGATATGCATGTTTAGACTTGCGGATTACGAAAGAAACATAACAAGACTTGAATCGAACCCTGCACTCGATGTCGTTAACTTCAACATGTGATTAAAACATTGTCTGGTGTGTTCAGAACACTACATAAGTAGAAACGAACGCTGTACAACATGTTAGGGGATACCTTTGTTCTAAGAAGATCAGATTGAAACATAACAAGACTAGAACTGAACACTGCAGTCGATGTCGTTAACCTTAACATGTGATCAGAACATTGATTGACGTGTTCAGATCACTAAACAAGTAGAACCGAACACTGTACAACATGTTAGGGGATACCTTTGTTCTAAGAAAATTAGATTGAAACATAACAAGACCAGAATCGAACACTACACTCGATGTCGTTAACCTTAACATGTGATCAGAACATTGATCGATGTGTTCAGATCACTAAACAAGTAGAACCGAACACTGTACAACATGTCAGGGGATATCTTTGTTCTAAGAAAATTAGATTGAAACATAACAAGACTAGAACCGAACACTGTACTCGATACAACATGTTAGGGGATACCTTTGTTCTAAGAAGATCAGATTGAAACATAACAAGACTAGAATTCAACACTGCACTCGATGTCGTTAACCTTAACATGTGATCAGAACATTGATTGATGTGTTCAGATCACGAAACAAGTAGAACCAAACACTGTACAACATGTTAGGGGATACCTTCGTTCTAAGAAAATTAGATTGAAACATAACAAGAGCAGAATCGAACACTGCACTCGATGTCGTTAACCTTAACATGTGATCCGATACAACATGTTAGGGGATACCTTTGTTCTAAGAAAATTAGATTGAAACATAGCAAGACTAGAATCGAACACTGTAAGAACATTGTTTGATGTGTTCAGAGCAAAAGTACAACTTCAATGATTTACCTAGTGTAAAAAAATCAAAAACACACACTGTGCACAAATCGCATAGCTATCTCGCCTATCACTTGCCTAGTATGAAAATCAAAAACACACTGTGCACATATCGCATAGCTAACTCGGCAACACTTCAAATGATTTGCTTAGTACGAAAATAAAAAATCTATACAGCGTAGCTAACTCGTTCATCGCACTGCTAAGACGCTTAGTTATTGCGAATACGCTGATATATCTCATACGAAAATCAAGAAAGCACACTGCGTAGCCAACTGGCTCGGGTCACTCGCTTAGTAATTGCAACACGACTAGAACACTGATACACGTTACTCTTTTTTTTCTCGAAACACATACACACACGGATAAGAATGTTGCGAGATACTACATACTTACATGTTTTTTTAAAAAAAATAGGGGGGTGAAAGATCATAAATTATATGTACACATGTCGTCTCCTCCAAGTTGTAAGACGAAATAGACGCAGTACTGCGAGTTTCCGCTCTAGCTGGCGAACGGAAGTAGCATGATAACTCAGCAAAAAATACGCGTGAGCTTGCATACACGCAAGTCAGACACAATGATGGATACCGCGATTCAAATCCTGGCAACTTATGCCGTCAGGAAGGGCATCCGGCGAGCATCTAGCTGTAAATCCCTGATTCTTATGTTAGAAAGGGCAACTTGTTGTAAAACATTCTTAATACAAGTTCTTTGACGTCAGGAAGGGCAACCGGTCGAAAACAATAGTGTATGATGTAAGACGTTAGATACTGCCAGTTTTGCGTCAGGAAGGGTAACTAGTCTTAAAACAAATTCTTGCGATTTAAAATCTTAGTTTTGTGTCAGGAAGGGCATCCGGCTGTAAAACAATAGTTCGTGATACAGCGGCTTAAAATCTAAGAAGAGCATCTAGCTGTGAATCCCCGATTCTCGTGTTAGAAAGGGTAACTAGTTGTAAAATAGATTCTTAATCCGAGTTCTTTGACGTCAGGAAGAGCAACCGGTCAAAAACAATAGTGTATGATGTAAGAGGCTAGATACTGCTAATTTTGCGTCAGGAAGGGCAAGTAGTCTCAAAACAAATTCTTGCGATTTAAAATCTTAGTTTTGCGTCAGGAAGGGCATCCGGCTATAAAACAATACTTCATGATACAGCGATTTAAAATCTAAGAAGAGCATCTAGCTGTAAATCCCCGATGTTCGTGTTAGAAAGGGCAACTACTTGTAAAACAGATTCTTAATCCGAGTTCTTTGACGTCAGGAAGGGCAACCGGTCGAAAACAATAGTGTATGATGTAAGAGGCTAGATACTGCCAGTTTTGCGTCAGGAAGGGCAACTAGTCTTAAAACAAATTCGTGCGATTTTAGTTTTGCGTCAGGAAGGCCATCCGGCTGTTAAACAATAGTTCGTGATACAGTAATTTAAAATCTAAGAAGTGCATCTAGCTGTTAAACCCCGATTCTCGTGTTAGAAGGGGTAACTAGTTGTAAAACAGATTCTTAATCCCAGTTCTTTGACGTCAGGAAGGGCAACCGGTCGGAAACAATAGTGTATGATGTAAGAGGTTAGATACTGCCAGTTTTGCGTCAGGAAGGGCAACTAGTCTTAAAACAAATTCTTGCGATTTAAAATCTTAGTTTTGCGTCGGGAAGGGCATCCGGCTGTAAAACAATAGTTCATGATACAGCGATTTAAAATCTAAGAAGTGCATCTAGCTGTAAAACCCCGATTCTCATGTTAGAAAGGGCAAGTAGTTGTAAAACAGATTCTTAATCCGATTTCTTTGACGTCAGGAAGGGCAACCGGTCGAAAATAATAATGTATGATGTAAGAGGCTAGATACTGCCAGTTTTGCGTCAGGAAGGGTAACTAGTCTTAAAACAAATTCTTGCGATTTAAAATCTGTAAAACATATTTTTATTCCCAAGAGAATCGAACCCGAGACTGCCGGGTGAGAGGCAAGCACACTGAACCAAACTGTAGGCTATAGGTTACATTTTTTTGTTCTACAGTCTTTGAAGTTGTATCGGCGCAGTCATTCAGAGCGAGTGCGGAATGTATGTGTTGGCTGAAATTGTACACGCATCTTCCGGCTGTTGTAACCTTGAACGAAGACACTGTGTGCTGATAAGCTACTTGTAACTCACGGAACGTCTTCTTAGCTGTGTAGCATTTAGCCCGTGTAAGTTCCTAACATAAAATATCATGATTGTACGGAGAGGTTAAAACACAGTGCCAGCATATAGCCCACTCCTATCGAAAGAGCCTGCACGGCGCCGGATGTAGGCTTCTCCTGTTGAAGGAGCCTGAACAAAGTTTAACACCCCTCCATCAACAGCCCTTACTTAATACTGGCTTTTTTTTGCACACCCTCGAAACTGCCTAAGAATGTAATATACTACCGCAGGGAGAGGGTAAAACCCACTGCTGGTACATAGCCTACTCCTACCGAAGAAGCCTGCACACAGCTTAACGCCTCGATCCGACAAATGAATCACCCTCAACACTCTTGTACTCACAATCATTTTCGAAGGAGTCTGCATAAGGTTTAACGTCCCCATCAACAGCCCTTACTTAATGCTAGCTTTTTTGCACACCCCACCTCTTAGATCATACACCATAGTTTTTACGACCGGTTACCCTTCCTGACTAGGATTTTAAATCGCAGTATACGCGACAAATCAGTTGTAGCGGGTTTTATAACTAGATGTCCCGGTACCGGCACATAGCCTACTCCTACCGAAGAAGCCTGTACAAGGCTTATCACCTCCATCCGACAGATGAATCACCCTCAACACTCTTCAATCATTCTCGCTACTTCGGAAGATAGCGGGTTCGAACTCCTACTGTTAGAAGCCGTAAAAAATAGCAAATGCTAGGCTAGGGGCCTGCGCGATCGTCATAACGTGTAACTATATGATCTAGCTAAATGTAGTTTTAGCTCAATACCTTTAAGTGCCTACAGGTAAGGAATACCGCTGATGTAGCTTAGTACCCTCCCGTTTAAATCCAGAGGTCGAGGATCGCGCGCTAACATTCTAAGGCTCGATCCGCTGCAGAACTCTTCAATTCTGACACCTCGGCATCAACAGGAGGTTCGATTCCGGCTTAAATACGTCAGCTTGCAGAACTCAGCGTAAGACCCTCAGGAGAGCTCTTGTTACATAAACATTTAGTTCCAACTGTACTGCAGTTGTCAGCGACTTTCACATCTGCTTGGTAACAAGCAGCATATTGACTCGCTGCAGTCTGCGTGAAGTGCTCACAGTTCTCTGTATGCGTTTATTACGTACACATCTCCCGTCTAAGTACTGTCTGCTGTGAATATTATTCTTCAGCCTTTATCTTAAGGTAAGCTAGAACTGTTAGTTACTGTTTGCAAAGCAACTTCTACGCTAGGTAATATACATCTACATTCATATATGTTTGTTCTTTTCTTTTTTGGTACCGTTCGAGTTACAGGCTTGAAAGTACGCATTTTATTCATCCGAGTAACAGTCTGCAGCACGTGCATTTTTAAGGTATGTTTTCGAACTTTGAGTTGTAAAGATAGCTAGGCTAGCTGATGCACCCTACACTACATTCATGTATGTTTGTTCTTTTCTTTTTAGATACGACCAGAATATTATCATTCGAGTTTCAGGCTTGAACGTACGCATTTTATTTATCCGAGTAACAGTCTGCAGCACATGTATTTTTAAGGTATGTTTTCGAACTTTGAGTTGTAAAGATAGCTAGGCTAACTGATGTACCCTACACTACATTCATATATGTTTGTTCTTTTCTTTTAGGTACGACCAGAATATTATCATTCGAGTTTCAGGCTTGAACGCACGCATTTTATTCATCCGAGTAACAGTTTGCAGCGCGAAGATTTTAAGGTATGTCTGAACTCTATTCGTTGAAACTTGGTTTCTTCCGAACATCGTAACTTTAAGCTAATCATAAATAGTTGTTCTCTTCAATCCTCATGCTATAGACGAGGTTAATCTTATAATTTCAAACTCACAGCAATGTCCGACCTCTATACGTTGAAACTTGGTTTCTTCCGAACATCGTAACTTTAGTCTATTGATAAATAGTCGTTCTCTTCAATCCTCATGCTATAGACGAGGTTAATTTTATAATTTCAAACACACACATAGCTATGTCTGACCTCAACAGGCTGAAACTTGGTTTCTTCTAAAACATCGTAACTATAGTCTATAAATAGTTATTTTCTTTAATCTGCATGTCATAGAAGGGGATAATCTTATAATTTCAAACTCATAGCCATGTCCGAACTCTATACGTTGAAACTTGGTTTCTTCCAAACATCTTAACTTTAAGCTAATCATAAATAGTTGTTCTCTTCAATCCTCATGCTATAGACGAGGTTAATCTTATAATTTCAAACTCACAGCAATGTCCGACCTCTATACGTTGAAACTTGGTTTCTTCCGAACATCGTAACTTTAGCCTATTGATAAATAGTCGTTCTCTTCAATCCTCATGCTATAGACGAGGTTAATCTTATAGTTTCAAACTCACAGCAATGTCCGACCTCTATACGTTGAAACTTGGTTTCTTCCGAACATCGTAACTTTAGTATATTGATAAATAGTCGTTCTCTTCAATCCTCATGCTATAGACGAGGTTAATTTTATAATTTCAAACACACACATAGCTATGTCTGACCTCAACAGGCTGAAACTTGGTTTCTTCTAAAACATCGTAACTTTAGTCTATAAATAGTTATTTTCTTTAATCTGCATGTCATAGAAGGGGATAATCTTATAATTTCAAACTCATAGCCATGTCCGACCTCTATACTTTGAAACTTGGTTTCTTCCGAACATCTTAACTTTAAGCTAATCATAAATAGTTGTTCTCTTCAATCCTCATGCTATAGACCAGGTTAATCTTATAATTTCAAACTCACAGCAATGTCCGACCTCTATATGTTGAAACTTGGTTTCCTCCGAACATCGTAACTTTAGTCTATTGATAAATAGTCGTTCTCTTCAATCCACATGCTATAGACGAGGTTAATCTTATAATTTCAATCTCACAGCCATGTCTGACCTCTATACGTTGAAACTTGGTTTCTTCCGAACATCGTAACTTTCACCTAATCTCTATTGGTTGTTCTCTTTTTAGATGTTCCCCTGCTGTGAGGAATGCAATGTAACGTTTACAAGACGAGATGCTCTTACACGACATTTAAAAATGAAACATGGAGAAGCCTCTACTACGTTCACCTGCGAGCAGTGTGAGACGACGTTTACGAGGGTAGATGCCCATACGCGGCATAAAAAAGTAAAACACCCTAGCATAACATCCGCTTTATGTGATGTTTGCGGGCTGTACTTCGCTAATGTAGAGCAATATCAGGCTCACATAGCAGAGGTACATCAAATATCTACTTGCCCTCAGGTGGTAGTAGTAGGGGAAAAGCGTGCAGCTGCTGATGTAGCTGTAGAAAGTACTAGCAGTAAAAAACCTAGGAAAAATGAACTTCAAACTATTTACTGCGAACACTGTAATACTGATGTACCATCTTCATATTTTCAGGGACACTTACGGATTAATGCGCATAAAAATAATGCGTGTAGAAGTGGTAGTAACGCAGACATCGAGGAAATTACTACAGCATTTAAAAGTAGGATTTCTAGTTACAGAATTCGGACTAGTCAAAAGTTTCAGAGCACTTCAAACTTTTTAAATTGCGTTCAACCGGATGTACAACAGCTTCTTGCTAAATCCTTGTCCAATCTTAATATATTTAAAGTTAATTTTGAACTTTTCGCCTTGTACATTAAAAGCACGGATGAATCCGAAATAACGGACATTAAATCATTTAATTCGAAGAATTTTGTCATAAGTTAGTCGACTAATTTTGGTGATGTACATAGGGATGTCTCTAACATTATTTCAACTAAGAGCGAGGAATTTCAGGAAAAGGAATCAGGGTGGGCTTTAGTTGAAATAATGTATCTAGAAGTTAACATCAATAAGTACAATCCCATGCGAGGTTCATCGTACATCGAGCTGCCGACATGGATTCAGCGAAAAGAAGCTGTTGTAAACATCCAAAACAATGACGAAGCATGTTTTGCATGGGCGGTGATGTCGGCTTTAAATCCTGTGAAACGGATTGTAGCGAATAGAACATCATCGTATCTACACTATTCAACGCAGCTAAATTCTGATAGTATAGAATTTCCTGTGCAGATAAAGGATATTAAGCGCTTTGAGGAACTAAATAACATTAGCATTAATGTGTATGGTGTAGAGAAAAAGTCTGTAGTAGGTCCTCTGTATTATACATGTCATAAGAAGAGTACTCATGTTAACTTACTCTATGTTGAAAACAGTGAGAATAGCCACTTTTGCTGGATTAAAAATCTGAGTAGACTTGTTAGTAGTCAGTTGTCAAAAGATAGGTGTAAAAAGTGGCTATGTGATGGATGCTTGCAGTATTTTAGAACTGAAGATCAGTTAACGAAGCATTCCAAGAATGACTGCAATCATGTACGTACAGAGATACCTACTACAGGCAATAATGTTTTAAAATTTACAAATTTTCACAAGCAGATGTGGGTACCGTTCGTGATTTATGCAGACTTTGAAGCCATCCTCACGCCATGCAACACATGCTTACCTAATCCTGACAACTCTTTCACTAATACTACGCACATGCATGTATCGTATAGCTTCGCGTATTACATCAAGTGTAGTTACGATTGTACGCTTAACAAGTTAGAGCTGTATCGAGGACATGATGCTGCTAAAGTATTTTTAGAAAGACTTGAAAGTGATGCAGTTCGTCTTGGTCGTATTCTAAATAGTAATATTCCTATGAAGCCACTCACCGAAATTCAGTTAAATGATCATGAACGTGCTACAAAGTGTAGCATTTGTGATGGGGAATTTTCCGAAAATGACCCTAAAGTTTTTTATCATGATCATTTAACTGGTTTCTACAGATGTGCCGCTCATTATAGCTGTAATCTTAAGTATAGAGTTCCTAAATTTATCCCTGTAATTTTTCATAACTTATCTGGTTACGACTCTCATTTCATCATTTCACAATTTGGAGCTTCAGATGAAAAAGTAGATATAATCCCTCAGAATAAAGAGCGGTATATTGCGTTTGCAAAGTCTGTAAAAGTAGATGCTGAGCATTCTATAAAACTGAGATTCCTTGACTCGTTTCGCTTTATGGCGAGTAGCCTCGATAAACTTTCTAGTCATTTACAGCCTGAACAATTTACGGAAATTCGACGCGTTTTTCCTGAAGAAGCGCAGTTTAATTTACTTCGGCGTAAGGGTGTTTTTTGTTATGAATATCTTGACTGCTTAGAACGCCTCGAAGAACGTGCCTTACCATAGAAACAATCCTTTTACAGCTCGCTGAATTCAGCGGATATTAGTGATGATGACTATTTACATGCACAATATATCTGGGAGCAGTTCCACATTCAAACGCTAGGTGAATACTCCGATTTATATTTAAAGACAGATGTACTTTTGTTAGCTGATGTTTTTGGAAATTTTCGCTGTGTTTGTAAGAACACCTACAGCCTTGACCCATGTCAGTATTTCACCGCACCTGGGTTAAGTTGGGACGCGATGTTAAAATACACGCAGGTCGTCTTGGTCGTATTCTAAATAGTAATATTCCTATGAAGCCACTCACCGAAATTCAGTTAAATGATCATGAACGTGCTACAAAGTGTAGCATTTGTGATGGGGAATTTTCCGAAAATGACCCTAAAGTTTTTTATCATGATCATTTAACTGGTTTCTACAGATGTGCCGCTCATTATAGCTGTAATCTTAAGTATAGAGTTCCTAAATTTATCCCTGTAATTTTTCATAACTTATCTGGTTACGACTCTCATTTCATCATTTCACAATTTGGAGCTTCAGATGAAAAAGTAGATATAATCCCTCAGAATAAAGAGCGGTATATTGCGTTTGCAAAGTCTGTAAAAGTAGATGCTGAGCATTCTATAAAACTGAGATTCCTTGACTCGTTTCGCTTTATGGCGAGTAGCCTCGATAAACTTTCTAGTCATTTACAGCCTGAACAATTTACGGAAATTCGACGCGTTTTTCCTGAAGAAGCGCAGTTTAATTTACTTCGGCGTAAGGGTGTTTTTTGTTATGAATATCTTGACTGCTTAGAACGCCTCGAAGAACGTGCCTTACCATAGAAACAATCCTTTTACAGCTCGCTGAATTCAGCGGATATTAGTGATGATGACTATTTACATGCACAATATATCTGGGAGCAGTTCCACATTCAAACGCTAGGTGAATACTCCGATTTATATTTAAAGACAGATGTACTTTTGTTAGCTGATGTTTTTGGAAATTTTCGCTGTGTTTGTAAGAACACCTACAGCCTTGACCCATGTCAGTATTTCACCGCACCTGGGTTAAGTTGGGACGCGATGTTAAAATACACGCAGGTCGTCTTGGTCGTATTCTAAATAGTAATATTCCTATGAAGCCACTCACCGAAATTCAGTTAAATGATCATGAACGTGCTACAAAGTGTAGCATTTGTGATGGGGAATTTTCCGAAAATGACCCTAAAGTTTTTTATCATGATCATTTAACTGGTTTCTACAGATGTGCCGCTCATTATAGCTGTAATCTTAAGTATAGAGTTCCTAAATTTATCCCTGTAATTTTTCATAACTTATCTGGTTACGACTCTCATTTCATCATTTCACAATTTGGAGCTTCAGATGAAAAAGTAGATATAATCCCTCAGAATAAAGAGCGGTATATTGCGTTTGCAAAGTCTGTAAAAGTAGATGCTGAGCATTCTATAAAACTGAGATTCCTTGACTCGTTTCGCTTTATGGCGAGTAGCCTCGATAAACTTTCTAGTCATTTACAGCCTGAACAATTTACGGAAATTCGACGCGTTTTTCCTGAAGAAGCGCAGTTTAATTTACTTCGGCGTAAGGGTGTTTTTTGTTATGAATATCTTGACTGCTTAGAACGCCTCGAAGAACGTGCCTTACCATAGAAACAATCCTTTTACAGCTCGCTGAATTCAGCGGATATTAGTGATGATGACTATTTACATGCACAATATATCTGGGAGCAGTTCCACATTCAAACGCTAGGTGAATACTCCGATTTATATTTAAAGACAGATGTACTTTTGTTAGCTGATGTTTTTGGAAATTTTCGCTGTGTTTGTAAGAACACCTACAGCCTTGACCCATGTCAGTATTTCACCGCACCTGGGTTAAGTTGGGACGCGATGTTAAAATACACGCAGGTGAATTTGGAACTGCTAAGTGATATTGATATGATGCACTTTATAAAATCATCTATTCGAGGTGGTCTAAGTCAGTGCAGCGGGCGGTATTCCAAGGCAAATAATAAGTACATGCCGAGTTTCGATTCTATATCTCTATATCTCAGTATATCGTTTATCTCGATGCTAATAATCAGTATGGGTGGGCGATGAGCCAGCATCTACCGGTGAGTGGTTTCCGCTGGCTAACGCAGTGCGAAATTGATGCTTTACAGCTGTACGCCCTAGGTGATGAAGCTGATAAAGGCTATTTCCTCGAAGTTAACTTACAGTATCCTAAAGAGTTACACACTTCTCATAATGACTTACCTTCTGCCCTGAAAATATGAAGCCCCCGTACATCGCATCAACGACGAAAATGCTCATTGCTAATTTGTGTGATAAATCTAAGTATATCATTCATTACCGAAATTTAAAACAGTGTTTGCAGCATGGTTTGAAGTTATCCAAAATTCATCGCGTACTAGAATTTAATCAGTCACCGTGGCTAAAGCCATATATCGATCTGAACAATAATTTAAGAACGAATGCGGTTAACGAGTTTGAAAAAGATTTCTACAAGCTCATGAATAACAGTGTGTTTGGTAAGACTATGAAAAATGTTGACAAACGCGTTGATGTAAAATTGATTACAAACTGGGAAAATATTAAGAAAAGGTATGGTGCTAACTATTTAATAAGTAAACCAAATTTCCACAGCTGCACCATCATACATGAGAATTTAGTTATTATACAGATGAATCGTGTTAAGGTTAAGTATGACAAACCTACCTACGTCGGCTTTGCAGTACATGAATTAGCTAAAACACTCACGTATGAATTCCATTACGATTATATGATGAAGAAGTACGCGCATAATGCGCAATTGCTCTACACAGATACCGATTCGTTTATTTATCAAATCAAAACTGATGACTATTACAATGATATAAAGCCAGACTTGGGTAGGTTTGATACAAGTAACTATCCTGCAAATAATCAATATCATCTACCGCTAGTGAACAAAAAGGTTCTAGGTAAAATGAAAGATGAATGTGCTGGGAATATTATCGATTCATTTGTAGGTACTAAATCCAAGTCATATTGCGTAAAACTCTTAAATGAATTACAAATAAAGAGATTGAAGGGGGTTAAACCGAGCTCGATAGCTGCAGTCGCTTAAATGCGGCCAGTATCCAGTATTCGGGAGATAGTGGGTTCGAACCCCACTGTCGGCAGCCCTGAAGATG
Organism: Anabrus simplex; assembly: GCF_040414725.1. NCBI lineage: Eukaryota > Metazoa > Arthropoda > Insecta > Orthoptera > Tettigoniidae > Anabrus > Anabrus simplex. The sequence goes on from NC_090271.1 coordinate 312,318,434, forward strand.
GTTTTCCGTGGTTTCCCATTTTCACACCAGGCAAATGCTGGGGCTGTACCTTAATTAAGGCCACGACCGCTTCCTTCCCACTCCTAGCCCTCTCCTGTCCCATCGTCGCCATAAGACCTATCCGTGTCGGTGCGACGTAAAGCAAATAGCAAAAAAAAAAGGGGGGGTTAAAAAGAATGTCGTTCAGAATCAGCTAAGTTTTGAAAACTATAACAATTGCATTAAAAGTAATCCACCTGTTTTGCATAAGCAAATGTCCGTCATTAGAAGCAAGAAGCACCAGTTGTACACTCATTTAATAAGTAAGGTAGCCCTTAATAGTGATGATTGCAAACGGTTTGTCATTCCAAATTCTACCAACACTCTAGCCTGGGGGCATAGTAGTATTGATAGGTACTACTTTACATAAAGCAGATGTGTGTGTAAACATTATGCTAGAGGTGTGTACTTACGTTACGCTGTCTTACATCACAATTCACTGTACATATTGTAGGGAGAGGTACGCTGAGAGCGTAGTACGGCAAGTTTAAACTTGTACATACAAGAATTGCGTCGAGAAGTACGCAAACATCACTAGGGTAAAATGATTCGAGATAAAACTTGTACATACAAGATGTAAATAAATAATGTAGAATTAGCATATTCTTTTATTTTAGATTAGGTATTACCTTCCTCCCACTCCTTATTTGCAAGATAGAGTTTTTGTTTATTACTCAAAGAAGAAAAGCAAGAAAGAAGGTGTTGAGCAGATTCGTAAGTATGTTATTGTCTAGCTCATGTTGAGAAGAGAATTATTTTTCTTTTTCTAAACAGTGTTTGATTGCAATACAGTGTTCAACAACATCGAACTATAAACGGTAGTATGTGTTCAAGTCTAAACTTGCAATACTCTTGCTTTTTCAACGCCCGTTCGATAGAGATGTAGCTTGATAGAGGAAGAAGAGCAGTTAGTAAGTATGTTGACAAGATATTTTGTTTTTCTTTCTAAACAGTGCTCGATTCTAGTTATACAATGCAGTGTTCAACAACATCGAACACTAGTATGCAGTTCAAGTTTTAATAAGTTTTGAACAATAGTATGTGTGTGTTCAAGTCTAAACATGCATCACTGCGGGTATGCGAGCGGATGACAGCTAACGAAATTGCCCCGCATGAGGGCAGCACGGTGCTCTGTTCATTAAAGATGGCGGATGACAGCTAACGAAATTGCCGGTTTGTTTCCAAACCAGAGCGCGTACAATTTACCACCACCACATTTCAAAGGTAAGTAGCTAAAGAGGGCAGCACGGTGATTAAAGATGGCGGATGACAGCTGTCAAAAAAGCATGTTGATATGTTTCCAAACAAGAGCACGTGGAATTTGCCGCCACCACATTTCAACTAAAGATTACAGCACTGTTCTCTCTAGATTAAAGATGGCGGATGACAGCTGTCAGGAAAGCATATAGGTTTGTAAAGCACGTGGAATTTACCGCCACCACATTTCAAAGGTAAGTAGCTAAAGAGGGCAGCACGGTGATTAAAGATGGCGGTTGACAGCTGTCAAAAAAGCATGTTGATTTGTTTCCAAACAAGAGCACGTAGAATTTGCCGCCACCACATCTCAACTAAAGATTGCAGCACTGTTCTCTCTGGATTAAAGATGGCGCATGACAGCTGTCAGAAAAGCATATAGGTTTGTAAAGCACGTGGAATTTACCGCCACCACATTTCAAAGGTAAGTAGCTAAAGAGGACAGCACGGTGCTCAAAGATGGCTGCTGTCAAAAAGAATTTTTCAAATTATCCGCCACCACATTTCAAAGGTAAGTAGCTAAAGAGGGCAGCACTGTGCTCTATGGATTAAAGATGGCGGATGACAGCTGTCAGAAAAGCATATAGGTTTGTAAAGCACGTGGAATTTACCGCCACCACATTTCAAAGGTAAGTATCTAAAGAGGGCAGCACGGTGCTCAAAGATGGCTGCTGTCAAAAAGCATTTTTCAAATTATCCGCCACCACATTTCAAAGGTAAGTAGCTAAAGAGGGCAGCACTGTGCTCTATGGATTAAAGATGGCGGATGACAGCTGCACGTGGATTTGTTTATATCACACTAGTGAGGTTCAGTTGGTAGCACTAAGGTTTAGGCCCGCCAAGATGGAAGCACTGCCGACGACAGGTGACGAATTTACATCTACTACGATAAAGAGGGCATCACGGTGCTCTCTGGATTAAAGATGGCGGATGACAGCTGTCAAAAAAGCACGTGGCTGTCAAAAAGCACGTGGCTTTGTTTACCACGCGCTAGTTAGGTTAAGTTGGTACTACTGAGGTTTAGGCCCGTCAAGATGGCAGTACTGAGGTTAGCGATGCGTTGTTGTCTGTCAAAAAGCACGTGGCTGTCAAAAACACGTGGCTTTGTTTACCTCGCGCTAGTTAGGTTAAGTTGGCACTACTGAGGTTTAGGCCCGTCAAGATGGCAGTACTGAGGTTAGCGATGCGTTGTTGTCGATGACAGCTGTCAAAAAGCACGTGGCTTTGTTTACAAATTCAAATTTCCCGCGGGTGGTGGAGGAGACCTCTGAGAGGCCTCTGGCTGTGGTGGTGGTGGAGGTGGCCTCTGGGAGCCGGTGGGGGTGGTGGCGCCCGAACCCGCTTATTATACTACTCCTAGCGTTTTCCCTCCATGTGCTACATTAATTGTTTCCAGAACATTTTTACAAGACAGTGAGTTCCATTATAATGACTGTTTAAACAATTCACTTCTATAAAGAAGCTAAAATAAATATTCAAAATGTAACTATAACATGACGGCACTACTTGTAGAGTAGTCAAATTGTGAAATACGTTTCCATGCTTTGGAATTTGAGCAAGGATGAAGAAGTTCCGGAGTACACTGTTAATTTGTTTCTCATGAATGTCGTTATTATCACTTGTGACTTGTGCTTGAGATCAGTGAAAAAGTGCAGTGCCGTAGTCAGCCTACTAGCCTTCGGTTCAGAGGGTCCCGGGTTCGATTCCCGGCCGGGTCGGGGATTTTAACCTTATTTGGTTAATTCCAATGGCACGGGGGCTGGGTGTATATGTTGTCCTCATCATCATGTCATCCTCATCACTACCCGCAGGTCGCCTACGGGAATCAAATGGAAAGACCTGCACCTGGCGAGCCGAACCCGTCCTGGGATATCCCGGCACTAAAAGCCATACGGCATTTCATTTTTTGAATGCCATTATACTGTAGTTAATTGATTCATTAATTAATGATGTACTGCAATCAGATTTTTATTCAGGGAGTGTGATCTGATTATTATTATTATTATTAATTTAATTTTATTTTATTTTATCCGTTTACTCTCAAGGGTTGGTTTTTCTTCCAGACTCAGAGAGGGATCCCAGCTCTACCGCCTGAAGGGCAGTGTCCTGGAGCTTAAGACACTTGGTCGGGAATACAACTGTAGAAGAGGACCAGTACCTCGCACAGGTGGCCTCACCTGCTATGTTGAACAGGGACCTTGTTGGGTATGGGAAGATTGCATGTGATTGCTAAGGAACAGAGATGGACGCGACCGTGGCCTTCGAGGAATGTTGAGGAGGGATTCGAACCACCCTCTAATCCGTTGACCTCTCTAGGCTGAGTGAATTACGTAGCAGCCCTCGTACCACTTTCTTAATTTGTGGCAGATGAGGGAATCGAACTACACCACACAGGCGGACATTATTATTATTATTATTATTATTATTATTATTATTATTATTATTATTATTATTATTATTATTATTATTATTATTATTATTGGAGTGTTTCTGTGGAACAGCAGAGGTGAAGGAAGGCGCAGGGGTGGATGTGTCTAACTATACATGCCAAGAAAAGAAAAATTTTAAACTTAAACGAAAGGTTATATTTTCTTTTTTCTTTTTTAATTCAACTTTAGCAAATTCTATAACAATGAAACGTTAGGTAAAATGACAAGGCTTTAACCAAAACAAGAAAATCCAAAATTTAGAGACAATCTAACAATCTGGGCTTCAAGCCCCAAGTTTTACAATCCTTGAGCTACTAGCCCAACTTTACCAAGGCAAACATTTTTTCAAAGGGCAGAAAACCCCTAATAACATGGAGCACTTGCTCCCACATAGCAATGTCAAGCCTCCTAGAGGCACATATCCAATACTTAAAAGAGCTGACCCGCTCTCAGTTTTCCAAGCCTATTAAAGGCAATACCAGGCTTTACACCAAATTGCCATCAAGGCACAACTTACACAAAATGAAACGGGGGTATCTTGTACCCAACCTACTGGGTCTTAGTAGAAAAAGAATAGGTTAAGTAAATGGCCCGAAATGCAAAACTGAATGGAGGCGTGAATTTGCACTCCTACATGAAACTTCTTAAAACATCAGAGGCACTAGGCCGATGAAACAGGGGCTATTCCCAAACTATGGAGGTGACTCTTATAATGAATAAATTTAACACATTAAGGAAGAGTAAAAAACCAGTTACCAAAACGTAGTCACCTCAAATCAAAATGAAGGGGTACTCGAGAGGGTAAAGCACTCTCTATCCCCGATTTACAGTTAAAGACATATGAAGATTTTACATCAGCCGGCACAAATTTACATTTATAGAAAGGTAGGTTACATTATAAAGTTTCGGACCTTTCCAGCGGTTTAAACTGCTGAGCTAGCAAGAAATAAAGATGTTAAGCGGCCATTACCGTACTGAAGAACTGCTGCCAGATGGAAGAGGCGCTTCCCGCCTCCTGCTACACGTCAATACACTAAGTTAGATGTTGATGAAGTGGCCAAGAGACAAGAAAAGCCGCAGTTTTTATACCCTCGGGGAAGGTTCGAGACCTTTCATGAATAATTAAGACACAAAAGGCGTTTAATGGGTAGCTTACAGTTACACATCAAAATCGAAGAAGACAGACACGATTGGTCAAAAATTAATTACAGAAATTCTGGATTGGCTAAGTTCAAAACTGGCGGAAGGAAAGATAAATATTGCCAACCCACAAATGAAAGAACGAAATTTAGTAAGGACAAAAACTTATGAGTACAAAATTTCTTCAAATAAAGTTCCTTAACTTCGCACCAGGGTGCATGATCATAGTTTTTAGTAGAGACATCTATGAGAGAATGTCCACACTTCTTGATAAATAGTAAACAAAACAAGTCGAAATTCACACAGTGACATCTTCAGAGGAAAAATTTAAGTTGGTCTAGTTCCAAGTTCAGTGTTTCTCCAGTAGAGGAGATCTAATTGGCACAAGATTTAAACGTGCGGCGTAGAAGTGTACCACCCGGTACAATTATTACTATTATTATTATTATTATTATTATTATTATTATTATTATTATTATTATTATTATTATTATTATTATTATTATTAATATTATTATTATTATTAAGCTGCCCTGTGGAGAAGCAGTAACGTGCCTGTCTGTTATACTAAAGCCCTGAGTTCGTTTTCCGTCCAGTTGAACGATTTTAATTCTGAACTGAGGAGTAGAACAGGGTTCACCCGATACGAGATTTTTCAAGCTCTTAGTTACAGGAAGAAAGCGAACAGTGAGAAGATGACGCTACTGTCCTGGTGTACATAGACAAACAGTGGTTGCCAAGTTTACGATGGTGTCGGGATACTAATGATTCTAATTTCAGATAGACTCCCAGGCCGACAAGATATGTATTTTCTTAATTGTCTTCAGTTTATCGCAGCTATTTCTTGGGGTTGTTGAGGTCACCCCGGCTCATTTGCAGACCAATCAAATCAATCAAACAAATCTGCATTTTGGGGAGTCGCCCAGGTGGCAGATTCACTATCTGTTTTTTTCCTAGCCTCTGCTTAAATGATTTCAATGAGATTGGAAATTTATTGAACATCTCCCTTGATAAGTTATTGCAATCCCTAATTCCCCTTTCTATAAATGAATATATTCCCCAATTTGTCCTCTTGAAGTCTAACTTTACCATCATATTGTGATCTTTCCTACTTTTAATGACGCCAATCAAACTTATTCGTCTACTAATGTCATTCCACGCTATCTCTCCGCAGACAGCTCGGAACATACCACTTAATCGAGCAGCTCGTCTCCTTAATCCCAGTTCTTTCCAGCCCAAACTTTGTAACATTTTTGTAACGCTACTCTTTTGTCGGAAATCACCCACAAAAAATCGAGCTGATTTTCATTGGATTTTTTCCAGTTCTTGAATCAAGTAATCCTGGTGAGGGTCCCATACACTGGAACCATACTCTAGCTGGAGTCTTACTAGAGACTTATATGCCCTATCTTTTACATCCTTACTACAACCCCTAAACACCCTCATATCCATGTGCAGAGATCTGTATCCTTTATTTACAATCCCATTTATGTGATTACCCCAATTAATATCTTTCCTGATATTAACACCCTGATATTTACAATGATCCCCAAAAGGAACTTTCACCCCATCAACGCAGTAATTAAAACTAAGAGGACTTTTCCTATTTGTGAAACTCACAACCTGACTTATAACCCCGTATTGCGTATTGAGTACTGTCCATCTCACGACATTATCGAGGTCATGTTGCAGGCCGGTGGTTTATGGCGAGATGCTCTTCCTGTCACCACGTAACGCGCGTCGGACCGTGCTTCGAGCCTCAGCCTTTTCAGTGGGAAGCAAGCACTTAGCCACTGAGCTAATCTCGCTCCCCTTGGCTCTATTAACAGTAATCAGAAGGAAACATAATGAAGAGTTCCGAACATTCGATGACTGAAGATATCAGTAAATGAAAGAACGTGGAAATGAAGAACTGCCTACGCTTCCGTAAACCAGGAAGAGATTAAGAGTTGACCAAATAAGCTCGGATAGGAAATTTGAAAGGAGGAAGTCTGACAAAAATAAATGGAAGCAATGCCGGACTCACGTAGGGAAACCGTGCTGCCCAAACCACGCTGACGATTTTATAGCTCCTAGTTCCCCTTTAAGTCGCCTATTATGAGAGGCAACGATGTATTCTACCACCCCGTCCGTGGGGGAAGAAGAGCAGCCCCCGCGGGCTTTCAGGTTGGGAGTGTGGGTTTGGCAACCACGGGGCCACTAACTGAGTCGAACATTGCTTTCGCTCACTGATAAAGGCCTCCTTACTTTCATCTTCCTACCTGGCCTCTGCTGGTGAAATTAGTATCTTTCATGTAGGTGTTTATAAATCTGAATAGAAGGAAGATAGGTCCTAAGGTACTGTATTTTTTTTCATATAAAATGCATCTAACCTTATCTGAAGAAGTAATCAAAGAAGTATCCGACCTCTACCACCTCAAGGGCAGTATCCTGGAGCTTGAGACGTTGGGTCGGGGATATATCTGGGGAGGAGGACCTGTACCTCGCTCAGGCGGCCTCACTTGCTTTGCTGAACCGGGGCCTTATGGGGGGTTGGGAAGATTGGAAGAGCTAGACAAGGAAGGGAGAAGGAAGCGCCCGTGGCCTTAAGTTAGGTACCATCCCGTCATTTGCCTGGACGAGAAGTGGGAAACCAGGGAAAGTAATTTCGGGGTTGGCTGAGATGGAATCGAAACCCCTGTACTCATTTGACCTCCCTAAGCTGAATGGACCCCATTTAGCAGATTATATCAAGTGAAATTCCCAGGTGTTGGAGGTCCAAGTCATGGGACGGTTCACAGATTAGTTCCTACATTTCGTGAAAAGGGAAATGAAAGATATAAAATAATTATGATATCAGAAACGAAGAAGATGACGAGCAGTGCGAACAGAAGCAAATCTTGAAGACATTGAACAACCGCACAAAATACTACTTAGAAATCTCTCTTACAGGTCCGTAAAAAAGCTACGAAGTTATTTAAAGGGAGTGGGAAAACAATTTCTTTTTAAAATTACATTTATCCAAATGTTGGCTCATAAAATTATTTGGAATCTGCTGAATGAAGTTGTGTAATTTATTATGATACGCTACCTGTAAACAATTATAAACATATTTTAGAATATGAATGCACAAGTGAGACATTTTACAACTTCGGGCATGCTTCTCTTTGAGGTTACCTATTTCTGTAACCGTTTGATCCAGAAGGCTGTGGATTTCACTAATCTGTTCCAGGATTATATGTGGAGAAGCTGCCGGCACTGTCATTACAAACACTCGCATAATGCTGACTATGAACCATGCTGATTTAGGGGTTGAAATGGGTAAATGTGTGAGTGAACAATTCTCTTTACTTTGAACTTAGTTTCTGAAAATTGACTTTCTTTTACATGCCTAACCCACTATGTCATGAATTATACAAGCTAAGGATATATTTATTTTCAGAGAGTTCTTAATTCCTTAATGCGGCTACTGAACTAGAGAAAAGTATATTCCAGTAAGTTTGACATGCATTGTATGTAAGCTTTGGGAAGGCATTCTTTCTGATTATATTAGACATGTTTGTGAAATTAATAACTGGTTCGATAGAAGGCAATTCGGTTTTAGGAAGGGTTATTCCACTGAAGCTCAACTTGTAGCATTCCAGGAAGATATAGCAGATATCTTGGATTCTGGAGGTCAAATGGACTGTATCGCGATTGACCTGTCTAAAGCATTTGATAGGGTGGATCATGGGAGACTACTGGCAAAAATGGGTGCAATTGGACTAGACAAAAGAGTGACTGAATGGGTTGCTATATTTCTAGAAAATAGATCTCAGAGAATTAGAGTAGGTAAAGCTTTATCTGTCCCTGTGGAAATTAAGAGGGGAATTCCTCAAGGCAGTATTATTGGATCTTTATGTTTTCTTATATATATAAATGATATGAGTAAAGGACTGGAATCGGAGGTAAGGCTTTCTGCGGATGATGTTATTCTCTATAGAGTGATAAATAAGTTACAAGATTGTGAGCAACTGCAACGTGACCTCGAAAACGTTGTGAGATGGACAGCAGGCAATGGTATGTTGATAAACGGGGTTAAAAGTCAGGTTGTGAGTTTCACAAATAGGAAAAGTCCTCTCAGTTTTTATTACTGCGTTGATGGAGTGAAAGTTCCTTTTGGGGATCATTGTAAGTATCTAAGTGTTAATATAAGGAAAGATCTTCATTGGGGTAATCACATAAATGAGATTGTAAATAAATGGTACAGATCTCTGCACATGGTTATGAGGGTGTTTAGGGGTTGTAGTAAGGATGTAAAGGAGAGGGCATATAAGTCTCTGGTAAGACCCCAATTAGAGTATGGTTCCAGTGTATGGGACCCTCACCAGGATTACCTGATTCAAGAGCTGGAAAAAATCCAAAGAAAAGCAGCTCGATTTGTTCTGGGTGATTTCCGACAAAAGAGTAGCGTTACAATAATGTTGCAATGTTTGGGTTGGGAAGAATTGAGAGAAAGAAGAAGAGCTGCTCGACTAAGTGGTATGTTCCGAGCTGTCAGCGGAGAGATGGCGTGGAATGACATTAGTAGACGAATACGTTTGAATGGCGTTTATAAAAGTAGGAAAGATCACAATATGAAGATAAAGTTGGAATTCAAGAGGACAAACTGGGGCAAATATTCATTTATAGGAAGGGGAGTTAGGGATTGGAATAACTTACCAAGGGAGATGTTCAATAAATATCCAATGTCATTGAAATCATTTAGGAAAAGGCTGCCCTAAATGCAGATCAGTATTGATTGATTGATTGAATGATTGATTGATTGATTGATTGATTGATTGATTGATTGATTGATTGATTGATTGATTGATTGATTGATTGATTGATTGATTGATTGATTGATTGATTGATTGATTGATTGATTGATTGATTGATTGATTGATTGATTGATTGATTGATTGATTGATTGATTGATTGATTGGTTTCTAATTTATAGCAAAGTTAATAACATGTTTTACTAAGATATGGAACATTAAAATATTGATAAATGAAAAGATGTTCACTCAATCCACTTCACTCTAGTTCAGTTCGCAGGGGCGAGGGGGGGGGGCTTGTAATTACCAGCGGTAAAAATGTCAATACTTTAACCTGAACAGCTCCTGCGATATCAGAATATTATTTCTGTAAAAATTAACATGGTCAAGATAGGCCTTTCTCACTTCCCTTAAGTTAAAACACAGCGGTTGATATTGTGTGTAGTGAATTTAGTGATTTTGAATAAAATGCATGGCGGAGAATTTGATCCGTATCTCATTCTATTCTTAGACGAAGCGTTTTTTTTGTTACGTACATTCTAAAAACAGCCGATCTTGGAGCCCCAAAATATCTAACCTGTTCTGTGAGTAACCTCCATATTTATCAGGCAGTCATTCTGGTTTGCTTGACCGGGCGAATTGGCTGTGCGGTTAGGAGCGCGCAGCTGTAAGCTCGCATCCGGGAGATAGTGGGTTCGAACCCCATTGTCGGCAGCCCTGAAGATGATTTTCCGTGGTTTCCCATTTTCACACCAGGCAAATGCTGGGGCTGTACCTTAATTAAGGCCATGGCCGCTACCTTCCCATTCCTAGACCTTTCCTGTCCCATCGTCGCCGTAAGACCTATCTGTGTCGGTGCGACGTAAAGCAAATAGCAAAAAAAACTTTCGTATTGCCCGGCCGGCCTCAACCCCGCCTCAGCTGTGGTTCTTCTTTGGTTGAATGACACTATACTTCAGATGTGGAGAGATGGACTCTAATAACTGCTTAGGCTAATTGGAAAATGTGTCACGTGGTGACCAAACCATTATAAATGGTTCATGAAGAACAAGAAACACTCTTCTAGCCCTGCTTAGCAAGTATCTGCCCCACTCCCCAGGGAGAGTAATGCTATAGTTAAAATGTTCCACTGCTTGGAATTTAAGAGCTCATTTCACAAATACAGACTCATTTCGAGTCTTGAATCTAGTACTTGTAGTGTCCTTATGTGGTAATTAGCACCCTTAATGCTACACTCACAAGACAATTAAACGCCCTTCAACACATTTGCACGTCTCTTTAGCACCATAAAGTTACACACTTTACTGTCGTTCTGGAACCAGGTGTTAATTTTCAGGATTAAAAATTAAGAACACTTAGTGAGCTCTCATTCTGAGGAAATAATTAACCTCTCATTAAACTTGATAACTGGCTTCATTTTCTATCTCCTCGTACACAGGGTAAAGGAAGGCGCGCTGTTCGGAACAGACGGAAATAATGGATGGACTTTACTGGTGAAGGAAAGACCACGGCTTTCGTGCTGCTGACCCATTCTAGTGGAGAGGTCAGGAGTTTGAATCTTTATCGATCAATTTCGGATACGGAGCATGTTGTTTTGTGCAATGCGGGAGGAGTGCAAAGAACGAATTTTAAAAATGAAAACTTTTAATTTTTGACTGTGGTTTTGTGAAGATTATTGTTTCCATAAAAAATATAAGTTGACAGCCATGATGTGTAATGAAGAGTAAATAACTTGCATTATACTTGATATTACTCTTAGTTTGTTGTCTACTAAATGAAAAAACCCACAGTTCTAGCACTTCAGGCAAGCAACTCAAAATTGAAAAAATCTTAGAGATATCAGCTACGAAATTTTGATAAATTAAATATAATAAAGGTCCGCCTCTGTAATGTAGTGGTTAGTGTGATTAGCTGCCACCCCCGGAGGTCCGGGTTAGATTCCCGGCTCTGCCACGAATTTTGAAAAGTGGTACTAGGGATGGAACGGGGTCGACTCAACCTCGGGAGGTCAACTGAGTAGAGGGGGGTTCGATTCCCACCTCAGCCATCCTGGAAGTGGTTTTCCGTGGTTTCCCACTTCTCCTCCAGGCAAATGACGGGATGGTACCTAACTTAAGGCCACGGCCGCTTCCTTTCCTCTTCCTTGTCAATCCCTTCCAGTCTTCCCATCCCCCATAATGCCGTTGTTCAGCATAGCAGGTGCGGTCCCCCTGCGCGAGTTACTGGTCCTCTCAATTAGTTGTATCCCTGACCCAAAGTCTCATGCTCCAGGAAACTGCCCTTGAGGCGGTAGAGGTGGGATCCCTCACTGAGTCCGAGGGAGAAAGCGACCATGGAGGGTAAACAGATTAAGAAGAAGAAGAAAATATTATAAAGTATAATATATTCTTTATTTATTACTATCAATTTCAATCCCTTTCTTAATCATCGTTATCCAGTCGATTAGATTAGCAGTTTGACGTTTTCTACCACTGCAAGCGCTAATGGGAGTCAATGCAGAGTTTCACTTACGCACTTATAACTACATTCCCTGTGTAAGTGTTTAACAAAATCAAGGAAATAACTGAGGGTATTGAATCAAGGAACACATTACAGAAATAATTATGTAAATAAGTTAATTTTGTTATGATTTGAATCTGAAAGCACTCAGGTAAAAGAGCAAGCGATTTTAGGCGGGTTTTTTCGGAAATGAACTTACGGAGGAAGTGATTTTCTATTTTTTTTTTTAGTTTGATAGATTTATCCACTGCCTGCTATCATTTCTTGATGGATACAGTAGTTTTGCATCCATCTCTTGGCACAGGCCAGAGCAAAGTGTAGCTTCCACTGAATCCGAGTCTCATCCATGACTGTGACAATATGGAAGCTGCTGGGGTATGGATGGTGCTGATTAATGACATTCAGAGCACAACCAGTGTGTCTGAGTGTCATGAAAGATGTTGGTCATAGGGTTAGTTGTGCTACAATAGCACTGTGGCCCAGTGAGGAAAGCAATGGCAAACTATCTCACGCCTAATTTTGCCTAGTACGCCTCATCTTGGTACTGCCACTGGTTTTTGTGGTTTCCCTATAACTGCATAGCCTTTGGTAGTAGTGATAAAAGACCGCTTCTGGCCCAGGGGCTACTGGGCAAGATGGCCGCCATCTTGCCCCTTCGCTCCTGCCCCAGCTCTCGGTGGGTTAGTTACATAAGAGCCCATGTATAGCGGCCATCTTGCCCATTAGCCCCTGGGCCCGAAGTGGTCTTTTATCACTACTTTTGGTGATGCTATTTGAGGATCCAACCAGCCTCTGAGCTGATGACCTAACAGACAGACAGATCTATCCAAGAATCATAATTTGAAACAATGCCGGGCCCTTTAGCCCTTCAACTTTCTGGACAATTGAGGAAATCGCTTAATTTTACGTTTTTCGTTTTATTGGGACACCTAGTTCATCTGCCAAGAACAGTTGTCAACATTAAAAACTGGGCGAAGCATGGAAGATTCTTAAATGAAGTTTCACTTTTCGCTCGTTTTTCTTGGAAAAGCATTTGCTGTGTCTAAATGTGCTCCGTCTGTCCCTCTCTAGGCAAGCAATGTCATGTAAAATCAAACAGACCAGTTGATATTTATTCGGTAAATTGTGTTATTGACGTAGAAGTTAATTCATAACAACGGGGTTAATTGTGATCAGCAAAAATAAAACAGGCCAATACGCATTTGATGAAATGTAGTAATTTTCAGAATTAATGAATTAGGACTAAATTCTATAGCCCTGAGGCACATAAAATTTGCCTTTATCGCCCTAAGAAGTGTCGTTTACAACCCATAGGTAATAGAATTGTCGTTCGTTACATATGAGGGTTGTAGATAAATTAGTGGCAACATAGTCCAGGAGATCTGGCATGTGCAAATAGCGATCAGTTGGCGCACTTGTCGATGTGTAGTGTGCATTTGACGGGCATACAATTGGGAGTGTTGTTGCTGTGTGGCATTGAAATGGAGAGTGTCGATTTAACCGTTCTAAAGCATGCCTTCAAAAGGTGATCAGCGTTCATGGATTAAAATCGAGGTTGCCCGTGGGAAAAATGCATTAGAATGTTATCGAGGATTACGTGAAACCTGTGGCGAGAATGCAGTACCGAACATGGCAGTTGCAGGATGGGTCAAGGAGTTTCATGTCGATCGGAATAAGTGTGAGGATTTGCACCGCACAGGTCGGCCGTCCATTCCTCAAGATCAGATTGGCATCGTGAGTGGTTTCCGTAGACCATCGATGGACTGTCCGACTCGTTGGCTGAACGGTCAGCATACTGACCTTCAGTTCAGAGGGTCCCGGGTTCGATTCCCGGCCGGGTCGGGGATTTTAACCTTAATTGGTTAATTCCAATGGCACGGGGGCTGGGTGTATGTGCTGTCTTCATCATCATTTCATCCACATCATGACGCGCAGGTCGCCTACGGGTGTCAAATAGAAAGATCTGCACCTGGCGAACCGAACCCGTCCTGGGATATCCCGGCACTAAAAGCCGTACGACATTTCATTTCATGGATGGATTATCCGGGAATTATTCCTAAAGGTTGGTCAGTCATCGAAAAGTGTGGCAAATACTGACGAAATATCTAAACATGAGGGAAATGGCGTCCCATTGGATGGCACTGGTGTGCACTTTCTGGCATCCACCTGGACAGATACCGCAATGAAGGAGACGCATTTCTGCAGCGTATTATCGCCACTGATGAGACGTGGGCACGTGCCTACGGGCTTGAATTAAAACGTCAGTCGAATGGATGGCGTCACCCAAGTAAGCGACGTCCACAGAATTTCGAGAGGAACCCAGTTACCGGGCGAGTTACCGTGCGCTTAGAGACGCGCAGCTGTGAGCTCTCATTCAGGAGATAGTGGATTTGAACTCCACTCTCAGCAGCCCTGAAAATGGCTTTCCGTGATTTTCCATGTTCACACCAGGCAAACACCGGAGCTGTAACTTACTTAAGGCCACCGCCGCTTCGTCATAAGACTTCTCTGTGTCGGTGCGACGTAAAGAAAATTCCAAAGAGAAAAATCGAACCCAGTCGGGTGAAACTTATGCTGATTGTGGCATACGACTGCAAGGGTGCTGAAAGCTGTGCCTGAGGAACAAACCATCAACAGTGACTACTATTGCCAATTTCTGGAGCGACATCTGCGTCCAACTATGCGGCGCAAACGTCCACGTTCATTGCGAGACGATCACCCTATTGCGTTGCCCGACTCGTTGGCTGAATGGTCAGCGTACTGGTCTTCTGTTCAGAGGGTCCCAGGTTCGATTCTCGGCAGAGTCGGGAATTTTGACCATCATTGTTTAATTTCTCGAGCACGGGGGCTGGGTGTATGTCTTGTCTTCATCATCATTTCATCCTCATCGCGACGCGCAGGTCGCCTACGGGAGTCAAATAAAAAGATCTGCACCTGGCGGGCCGAACCCGTCCTGGTATATCCCGGCACTAAAAGCCATACGACATTTCATTTACCCTATCGTGTTGCATGACAACTCGCAAACCATGTCAAGCTCGTATTTCAACGGTGGCTTTGGGAGGTCTTCGAACACCCTCCGTACTCACCAGACGTGAGTCGTTGTGACTTAGACCTGTTTCCGAAGTTGAAGAAACCCCTACGAGGCCGTCATCTGGCATCTGTACTCCGCGCAGTAGGGCGCTCGGTCGCTCTCATTAACCGAGAACGCCTTGCCAACGCTCCCGAACGGCTTCCCGAGATTAAATATTACTTCAAAATTGCGTTCTATCAATATTGCCATACTTTATTTACAACCCTTGTATTTACAGAACACGAACTTCTCTACCTATTTCGAGAAGGCCAGAAATATAACTTCTTGTATAACACCCACGTATTTCTCATTATTTAAGTTCAGGACAGCTTTCGTCATTATGGGAATGGAACCAGTTTACATCACATCGGTGAATCATTCCTGAAATGAGAACTCTTCTCTCGTACTTTTTCCCTCACCATCTCTTCTTCTTCTCCCACTTCTTTTAGCTCACAGCCATAAAAATGTTAATGGCATTCATGGCCTCGCAGATTTATTTTTATGGTCTTCTTTCTTCATGCATGCAGAGAGAGCAGATGACCGGTTGAGCGCGGACAGGAGCATACATTATTGGGGCTGAGAACAGGCTCACTGGCCAGAGAGCTCAGCCCAGTCCGCACCTCCGAGCTCAAGTCATTATTCCGCGATTGTCTATCAGACAATTTCTTTACTCGTGCCAATGGTTTATCATTCTAGTATTCTACGAAGGCCAGTTACTGTCATCTTGGACATATGCATGTCCTGGAATTACGAAATACTGATTGATAAAGACGCATTATCATTTGTACAAAGTATTAGCGTTTATTTTTTTCCTCCTATTCCGCATCGTATTCAACCTCCCAGAGGAGGTTACAGGTTCATGTAAAATTTACTTAAAAAACATACATGTTTCGGCACTTATTTATGGGCCATCATCAGTGGAAATATTTAAGGCGCAGCTTGTATTGTACTGAGTTGAAAACAATCTAGGCATTGTATAAAAATTCACAAAAAACTCAATTTGGACTTTGGCAAGATTTGACAATTGTTATCCAAACGCAAGATTTGTTCAAAAACATTTTATTTCACTACTTATGAATTTTAATATCTAGTGTATCATAATTTTGAATTTTTATACTCTGTATATATAATTTCCATTTATTTTGGAAAGACCTCCTGTATTTACAGGCTGCCGCTAAGAACAAGGTAAAACATATCAATTTTATGTACATATGTATTAATAAAAGAACATTCAAAATTAGCTGTAGAGGTGGTGCCTCATGATCTTGATGGAGCCTCGGAGGACGAGGGTCGCGATTTCCGGGATGAGCTTCATTGGGAGTTGGAAGCGCTTCCATGTGGCGACGAAGTGACGAGGTATGGTACCGCGTGCTCCGACCATTATCCCTATTATTTCAATTTCCTGAAGGTGGTATTTGGATTTGTAGTAAGAGATAGTTGGTTTGTATTTTTTAATCTTTTCTAGATTAACCTCCTCTGGCTGACCGCTATGGTGCTCGAACCTGACCGTCGGATCTAATATGAATCCTTGAGAGCTGTTTTCTTTAAAGGCTATGATGTCAATTCTTTGCGAACTACCATTTACGGCCAGTCCGTTTACCTCCTCATGTACACTGAATCCCTTCTTTCTCAGTTCTGCGGCAATGAAGGATCTTATCTTGTGGTGCCGCGTATTTCTAAGGAGCTCCCCGCGTGTGCAGAATCCCAGGACATGACCAAGAGTTTCTTTCTCTCCGTGGCAATGCCGACAGAGGTTGTTGTCCAGGGATCTGCCTGGCACCGAGCGCACCGCAGAAACATTAGCAGTCATCTGTATAGCCTCTATCCACTCATTACAAGACAGTCCGGTATGATCTCGCACCCAAGAGTTTGCTGGTGTATACTCTTTGTAAAGTTGTACTCCGAGTCCCTTTTGCGGTAGTGAACACCAGGAGGTGAATTCACGTTCTCGTAGCTCTTGACGGATATTCTTAGTATCGTTTTCAACTCAGTATAATACAAGCTGTACCTTAAATATATCCACTGAGGATGGCCGATAAATAAGGGCCGAAACATGTATGCTTTTTAAAGTAAATTTGACATGAACTTGTAACCTCCACAGAGAGGTCGAAAAAGGTACTGAATTAGAGGAAAAAATAAAGGCTCAAACTTTGTGCTATTCAGCACTGTCAATACGGATCATGAAGTTCATACTACGTAACATAATAATAAGCTATTAATTTACTTGAGATTATCTGTATGTCCAGCGAGTTAAGCCGGAATTACACCTACCGAGTGCTTGGCCGAGTCACGCGCTTTGTTACTCGGCTAAGTAACTTACTGGGGAGTAGAAGTGATCACATGAGGAAGAGACAGTACAGTGAAATACTAAGGAGGAAAACTAAGAAAGTTTTCAAATATTATTGCGAGTAGATCATACCTGTCATAATAGAGGAAATCGAAGATGAAATTAGCAATAATAGGAAACGATTATGGATAAGACGCTGGCTATTAAGAAGATATAATTAAAAAAGTAATGGCAACCCTGTTAAGGGAATTTGAAACCTAAGATATCAAGGAATGTGGATCTTTTATGGGATTGGGATTGCATGGGTTTTATTTTTTGCTTGAAAATATAACTCCTAAATTTCATAAAGCGAAAACTGTTTTGCGAGTGCTATTCCAGCAAAAGTGAAATTGCAGGTTACTGAAGAGCACCAGACAACACAAGGACACTCCTATACAATTGTCTTGACTGATATTACACTGATCGAGTGAAGCAGATGGTGGGGATACTTATTCGGCCGAGTGGTTGGGGCACGTTTCTCTCCACTGTCTCGCCCTAATCACTCGCTCGCTACTAGGCCGAGTACTGACTGCACTCATCACATTAGCTGCGCACTCGGCCAAATGCACTGTCTCGGCTCAGTACTCGGTAGGTGTAATTCCTGCTTTAGGACATGAAAGAGAGCAAAACCACACAAGTCGAAATTTGAAATGCATGACTCTTTCGCTCTTAAATGTTTAGAGCCACGTTTTACGTCCAATCTTAATTCTTCCAATGTCTCTTCCTTCAAAGACGTTTTATAAAATGTTATCATATGTTTTGGGGCTGGGATCTATCTGGAATTACCGTTATATATTTACCAGCACCATTGTAACCATGGCAACCTTTGTACGTCGTACACCAGATCAGTAGCGTCATCATCTCACTTTGCGCTTTCTTCCTGTAACTAAGAGCTTGAGAAAATCTCGTATCAAGTGAACTCCGTTCTAAACTTCGGTCCAGAATTAAGATAGTTGTACTGGGTGAAAAGTTTACACAGGGCCTTGAAATAAGAGACAGGCACGCTACCTCTACCCCACAGGGTTGGCTAATATTAATGATAACAATAATTAGATTAGTATTACATTTACGAGGTCCAGAACGTTTTTCATTTTCTCACAATTAGTGCGCCTTACCAATTTTGAGTGGTACACTATATTTTTTACATCTACAGAACACTTTTATCTCCTTTGTGGGTGGAATTAAAAGATTCATTAGCCTATCTCTATCCCCTGCATGTTGTAAGACGCTACTAAGAAGGGAACAACCAAAGAATCTGTACAATGTTGCTGAGAACGTGTTTCATTCCTCGCGCGAAGGGCGAGGAGGGTCCCTTAAACGGTGACGCCGTCTCTCGGGCCAGAGTTGTGTAGAGAAAGGTGGTGTGATGGGAAGAATATGATGGAAGGACGAAGTGAATAAATTGTGTGAGGTGTACCGTGGAGGCCTCTTGGCTGGGGAAATGAAAGAAAGTGAGATTTTAATGAGGAAGAAGGATTTGGAGATTTGGACGGGAGTGTTGCGAGCCAGGTGAAGGGCAAGGATGCGAAATGTTGAAGCGTAATGTGCGAGGGAATTTAGAAGGAGTCGTAAAAGGTCAGATGTTGGTGGTGGTGGTGGTGGTGGTGGTGGAGGAAAGAAACCAGGTGGGGGAGGATGAAAACGGATGCGATGACTAGGTTGGTATGGAGGAGGATCCGGCCGGGTGCAGCGACAGATGGGTTGACGGGTCAAGGGTTGGGGTGGGGAGCGAGAAGATTCAACGAGATATCGGCGGCCATAGAAGCGTGCTCCGTGGGCAATAAAGTGATCGAAGTCTTCATGATGTGGGAGATGGAGGCGTACGAGGTATGTCGGCCCATGTGCGTTGTAGATTCGGAAAGCTCGCTGGACGGGGAAGCCTTCCAGGCGGAGTCTTCGAAGGATGTCATCTGCAGAGATGTCAGGAGCGACGTCACGAATGACACAGCTGAAACTGGTGGCAGGGGCTGTCGGTGACTGAGGGGGCGATGGCGGTCGTACAGTGACGGCGGAAGCTTCAGTGACTGATGGCGTGGTAGTAGATTCTTGAGGCCGTTGGAGGGTTATATTCTGCTGTTGAGGATGGTCAAAGGCGGGAAGGGTGAGAAGGGATGACGTCATGATAGGGAAAGGACGAGACATGACTATGATAGTAACAGGAACTTGGGAAGGGGTATACGCCGATGTGGTGGTTGTAATAGTTGTGGTGGTGGTAGTAGGAGTAGGGGGGAGGGAAGATGAAGACAAGGACTGCACTGGCTGTTGCTGGTGTGGCAGATGCGTCGGCAAGTGACGGCGGTGGTATATGGCGACGACTTGGTTCCACTTGATGGAGCTGGCAGAAGATACGCGCACCATTGGCGATGAGGTATTGGAAGTCGTCTTTCGTGAGCAGGTGTAGTCGGACGAAAGGTGTCGGTGCGGAGCCTCGTGCAATCCGGGATACTTAGTGGACTGGGACGCCTTCTAGGTGAAGTTCTTCTAGAATAGTTTGGGCGGAGTAGGATTTGTGGACGTCTCGCATGACACGGGAATATATGATGGTGGGGTGGCTAACTTCCAATGAGGTGTCAGCCAATGTCGGCGAGGTAGCTTAATTATAGATGCTGATCCACCCGGCCGATAAAAAATGCGGGAGTAAGGGGAGTAACTACGATTGTGACGTACCCACTTGGCCCATAGATGTATGACAAATTTATAACGTGGCGGGTCACTTTAATATTAAAATAAATAAATGATATGTCATGGTTTCTCCAGAACCAGTATCCCAAGGGCACCAGTCTTCAAGCTTATGGCTTGAAAACAAAAGTAGATAATTAATAATAATAATAATAATAATAAATAAAAATACGTAATGAGACTCAAAAAACTCCCAGGGGTGGGGTGAACGGAACACAAATCATTAAGTACACTAACTTGGAATTTAAGGATCATTAATAATCATTTCATAAAATACAAATTAAAACAGCTATTTATTAAGATGAAAACGTGACGTAACGGCGTATTAACGAAATCTGAACTTACGGAAGCAAAAGAAAAAGTGAATGAAATTAACTTTAAGAAAATGAACTGTTGCGCGAAGACTTGCAGTAACTTATGTCATAAGCTCACCAAATGTAGACTCTGTTGTCTTGAAGCTGAAGATGGGTGGATCTCTTGTACAGGCTGCCTCATCTGTTGTTGTATTCCAGTCCTACATCCACATTTCCTGTCTTTAACACTTCCTATTGTACTCCTTACATAAAGTCGTAATGAGTCCTAATTTTAAGTGCAAAACCACCATGGGTTATGTTCATGGAGAGAATACGTTCGTATTTTTCCGTATTACGGAACAGTAGCGTAGCTAAATTCATAATAAAAGCTCTCCTCCCCTATACCAGTCAGAACCGGTCTCCCGTTGACTGCATCTCGTCATTGAGTTAACAAGTCGCAATGAGAGTAACTTTTGAGTAGAATATACTCAGATGCGAAGTGAACTAAGTTAAAATCTTCTCCGATGTGTAGACGTAGAATCGTAGTAAGAGTATCTTCCAAGCGTGAGAATCAGAATCAGAATGTCCGAATCTCCGAATGTGAGTCTGAATGAGAATGTGAATCTTAATGTCCTCTCCAGCTCTTGTCGGTGGTATATATTGGTTCAAAAGTCTCCTTCCATCAGCCATATCACATGGTCCAGTAAGATTCGAGGTCTCATCCCTTCTCCGATGTACAGCTGTGAATCCATCACGTTGCTTCATTACGTTCATTCGCATAGGCTGAACTTTCCCGCTGAAATAAAGCGTACCCAAGCAGAGTTTGAAAACTGGGTGTTAATAATGTATCAACTGTCTCTTCATGAGGTGGAGAGGGTAAGGTCTCTCGTAACCTAGATGACGTACTTTTCCTGGAATTGGGCTGAAATTAGCCTGCTGACTCTGGTCACCTCACAACGGCTATTGGAAAATTTACTGCAAGTTATAAGTATGCGTGATGTTGAAATACTTTACCCAATAATTTGTTCGTTCAGAATACGTTATAGCCGCGATACAAAGAAATGAAATGATGATTGAAATGGATGATAAAAACCCTATATATATACATATTAATTTAAAATGACCTATCAGTGATTAAATATATACATCTTATCAATTAAATATATATTGTTCAATAATAAAAAATATACAGTGATGTCCCAAACATCACACGATGAACAGACGTATTCCACTTGTATGCGATCAGAATCTGTACTCACCCTCTCGCCTTCTAAGCACATGTAACGGAGAAAACGTACGAGTGGAAATTTTAAAAGTAATAGGAAAGATCATTATATGAAGACAGTTGGATTTTCGTCCAGGCGATTCACGTGCCCGAATCCATTTCGTTAAGGTTATTTCTATCCGATCGCGTTATACAACACTAGCTGTAGTTCCGTCGTTGTTATTTAACTTCCCAGCTACTTTCCGCCAATATTCAGACAGGCTCGTTTACTCGGGACGCAGCAGTAATCCCATCTATCGGAGATGACTGGTAGCAGAAGAGACGAATCACATCACAAGAATGGTCAATGTAATGTTATTGTTGATCAGTTTTATTTACTTTCGATATTGTACGCCTTCACATTTAGTTTTCTTTCGACTCCGGGATATTAGAGCATCTAATCTAAAGGCAGTCGTTCTTATTTCGTGACTCCGTCTGATTTTATCCTCAAGTGACCATTATTTTACGATTTTTCAATCAATCAATCAATCAGTCACTACTGATCTGCATTTAGGGCGGTCGCCCAGGTGGCAGATTCCCTATCTGTTGTTTTCCTAGCCTTTTCTGAAATGATTGCGAAGAAATTGGAAATTTATTCCTCAATTCTTGTAATTATCTCCACAATTTTCTTTGTCGATACGGACCGATGACCATACGGATTTACACTTTAATACAATCGTGATAAAATCCATGACGAGTTAACACGATTAACCAAAATTTTGATCTTAGCAATGCTTGGCGTTGATATGGATTAAACAACAAGAGTCCAAATTCATCAATTATATTATCATAGTCTGTATGGCGAAACCCTGTATGTGTGTTCAGTCGTCAGCTCTGAAGCTGGTTAGATCCTCAACAGCTCCGCCATTAGCTGTCATAGATGGCCTAGGCATCACTGAAGAGGCGTAGCAGGGAAATAAGGAGTGAGGTAGTTTCCCGTTGCTTTCCTCACCGAGCCAGAAGTTGCTATTACACATCAGTCTGACAAACCCACTGATGTGCATGCACCAACCGACCCTATGAGCAAAATTTTTACACCATTCAAAACAGAGATTGGCTGCGTAAGGAGTGGCATTACTAGCATCGCTCATAACTCAGTCACTTTCATATTGTCAAAGCCAAGGATAAGACAGAGACAGATCAATGAAAGTAACACAATTGCTCTAGCCTATACAAGAAGACTTAGTGCACTGTAAACACTAGGTACTGCCAGCAAAGGCAAGCGAAATTCTATAAGACACAAATGATTGGAACTTGTATTCTCTATAACATTTGTAATGTAATATTTTTCGATAGAACTAATAACATAGGTATTTAAAAATTACATGTTACGCACCTTCCCCTAAACTACCATTTCATCCAGCGTGAATACAAATTATTTACAGCCCAGACTGTAGAACCTTATTCCCAGACTTGATACTAAATTCTGTTCACCCATTTCCTCGTAGTTCGGTGTTGATATGGACTGACCAATAAAAATCGAAATTAATGTATTCTGTTATCATAGCCGGTACGGTAAAATGTATAAAACATAAATGATCAGAAATTTAATTCTATATAACTTTAGTTTATTCATAGAACCACTAATAACATAGATATTTCAGAATTAAATTTTAGGCCTTCCCATAAACTACCCTTTCATTCAGCGTAAATAAAATTATTGATAGCCTAGATTGTAGTGTATCATTCCCCGTCTTTACATACCGATTTCATTAAATTCCCTTCAACCATTTCCTCGTGATGCGCGTACATACACTGACTGACAGAGCAAATGCAACACCAAGAAGGAGTGGTCAGAACTTTATGCCAATTGCAGGGTAAACTGTCGTCACTGAGGTATGCTCATGATGTGAAATGCGCCGCTGTGCTGCGCACGTAGCGAACGATAAATGGGACACGGCGTTGGCGAATGGCCCACTTCGTACCGTGATTTCTCAGCCGATAGTCATTGTAGAACGTGTTGTCGTGTGCCACAGGACACGTGTATAGCTAAGAATGCCAGGCCGCCGTCAACGGAGGCATTTCCAGCAGACAGACGACTTTACGAGGGGTGAGGGGTATGGTGATCGGGCTGAGAAGGGCAGGTTGGTCGCTTCGTCAAATCGCAGCCGATACCCATAGGGATGTGTCCACGGTGCAGCGCCTGTGGCGAAGATGGTTGGCGCAGGGACATGTGGCACGTGCGAGGGGTCCAGGCGCAGCCCGAGTGACGTCAGCACGCGAGGATCGGCACATCCGCCGCCAAGCGGTGGCAGCCCCGCACGCCATGTCAACCGCCATTCTTCAGCATGTGCAAGACACCCTGGCTGTTCGAATATCGACCAGAACAATTTCCCGTCGATTGGTTGAAGGAGGCCTGCACTCCCGGCGTCCGCTCAGAAGACTACCATTGACTCCACAGCATAGACGTGCACGCCTGGCATGGTGCTGGGCTAGAGCGACTTGGATGAGGGAATGGCGGAACGTCGTGTTCTCCGATGAGTCATGCTTCTGTTCTGTCAGTGATAGTCACCGCAGACGAGTGTGGCGTCGGCGTGGAGAAAGGTCAAATCCGGCCGTAACTGTGGAGCGCCCTACCGCTAGACAACGCGGCATCATGGTTTGGGGCGCTATTGCGTATGATTCCACGTCACCTCTAGTGCGTATTCAAGGCACGTTAAATGCCCACCGCTACGTGCAGCATGTGCTGCGGCCGGTGGCACTCCCATACCTTCAGGGGCTGCCCAATGCTCTGTTTCAGCAGGATAATGCCCGCCCACACACTGCTCGCATCTCCCAACAGGCTCTACGAGGTGTACAGATGCTTCCGTGGCCAGCGTACTCTCCGGATCTCTCACCAATCGAACACGTGTGGGATCTCATTGGACGCCGTTTGCAAACTCTGCCCCAGCCTCGTACGGACGACCAACTGTGGCAAATGGTTGACAGAGAATGGAGAACCATCCTTCAGGACACCATCCGCACTCTTATTGACTCTGTACCTCGACGTGTTTCTGCGTGCATCGCCGCTCGCGGTGGTCCTACATCCTACTGAGTCGATGCCGTGCGCATTGTGTAACCTGCATATCGGTTTGAAATAAACATCAATTATTCGTCCGTGCCGTCTCTGTTTTTTCCCCAACTTTCATCCCTTTCGAACCACTCCTTCTTGGTGTTGCATTTGCTCTGTCAGTCAGTGTATATACATACATACATACACAGAGACAGACAGACGGACAGACAGACAGACTTACAGACAGACAGACAGACAGATAGACAGAAATGACGGAAAATTTTAAAAGTGCATTTCCTTGTTACTGTGAACACGAACGATACAGAAATACAATTTCTTTAAAATCCTGCTCAATGTACAGACAACACTTGTTATATATAGATTATTTTGTCCAATGTACTTACTTTAATGAGTTCTCATTGTTATTACATTTCTAATATGTTTTACGTTCTGATAGAGATGCTTTTATGCCTTTGCTGGCAGGACCTACTGTTTACAGTGCACTATGTCTTCTGGTGTAAGCTAGAGCAATTTTGTTACTTTCATTGATCTGTCTCTGTCTTATCCTTGGCTTTGACAATATGAAAGTGACTGAGGTATGAGCGATGCTAGTAATGCCAATCCTTATGCAGACAGTCCTTCCTATGAATGGTGTGAAAATGTTGCTCATACGGTCGATTAGTGTATGCATTTCAGTGGGCTTGGCAGACTGATACGTAATACCAACTCTGGCTCGGTGAGGATAGCAACGGGAAACTACCTCACTCCTCATTTCCCTAGTACACCTCTTCAGTGATGCCTAGGCCATCTATGACAGCTGATGGCAGAGCTGTTGAGGATCCCACCAGCGGCATCGCTGACGGACTGAACATACAGAGATGCTTTTACTTCAGTTTCTATAATGAAAGGTCTTCATTGACGTTGTCATATTTACGTGATTTTAAATAAAGGTTACAGACCTCTTCATATAGGTATGAGGGTATTTGCAAGAAAGAAGGTTGGAGGCACTAGAGATGTGGATATGAAGAAGAAATGGTCAAATGGGAAGACCGGATAAGAAATGAAGGGGTATTGCGAAGTGCTGGAGAAGATCGAACTATGTTGCAAATTGTTAGGAGAAAACTGAACTGGATGGAGCAATGAATATTGAATTTTCACGACCGCATTGTAATCGAAACAGACTTTCAACGTATTAGGTCGTGTTACGTACATGTAGTACGTGTTGAAGAGATGTTAAGTACAGAACAAAAATGACCAGCCGGACACCAGTGGGATCCGAACCCACAACCTCCCGATTCCGCGTCGGTTGCTCTACCAATGGTAGCCAACATAGCTCAATTGGTAGAGCAACCGACGCAAAATCGGGAGGTTGTGGGTTCGGATCCCACTGGTGTCCGGCTGGCCATTTTTGTTCTGTACTTAACATCTCTTCAACACGTACTACATGTACGTAACACGACCTAATACGTTGAAAGTCTGTTTCGATGGATGGAACAATGTTTGAGGAGGGACTGGTTACTGAAAGAAGGAATAGAAGGAATGGTGAAAGGCAAACAAAGAATAGGAACGAAAAGATATCAAATGCTGGACCACTTCAAAGAAAAGAAACATTCAGAGATGAAAAACTTGGCTATGGACAGGCGAAAGTGGAAGAGGCTTATCCCATGATAAGACCTGCCATAAGGCAGAATACATGAATAAAAATGAGGATTGTATAAAGACAAGTCAGTGGCAATATTTCAATTAGAGCACGGTTCCAGTGTACAACACTCTCACCAGGATAACCTGATTCCAGAACTGGAAAAGATCCAAAAGAAATCAGCGTAATCCTTTTTGAGTGATTGATAACCGTGTTAGAAAATTTTGCTAAACTTTGGGCTGGGAGGACTTGGGCATAAGGGGACGAACTGCTCGACTACGCGGTATGTTCCGAGTTGTCATTGGAGGGATATCGTAGAACGACATTAGTAGACGATAAACTTGGATGGAGTATATAAAAGTACGAGAGGCAATAGCTTAAAGTTGAAGTAGGAATTTAAGAGGGCAAATTGGGCCATATATTTGTTTATCGGAAGGGAAATTGGAGATTTGAATGATTTTCCAAAGGAGATTTCGATAAATTATCAACCTCTCTGAAGCCATTTAACTAAAGACTAAGGTAACAGTTCATAACGGTATTTGCCACTTCGGCGACTGCCGTAAATGCGGATCAGTGAAGAGTGATTCTTTCCTTTATTTATTTATTTATTTATTTATTTATTTATTTATTTATTTATTTATTTATTTAAACATTTATTTAAACATTTATTGAACTACAGAGAGGAGGATTAGTGCAGTCAGACAGTGTTTTGGATGTGTGTCCCATTGTTACTGGCATTATTACATCGATTATTTTGGAAAAGTACAAGGGAGACTACATGGACTGTAAAACACGTGATGAAATCCTTTTCAAAGTATAGAAAAGTGCTTTGGAAGCTGAGAAACGTCAACAGTATTGGTTTAGATCTGCACAACGCGGGCATATATTTTTGTCAGCATTCTCCAAAGAATGAAGCTAAATACTGGAAACAGAGGAGAGTATCAACTTTGGAGACATGTTTTTCTTATGATTACCGCTATATTTTTATTTTCAATTTGAAATCTGAAGGTAGCCATGTTCTCATCTTTGATTGATTTTGTTCATATATGCTTTTATTCACAACTGTTTTGCTTTGATGTGCGAAAGAAAGATACATGTAATATATCCGCTTCAGGAGGAAGCATAGAATCATTGATATGTCTTTGGGATTAGAAGACGAGGGAGCGAGTACAGATTCCTTGGTTGTTCCCTTCTTAGTAGCCTTTTACAAAATGCAGTGGGTGCAGATAATGCATCCATTCACTCCACCCACAGGAGACATAATGAAGTCCGATGAGTCAAAAGAAATGTTTAACATGATAACGTCCAACAATATGGCAGCTGATCCAGCACACAATTGTTCCATGCCATATCACAAGATAGCCCCACCTATCACGGTCTACGTCCAACAATATGGCAGCTGATCCAGCACACAACATATCCATACTGAACCGTATCCTGTCCGAAAATGGGGCTAAACTCAGCGGTAAGATGCGCGTGGTACGTTCGGTAAAATAGGCTACAAGAAAAAAAATCTCAAACATAACTATACTGGAAAAGTATATGGACAGGAGTTACGATTACATTATTTAGAGAATAAGAACGCAACATATAAGGGATGAGATGGATTTATTCGGCTAAAACATAAATGTCAATCACACTAAACTCAAACTAGATTTAAAAAATGAAAATTGAAAAGACGACCTCTAAAGGATCAAACAGAAAGAAAAATGTGTCGCGCTACGAGCGACCATACATCAAAAAATTAACACAAGTAACATAAAATTCGGGTATCGCCCGATAATGATCAAACAAAGTAATTTTGAAAAAAAGAAAAAAAACTGAATACTTCGATGATGTTACATTCAAATGGTTTGTCGCCGCGGCCAAGTTTTCTAAGCCCATGCCCGAGGGCTGCAATATATAAACTGTCTCAATGATGCCACATTATCAAATAATACACTCATAGGCAAATTAAACGCGATATATACACACTCCGAAACAGACCAATTCGGATTTAAAAAAAAACAACAACAAACATGTCTGGTTCAGGCATCGCATTACAACCCAATCCAAAACCACAGATTCTAAATATGGTCCCGAGCCATATGCAAATTAGACCGGTTCAAAAGACCGTCGACCAGAAATTTAGCTTACGAGCTAAATAAAAAAAAATATTAATCAACGTTGGTTATATATACAACACTTCGACACATGGCATAAAAATAGACAAACAGAAATATAAAATCACACACTCCAGATACCTGTGAATAAATAAAAGTATGCACTGCATGGTAAATCTATCGGGATAAAAATTCCGATAGGTGGGCGTTGTCATGTTGCGCCGAGCCCGGCACAAATACTTCCGTATTCCACTCTCAGTTTCTTCGCGGGCAGGTTTCATACACGCAGCTGTTACAGACAAAAACCACCGATGCTGGCTAGCAAGGGGCTGCATGATTCTTGGAACTAGCGGTCTCGCACATAACATCGTCCTTGACAGGGTGACCAGGCCTCAGCTGGACCCCTCTTTATCTAACGCTGGCTAGCACAAGCAAAACTTAGCCCTGGCAGGCAGAAATCTCTGCACACTCGAGACGAAACTCATTCAGAATTATAAAGCCCAGCTCTCGCTTTCAAGTGGCACCAATAAGAACTGGGTATTTCGCACATACTGATTCGATCCCAGCAAATAGATACGGCTTCCTGCCTATCACCAACATATTTGGCTTCACGAGCCCTCACGGGCTCCACTGGCCTCTGACACAACGTATCTAGGGTTCGACCCTTAACGTAACCAACTCCAAAAGGCGCCTCTGGCCACTCCGCTACATTCGCTAGGTTATCTCTCCTAGATTAGGCCATTCATTTATCATTACATGGGCATCTCTAGCCTCATACCACATATACCGTAGGTTCGACCCCAAATGGTCCCAAGAATCTGCTTTCCCTGCATATTAAAAGATCTTAATTCAATCAACGTTGATCACAACTCTGCTGCGCATCACATTGGGGGCGTCTAAAAAAAACATGCCGCATGCACCGATAATAAAACCAAGGAAAAGCCCCTGTTCTAATTCTGTAAACCTAAGCTCGTACCCGCACGACATTAGAGGCAAATAGCTTCATGGCCGTGTGAGGACTCTGGATATCGATTCTCTACCACAAATGAAATAACGTGAAGCACACAATTGAAAGACAAAAATAAATATAAAACTAAACTACAACACACCTGTATCTACGCTATCTCATCCCTTTAAACCCATCTATCTAACTTAAATGCAAACGTCCCAAGCTATATCATGCACTTAGCTCTGAACATATTTACGTTAATAAAAATTTAAGCAAACAAAAGCCTCCACGGGCTGACATTCAAAACTGAATTAAAAATTATTTACATGAAAAGTCTAATCTGCCTAGTGTATCTTTGATGACTACAGCATGCTAAAGGACATTAGAAAACTTAGCTTTGACGACAGGTACCACCAGCGGCGCTCACATGACCGCTATTGTCATCCAGGCCTTAGCCTGACATAGCAGCGGTCTCCTGGATTTGAAGCATCATCCTTTGGAATCCAATGGCGGCCATGATTGTCCTGAAGGTGCCGGAACCCCCTGCAATGTGGTCGTACTGGAACTCGTCTTCTTCACCGCTTAGTAGTGCTCGTGCACATAGATTCCGCCCTTAATGATAGGCTGCGATTAGCTACAACCTGCGTGAAAATTTATAGTTCAAATTATGCACCATTAAATTAAGGGCACAAAGCCCGGGCAGATATCAGTCTTTCACAGCGGCAAAATTAATTACGAAACGCACTCGCCATACCCGCGAACCGCACGCGCGACCCGGAACGTTTATTGCTAATAAAGTAATGCACATGCGTGAGATTAATCGCAAATAACGAATGGATCCCTCACAGTCAAAGATTAGCAACTCAGAGCGTTTATCACCATCCCGCACCTTGGTGTCTACTCAATTACGAATGTTTTAGGCAGAGGTAACTGATCAGATCATTGTTTTTTTTTTACATGAATTAAAACAAACTGAGCTTCTAACATGGCGCGGCTTCCCCTTTTCCAAGTTCTTTTTTAACCACCTTCCTCCGTCCTGCCAAAGAACTTCGCCTCGTAAATCCTCGCCTTCCGGTCCCACAACCAAAACAGTTTCAAACCAGGCTATCGGTTTGAACGTAATACACATGAAACAGGCATAATAATACAATGTTATTATTCACAGGCATAATGACAATTCAAGTCTCGTTTTCTCCATACGAATAAACTGTGGAATATGGCTCCGTGGCGGATATTATCTGACAGATTCCAATGAAATATTATACCAGGTTGGGTCAAGTTGTCTCCATTTCGCTTGCAGTTTGCCAGCTCCGGAAGCTCGGTTCTCCCCACTCCAGCACGTGGTTGGTTGAAAATGTTAACCAGCGGATAGAATCTCCGCGTCGAAAAATGTCCGTCTATCCATGGCTTGGTACCGACTTCACTCTAACTAGGCGCGGTATAGCTTCCTAACAGCCATTTTCCTCCTACATGCAATAATCCTTTTTTTAATGAACCCTGTGTATTACTCATAATAATATGTGGCATATGGCGATATGTTACATTCTCCTGCCAACCCGAAGAAAAAAATATGTGCAATGTATTTTTTTTCATCATAACTTCAACTGATTCTCGAGTCGCAAGCTCTGGTTATCTTCCAGGAGGTGCTCCCTTTCCTTCCTGGATTGAAAGTATACTTCTAAAAGTGCTTGAAATTTCCTCTGGTTTCCATCACAGCCATTGCATGGTTCTACCTGAAGGTGTTCTGAATCCTCATTTGCTACAACATTTACTTCCTCCGGAGCTTCTTCTTCTTCTTCTTCTTCTTCTTCTTCTTCTGCATCATCAATAACGTTCTCTTCTTCCATACCTTCCTCATCATCCTCGACATCTTCGCCCATGTCAGCGTCATCTTGCATGTCTTAAATTTGTGGGTTTTTTCTAGACGCTCCGCCGCTGACGTTATATTCTGGAGCGTTGGGATTTAGGCCATGACCTTGTTTATTTTGACGAAGATCGCTGTACTGTAGGCTCTCAGCTCCGTGACACTGATCCTCAGCTGTTCCCTGGATAGCCTCTTTCCACCTAGCTTCTCCCTGTTGTTTGTCCCGTAACTGTTCTACATATCTACGCGAATCTCTGTTCCTTTGCTGGTAATCAGGTCGAAAATTTCCTTCGTTTCTACAATTGCGGTCGTCCCTTTCATCCCAGCGATAATATGGACGCCTCTGTCCCGCGAAGTTACCGTATTTATATTTATACGCTCTTCCACTGTTTCCAGGAGGGAAATTCCTTCCTCTTAACTCGCCCCTATTCCAATTAAATCGCCTACCTGGCCTTTCTTCCATTCTGTTATTCGGCTGCCAATACGTTTTCCGCAGTTCCCTCTCTTCGCATTTTGCTTGACGTGAAGTCGTTTGGGTCCCAGAGCTCTGTCTCTCGCAACCTTTTCTCGTCTTAGGCGGTGTGCCGTCATCTTCACCTAAACCAATGGTGTGGATGGCTTCAGCGTGCCGAATCCTAGGATGTCCCTGGTTCGAGGTTTGATCCAACTGCCTCAATGTAATTTCTGCCTCTGCCGCAGTTTTTACATTAGCAGCGATAAGTGTTCGTTGTACTTCAATCGGTAGCTGTCTTGAGATGGCTGCTATCATCTCGCTCTCTGTCGGTGGCACGTCCAGGTCCCTGAATTTTATCACTTGCGAAATGAAATACTGAGAAAACTTGGTTGGAAGTGTAGCTGGATACTTCCTAGAATACAACTCCATGCGTAATCCCTGCTGCGTCGCCACGTCCCAGAATTTTCGAAGAAATGCTACCTTAAATTCTTCGTAGGTAGTGAACGTGTACCGAAACGCTGTCATCCACTCCAGGGCAGAATCACACAAGAATTTTTCGACAGTGCGCATTCTTCTCTCGGGTGGGATCCTACAGTCTGACATGTAATACTCCATCCCACTGAACTTCCGCGGTTTATCTTCCGCTGTGCGTAGAATATTGTACACTGGTGTACCTCCATGTACGTTCGGAGTTGAAGTACGCTCTTCAGTTCTGGGCAAGTGTAGTAACTCGCTCAGCATCGGGGGTTCACTCGCTTGACTCGGTTCTCTTTCCAAGCTCTGATGGTGAATTGTCCCCTTAATTTTGGAAAGTTCCTTATCTGTCCTCAAATCCAGCAATTCTAGCTTGTCTTTCATGTGTCTTAATTCTTTCTCTACCGAAACTAATTTTGTTTGATTCTTGTGACTAACTTCAGCCCAAGCCTCGACGCTATTTCCTATTTCTTGATTATTTGCTCTGACTGCCTCGCGGTCTGCCAATATCATCTTCTTAATTTCGTTCCCTTTGGTATCCACTTCATCCACGACCTCCTGACGTAGTCTTTCTTCCCATTTTCTCATCTCAGTCTCGGTTTTCCGTTGCCTTTCCTTCATCGCATTTTCTACTTTCTCTTCTGTCTGTTTCTGTGCCGCGGCTACATGATTACTAATCTCCATGGCCATATTCTCGAATCTGGTTTCCGTATCTCCGCTTAACTTGTCAATGGCGCTCCGGTTCAATCCGATCTCGGTTCGAGCCTCGTCTAAGCTAACGGTGACCTCCTCCAGACGTTTCTCAGTCCTAACCGTATTTTCCGCCACTTTGCCGGATAATTCCTCAACAGAATTTCTTATTTTCGTGACCTGTTCCTGTGTCTTACTTTCGACCTCATCTAGTCTTTTCTCCAGCCTGTCCATGCCCTCTATACAACATTTTTCTACGTTATCTATCTTGTCCGCTAACGCGTCAGTTTTCTCCGCTACCTTACTAATTTCAGCCTTAAGTTCATCCCTAGCTTCCTGCTCACGTTTCTCAGCGTCCTTTTCACGTCTCTCGGCCTCGATTGCCATTAAGTCCATCCTATTTGTGAGTTCGTTCATGTGTTCTAACTGACGTTTCTCGGCTTCTTGTTCGCGTTTCTCTGCCTTCTCCGCTTCCAAGTTCATCCGCGCCAATAAATCGGCCAAAGTAATTGCCATACTAATGCGTATATAGAGTGACGTTGCGGTCTGCTCCCGCCGCTACTGGTTTGAATGTAACATCCAAGTATCCCTGTATCATAATTTACCTTAATTCTCAGTTTCTGTCATTTACGTTAATCAAAAACTGCAAGCACTCTGGCTCCATAACTCGCCAAGTCAGAAATTGCCTATGGAAATCCATCTATGTTTTAAGCATTCGCGGTAAAGTCAGTAGTACCGAATTTAAACAACAATTTGGAACAAATTTACTCATTGGTGGCCCCAAATATATTATGAGAAAATAGGCTCCTAGTTTTGGGCCCAAATCAAAATGCTAGACACCAGCACGTAACCATGTTTGCAATATATCTCCAACTCGAGGCTAATATATCCCGAACAGTGGTTTATATGCCCCAAATCTTTGATCTTAATGCAACTATCGTTACCTAGATTCATACGAGATTGAGGTCCTCTCGCGTCCCTAGCTTATTCTAATCGAAACCAAACTACCTAACTGGCTATGAATTTTTCTTTAAAAAAATGCATAGGCTATGTCACCGGCGATCTATACCTGATGGGTACGTCATCGTCCGTTTTTACCTCATCTATGAGAAGACATTTTATTGTTCTCAGACTCCCACTGAGCCACACTGTTGCTTCGACATGCCTTATTGATCGGCTATAGGGTTCTTATTCATTTCCTATATAGTACTTAAAATTTATAACAGTTAACTGCCGATTTAAACCTGACGTGATCTTATATATTTAGGAATTACTGAATCTCCTGAATATACGATTTCATTAGAAACCTCGCCCTTTATATCCGTATACCAACACAAGTATCATCGAATCTAAGGACTTCAGACATAATTCGTCTAACACGCTAGGCTGCCAGATAATGCGTCCGGTTCGAAATTCCCTACATCTTACTTTAATAATTAAATGCCTGACCACTTGGTCATTTCCAGCTTTCGAACAAAAATCTTCCTAACAAAGCCTATATTGAATTGCCAAAATATAGTGACGCATAATAGTGGCCCGATAGTGGGTATAAACATTGCCCAAACAACAAACTAAGGCCTCACGTCGGGACGCCATATAATGAACCGTATCCTGTCCGAAAATGGGGCTAAACTCAGCGGTAAGATGCGCGTGGTACGTTCGGTAAAATAGGCTACAAGAAAAAAAATCTCAAACATAACTATACTGGAAAAGTATATGGACAGGAGTTACGATTACATTATTTAGAGAATAAGAACGCAACATATAAGGGATGAGATGGATTTATTCGGCTAAAACATAAATGTCAATCACACTAAACTCAAACTAGATTTAAAAAATGAAAATTGAAAAGACGACCTCTAAAGGATCAAACAGAAAGAAAAATGTGTCGCGCTACGAGCGACCATACATCAAAAAATTAACACAAGTAACATAAAATTCGGGTATCGCCCGATAATGATCAAACAAAGTAATTTTGAAAAAAAGAAAAAAAACTGAATACTTCGATGATGTTACATTCAAATGGTTTGTCGCCGCGGCCAAGTTTTCTAAGCCCATGCCCGAGGGCTGCAATATATAAACTGTCTCAATGATGCCACATTATCAAATAATACACTCATAGGCAAATTAAACGCGATATATACACACTCCGAAACAGACCAATTCGGATTTTAAAAAAAACAACAACAAACATGTCTGGTTCAGGCATCGCATTACACCCCAATCCAAAACCACAGATTCTAAATATGGTCCCGAGCCATATGCAAATTAGACCGGTTCAAAAGACCGTCGACCAGAAATTTAGCTTACGAGCTAAATAAAAAAAAATATTAATCAACGTTGGTTATATATACAACACTTCGACACATGGCATAAAAATAGACAAACAGAAATATAAAATCACACACTCCAGATACCTGTGAATAAATAAAAGTATGCACTGCATGGTAAATCTATCGGGATAAAAATTCCGATAGGTGGGCGTTGTCATGTTGCGCCGAGCCCGGCACAAATACTTCCGTATTCCACTCTCAGTTTCTTCGCGGGCAGGTTTCATACACGCAGCTGTTACAGACAAAAACCACCGATGCTGGCTAGCAAGGGGCTGCATGATTCTTGGAACTAGCGGTCTCGCACATAACATCGTCCTTGACAGGGTGACCAGGCCTCAGCTGGACCCCTCTTTATCTAACGCTGGCTAGCACAAGCAAAACTTAGCCCTGGCAGGCAGAAATCTCTGCACACTCGAGACGAAACTCATTCAGAATTATAAAGCCCAGCTCTCGCTTTCAAGTGGCACCAATAAGAACTGGGTATTTCGCACATACTGATTCGATCCCAGCAAATAGATACGGCTTCCTGCCTATCACCAACATATTTGGCTTCACGAGCCCTCACGGGCTCCACTGGCCTCTGACACAACGTATCTAGGGTTCGACCCTTAACGTAACCAACTCCAAAAGGCGCCTCTGGCCACTCCGCTACATTCGCTAGGTTATCTCTCCTAGATTAGGCCATTCATTTATCATTACATGGGCATCTCTAGCCTCATACCACATATACCGTAGGTTCGACCCCAAATGGTCCCAAGAATCTGCTTTCCCTGCATATTAAAAGATCTTAATTCAATCAACGTTGATCACAACTCTGCTGCGCATCACATTGGGGGCGTCTAAAAAAAACATGCCGCATGCACCGATAATAAAACCAAGGAAAAGCCCCTGTTCTAATTCTGTAAACCTAAGCTCGTACCCGCGCGACATTAGAGGCAAATAGCTTCATGGCCGTGTGAGGACTCTAGATATCGATTCTCTACCACAAATGAAATAACGTGAAGCACACAATTGAAAGACAAAAATAAATATAAAACTAAACTACAACACACCTGTATCTACGCTATCTCATCCCTTTAAACCCATCTATCTAACTTAAATGCAAACGTCCCAAGCTATATCATGCACTTAGCTCTGAACATATTTACGTTAATAAAAATTTAAGCAAACAAAAGCCTCCACGGGCTGACATTCAAAACTGAATTAAAAATTATTTACATGAAAAGTCTAATCTGCCTAGTGTATCTTTGATGACTACAGCATGCTAAAGGACATTAGAAAACTTAGCTTTGACGACAGGTACCACCAGCGGCGCTCACATGACCGCTATTGTCATCCAGGCCTTAGCCTGACATAGCAGCGGTCTCCTGGATTTGAAGCATCATCCTTTGGAATCCAATGGCGGCCATGATTGTCCTGAAGGTGCCGGAACCCCCTGCAATGTGGTCGTACTGGAACTCGTCTTCTTCACCGCTTAGTAGTGCTCGTGCACATAGATTCCGCCCCTAATGATAGGCTGCGATTAGCTACAACCTGCGTGAAAATTTATAGTTCAAATTATGCATCATTAAATTAAGGGCACAAAGCCCGGGCAGATATCAGTCTTTCACAGCGGCAAAATTAATTACGAAACGCACTCGCCATACCCGCGAACCGCACGCGCGACCCGGAACGTTTATTGCTAATAAAGTAATGCACATGCGTGAGATTAATCGCAAATAACGAATGGATCCCTCACAGTCAAAGATTAGCAACTCAGAGCGTTTATCACCATCCCGCACCTTGGTGTCTACTCAATTACGAATGTTTTAGGCAGAGGTAACTGATCAGATCATTGTTTTTTTTTACATGAATTAAAACAAACTGAGCTTCTAACATGGCGCGGCTTCCCCTTTTCCAAGTTCTTTTTTAACCACCTTCCTCCGTCCTGCCAAAGAACTTCGCCTCGTAAATCCTCGCCTTCCGGTCCCACAACCAAAACAGTTTCAAACCAGGCTATCGGTTTGAACGTAATACACATGAAACAGGCATAATAATACAATGTTATTATTCACAGGCATAATGACAATTCAAGTCTCGTTTTCTCCATACGAATAAACTGTGGAATATGGCTCCGTGGCGGATATTATCTGACAGATTCCAATGAAATATTATACCAGGTTGGGTCAAGTTGTCTCCATTTCGCTTGCAGTTTGCCAGCTCCGGAAGCTCGGTTCTCCCCACTCCAGCACGTGGTTGGTTGAAAATGTTAACCAGCGGATAGAATCTCCGCGTCGAAAAATGTCCGTCTATCCATGGCTTGGTACCGACTTCACTCTAACTAGGCGCGGTATAGCTTCCTAACAGCCATTTTCCTCCTACATGCAATAATCCTTTTTTTAATGAACCCTGTGTGTTACTCATAATAATATGTGGCATATGGCGATATGTTACAATACCATATCACAAGATAGCCCCACCTATCACGGTCTACGTCCAACAATATGGCAGCTGATCCAGCACACAACATTTCCATGCCATGTCACAAGATAGCCCCACCTATCACGGTCTACGTCCAACAATATGGCAGCTGATCCAGCACACAATTGTTCCATGCCATATCACAAGATAGCCCCACCTATCACGGTCTACGTCCAACAATATGGCAGCTGATCCAGCACACAACATTTCCATGCCATGTCACAAGATAGCCCCACCTGTCACGGTCTACGTCCAACAATATGGCAGCTGATCCAGCACACAACATTTCCATGCCATATCACAAGATAGCCCCACCTATCACGGTCTACGTCCAACAATATGGCAGCTGATCCAGCACACAACATTTCCATGCCATGTCACAAGATAGCCCCACCTATCACGGTCTACGTCCGACAATATGGCAACTGATCCAGCACACAACATTTCCATGCCATGTCACAAGATAGCCCCACCTATCACGATCTACGTCCAACAATATGGCAGCTGATCCAGCACACAACATTTCCATGCCATGTCACAAGATAGCCCCACCTATCACGGTCTACGTCCAACAATATGGCAGCTGATCCAGCACACAACATATCCATGCCATATCACAAGATAGCCCCACCTATCATGTTCTCCAAAAAATGGCCACTGACTTAGCACACAATTTTATGGCCATGTATAAGTATTATGAGAAAAATTCTGCTGCCTTCGGTGACGTGACCGTGTGTAAGGGACTTGGTAGTGACTTAGACGAAACGCCAGTCAAAGACAGTGGAAAGTCGTTTAAAACACGCCGCCATTTGTATAGAAGGCAGAATTTGGCCTACAAGATGTCACGGTTGGTCCGTGGTCCGACAGCTCTGCACTCCGACCGGCCAATAGAGCAGAGGAGGGGTGGCCACGGTTCTACCGTGGCTCTACACCTCTGTATTCGGGAGAAGGGAAGGGGCTAGTGTTCACCGTCGGCTGTCCTGAGAATGGATTTCCGTGATTTTACATTCTCCTCTACTAAAGCGAATGCCGGGACAGTTCGTGGTATAGGCCACGGTTGCTAATCCTCTCACTTTCTCCAGACATCTTCTCTGATACAAATCTTCTGGCCTGAGAGACGCTGTCACCGTTTACGAGGTCCGCCTTCCCCTTCAGGGAAGAAATGAAAGCATTTAGTAGTAGTAATACTATGGTCGTGTGGCGAGAAGACGAGCGCATGCGGACTAAGAGGTGCGGAGAGTAACCATGGCTGTTGCTCATGCGTCAGTCTCAAGTCTCAAGGCCTGACAATAAGCATCGGTTCCGTCCGCGGTGATTCTTGTGAACTAAGGTGCTGCAGTGACGATGAAATTGGTAGTGTAACTGCGCTGCAGTTACACATTTACTGTAAGTACTGCATAGTGAACAGTTTAATAATGAACACGCATCTCATTCAGAGAGCTCGCACTGTTTATCACGGCTAATATTTGTAGCTTAGTGTAGTATCTGTTACCCGTGCCGTGCCTACAAACTGCCGCGACTTCTCGTGAGACGCATATAGTAGTAGTAGTAGTATTAGTAGTAGTAGTAGTAGTAGTAGTAGTAGAGGGGTAGGCACGGCTCTAGCGTAGCTCTACGCCT
Source organism: Anabrus simplex (assembly GCF_040414725.1). NCBI lineage: Eukaryota > Metazoa > Arthropoda > Insecta > Orthoptera > Tettigoniidae > Anabrus > Anabrus simplex. The sequence goes on from NC_090271.1 coordinate 312,357,779, forward strand.
CTGCATTCGGGAGACAGAAAGGGGCTGATCAACACAGTTGGCTGTCCAAAAAATGATTTTCCGTGGTGTAGCCTGCAATTTTCTTGCACTAACGTGAATACCGGTACAGTTCCTCGTATATGTCGCCGCCGCCAACCCCACTCACCTTCACCCCACAAATCTCCTGGTCTGAGGGACGGCGTCACCGTCTGAAATGCCCACCTCTCTTCCTTCAGGGGAGGGATGATAACAATTTATAGCGGAGTTCTGACACACATGAGGAAGAAGATGACGAAGTCTGATGACGAACACTGGTTGATGGTTACCACACTGTCAGTTTTCTGACCACCGAAAAGCGCCAACGCTCAGCAGATGGCGTTAAATCCAGTTAGACCAGTAAGCCCAAAACATATCCATGAAAGGAAAACCTCCAACCTGTTTTCCAGTCTTTGACCGGATCAGAGATGGAATGAATGAATCAGATGTAGGTTGTTAGTACAATGGGGTCGCCACTCGCAAAGTGATTTTGTTAATGACTGATAGATGCTACAGAATGATAATGGAGTGTTGCTGCAATGAATGATGACAGGGAAAACCGCAGTACCTAGAGAAAAATTTGTCCCACTTCCACTTTGTCCAGCACAAATCTCACATGGAATGACCAGGATTTGAATCACGGTATCCAGCGGTGAGAGTTTGACGCGCAAAAGCATATCCACATCCATGTTCAAATGCTTTAATTAATATATGATTTTCTAAGTAGAAACACCCACTTCTCTCAGTCTCCATTACAGTAGTGAACAGCGTTGTCAAACTTAGATTCCGGCTTGTAACTCTAGACGGCTCCGATTTATATTGAACAGATTAACTCTGCCATGCAGCGACATTCAGCGTTATATGTTTCATGTATCAGGCACGAAATTTTAGGAACGTTCGTGTTTCAAAAAGTACATTACAATACCTTCACAAAATACAGTATTCGAAAAATGCGCTTGATATAAGAAATTTTAACTGTTTTAAATACAGTTCCACATTTTGATAAATTTGGCCGGTCTGAGTGGCTTAGACGGCTGGGGCGCTGGACGTCTGAGCCAAAATTGGCAGGTGCGATCCTGGCTCAGTCCGGTGGTATTTGAAGGTGCTCAAATATGTCAGACTCGTGTCGGTAGATTTACTGGCACGTACAATAACTCCCACGGGACTAAATTCCGGCACCTCGGCTTTTCCGAAAACTTTGAAAGAAGTTAGTGGGACGTGAAGCAAATAACATTATTATTATTATTATTATTATTATTATTATTATTATTATTATTATTATTATTATTATTATTATTATTATTATTATTATTATTAACTCTTTAAACCCAACTAAGTGGCGCGTTTGAAATGATTAGAATTTTTTAGTTTTCTTTCTTCTCTTCCCAATGTCTCTTCATTTTCTCGTTTCGTTACTTTTTACATTGTTCAGTCCTTACTGTATATTGTCGGGTGAGCTTTAAAGAAAATTTGTGTTTGTGAATTAAGATTCCGAATTCTATTCTATCATGAATGTTTTTTTCATTAATGCCAATTTCTTTTAGGACTTCAGTGATTTATTTTACTCAATTATTGTGATATTTCATCAGAAATCTACGTTTAAAGTATTATTTGTGAGCCTGTTAATATCCATTCTATCTATATACGGGACCATAAATTTGCAATTGTCGTTTCATGATTGCATCTGTAACTTTTTTTTAAATTGATAGACTTCATGTGATTTGTTTGTAAACCAAATCCCATTTTTGCACTTTGATCCTAAGATTTTCCTGGGCCCTCACGAGGATTACTTGATTCAAGAACTGGAAAACGTCCAAAGAAAGGCAACTCGATTTGCTCTGGGTGATTTACAATAAAAGAGTAGTGTTATAGAAATGTTGCAAAGTTTGGGTTGGGAAGACTTAGGAGAAAGGAGGCGAGCTGCTAGACTAAGTGGTATGAGAGATGGCATGGAATGACATCAGTACACGAATAATTTTCAGTAGTGTCTTTTTGGAAAGATCATAATATGAAGATACAGTTGGAATTCAAGAGGACAAATTGGCGCAAATATTCGTTTTTAGGAAGATGAGTTAGGGAGTGGAATAACTTACCAAGGCAGATGTTCAATAAATTTCGAATTTCTTTGAAATCATTTAATAAAATGCTAGGAAAACAACAGATATGGAATCTGCCACCTGGGCGACTTCCCTAAATGCAGATCAGTAGTGACTGATTGATCGAGGGTGTAAGCATTTTACTTTGACGCCAAATGGCTGTCTGCTAATCAATTTCGACGTTAAAGGCCTACTAGATATCAGAGTCAGCCGAATCTCTCTTTTGAGCGTCTCTGGCTGAATTTTTAATCAATTTTGTCGCGTAAACACCAATTGTGTAATCAGAGGTCTTTAACAGGCTGACATTGTACGGCATTGAGTTCTTTCCCCCCTTTAAAACCCTATTAGGCCTACTTTTACCGGATATGAACCCGCTATCTTAGGATCCGGAGACCGACACTCTACCACTGATCCATGGAGGGAGCTGTAAAGTGGTGATTATTAAATGCATTATTTATGAAGATGTTTGATGTTCCCGTTCTCACTTCCCTCAATTCTTTGCAGTGAAACACAGGGATCAAAGAATTGTATGTAGAATATACACTGACTGACAGAGCAAATGCAACACCAAGCAGGAGTGGTTCGAAAGGGATGAAAGTTGGGGAAAAAACAGAGACAGCACGGACGAATAAGTGATGTTTATTTCAAACCGATATGCAGGTTACACAATGCGCACGGCATCGACTCAGTAGGATGTAGGACCACCGCGAGCGGCGATGCACGCAGAAACACGTCGAGGTACAGAGTCAATAAGAGTGCGGATGGTGTCCTGAGGGATGGTTCTCCATTCTCTGTCAACGGTACGGGAGTGCCACCGGCCGCAGCACATGCTGCACGTAGCGGCGGGCATTTAACGTGCCTTGAATACGCACTAGAGGTGACGTGGAATCATACGCAATAGCGCCCCAAACCATGATACCGCGTTGTCTAGCGGTAGGGCGCTCCACAGTTACTGCCGGATTTGACTTTTCTCCACGCCGACTCCACACTCGTCTGCGGTGACTATCACTGACAGAACAGAAGCGTGACTCATCGGAGAACACGACGTTCCGCCATTCCCTCATCCAAGTCGCTCTAGCCCGTCACCATGCCAGGCGTGCACGTCTATGCTGTGGAGTCAATGGTAGTCTTCTGAGCGGACGCCGGGAGTGCAGGCCTCCTTCAACCAATCGACGGGAAATTGTTCTGGTCGATATTCGAACAGCCAGGGTGTCTTGCACATGCTGAAGAATGGCGGTTGACGTGGCGTGCGGGGCTGCCACCGCTTGGCGGCGGATGCGCCGATCCTCGCGTGCTGACGTCACTCGGGCTGCGCCTGGACACCTCGCACGTGCCACATGTCCCTGCGCCAACCATCTTCGCCACAGGCGCTGCACCGTGGACACATCCCTATGGGTATCGGCTGCGATTTGACGAAGCGACCAACCTGCCCTTCTCAGCCCGATCACCATACCCCTCGTAAAGTCGTCTGTCTGCTGGAAATGCCTCCGTTGACGGCGGCCTGGCATTCTTAGCTATACACGTGTCCTGTATCACACGACAACACGTTCTACAATGACTGTCGGCTGAGAAATCACGGTACGAAGTGGGCCATTCGCCAACGCCGTGTCCCATTTATTGTTCGCTACGTGCGCAGCACAGCGGCGCATTTCACATCATGAGCATACCTCAGTGACGTCAGTCTACCCTGCAATTGGCATAAAGTTCTGACCACTCCTTCTTGGTGTTGCATTTGCTCTGTCAGTCAGTGTATCAAGGAGCCGAAAACGAAAAAAACTGGGTTTTCACATGAATATATCTTAGAGCTGGCGTCATAATAAAATGAAGATCTTTCCTTATATTAAAACCTAGGTAGCTACAATAATGCCCATAAAACTGGAAAGACAATGTGACTGTTAACTCATATTTCCAACATACAACTGCGTGCTGTCTATCTCATGTCATTGTAGAGATCTGTTTTGTTATTAATGGAAATGTTAACTGGAATTGAGAAGTGTCTGTTGAAAAGGTACTACTTCCACCTTAAGGAAGTTGTGGGGAGAAGGGCAAGAGACGTAATATAAACGGCACCTGGAACGTGTCTGGTACAACTTTAAAGGAATTAAACCTTTCAGTTCTGGATTGCTCATGGCAACCGAAAATGTTCAACTACTGTACAGCATGTGGACCAAATACCACTTTATGTTTTGGAAATATAAATCATACCTTTCGAAAAGACACTCCTCAATTTTTTATCCAGTGATTCCAATAATAGGGTAGGATAACAAAAGCTTTATTCTATTTATAATCTAGTGTACTGAGGAAGGCGGATCTGCAAGACGTACAACCAAAATACAATTAGATCGTTAATAATCTATGTAGTTTTAGCATAGCCCAGGCCGTCGAGAGAATTAACACTATTTGTCCGAGTGTGCACTCGAGAATATGACCAGCAGCTACTACTGCTAATTCGGTGAAACGCAGCGGAAAGTATAGAAACTAATCCGAAATTAATTGAATACGCTCTCCGTTATTCGTTTTTCTCCTTGTTATACGCTTGGCAAACCACATCCGCTTTATTGGATTAGTTGAATGAGATTTAGCTCTGCGGTTAGCAATGAACCCGGGTAACCGCACAGAACTTGTCAATAAAGTACGCTAGTCTCCATGTTGGGTCGTGTGACTCAAGTTCACAAATATGTAGCGTGCGAGGCCGGATTTTGGAGCGGTCTTTGGGATTACAGTAAGTTCCTAAATGGAAGTTGAGTCAAGTTCCAGCACGTCACTAACCTCCGTACGTGGGGTTGAAGGGATATATCCGTGGTATCTCCTGCCTGTTGTAAGAGGTGTCTTTAAAATGTACCAGGGTCTCTCAACTTGTAGTATGACCATGGTTACCCTAGCTGAGTCTGGCACTGTTAACATTTAGTCATGTCAGGCTCCTCACTTTCATTTCTTAAATCGTCCAGCTTGTTGGCTGAATGGTCAGCAGAGTCACATTCGGTTCAGAGGGGCCCCCGGTTCGATACCGGGTCAGAGTTCTTAATCTTAAATAGTTATTTCCCCTGGCTTGGGGACTGGGTATTTGTACTGTCCCCGGCATTTCTGCAACTCACACACCACACACAACACTATCCTCTAACACAAAAAAAAAAAAACCTCCATACACGGCAGATACCGGCCATCCTTTTTCGAGAGTCTGCCTTACAAGGTTTGCACCAGGCCCTGAACAGCCACACGAAATTATTATTATTATTATTATTATTATTATTATTATTATTATTATTATTATTATTATTATTATTTCGTTTTTAATCCGCTTACGCTACAGCGTTGGTTTTCCTCTCGGACTCAGGGACGGATCTCACCTCTGCCACCTCAAGGGCAGTGTCCTGGAGCGTGAGATCTTTGGTTGGGGAGATAAAACTGGAGAGGAGCACCAGTACCTCGCCCAGGCGGCATTACCTACTTTAATGGACAGGGGCCTTATGGGAGATGTGAAGACTGGAAGGGACAGGCAAGGAAAAGAGAAGGTGGCAGTCGTGGCCTTAATTTAGGTACCATCCCGGCATTTGTTGGAGGTGAAGTGAGAAACCACGGTGCGAATCGAATCGCTTCTACTCAGTTGACCTCCCGAGGCTGAGTGGATCCCGTTACAGCCCGCGTACCACTTTTTAAATTTCGTGGCAGAGCCGAGAATCGAACCCGAGCCTCCGGGAGTGGATAGCTAATCAGAGACGAACATTATTATTATTATTATTATTATTATTATTATTATTATTATTATTATTATTATAATTATTCAACTATTGCGTTTTGGATGTGTTTTGATGCTTGCCCAGTAATTGCGCATTATCTTACTTTGTTATTCGTTCTGCTCGTCTGTCCAGGTGGTGTCTGTCTTCCTTCTTGGTGGTTTATCATGGAAAATTTTTGTTTAAGCATCCTCCTGAGGGATGCCAGGTCTTTTAAATTTCTTTCCCTTCCTTCCAGTTCCTGTAAATCCTTGTTTAATTCCATCAACCATGGTGACTTGGTCTTTCTCTTTTGCCATTCAACGAGAAGATGGTTGGTCAATATTTGCACGATGCATCCCGTAGACGTGTCCAGAAAATTCTAGAATTGCCTTTCTCTCCGCGTCTGTGATCTTTAAACAGTATTTGCAGAGCTCTTGTTTGGGTCGCCTTTTAAATTCGTTCCCTTCTTTGACTTACCCTAATAAGTTTCTCTCCTGGATTTCGAGCTTGTCAGTGAGCCCCCTCCTCCTCATTATATTATTATTATTATTATTATTATTATTATTATTATTATTAATAATAGTAATAATATTATCGGGATGAGTGGCTCAGACGGAAGAGCCCTGTCCTTCTGACCCCAACTTGGCAGGTTTGATCCGGTGGTATTTAAAGGTGCTCAAATACGTGCGCCTCGTCTCGGTATCTTGATTGGCACGTTAAATAAATCCTGAGGAACAAAATTCTGGCAGCTCAGCGTCTCCGAAAACCGTAAAAATATTTATAGAACGTAAAACCGATGACATTAAAATCATAAGGTTTCTGAGTTTTATTTTAACACCAGACTACTTTTATACTTTGTTGGTCCTGTTCGAAAGGAATTGATGGTCCGTTAAATTTTTAGCTAGTGTCATGGCGTCATCTGCATTTCATATGGTGTATATTCTTTTCCCGTAGATCTTGATATTATTATTATTATTATTCTTTCGAATGGGCCACCAGAGGACCACATGTCAATTTCAATTCCTTCTTCTTTGTTCTTTCCTTTTCTTCCAGTACGCTTTCATCTGTTCACTATGTTTCTTCTTTCTGTCTTCAGACCACTTTGAACCAGTCTTTTTTACTTTCCTACCTTGGAATCCTTCTATTTTCAATACTTTTTTCCCGAAAGCCTTCTCTATTATTTATTTCTGTTGTTATATTGTTTTTCTAAATCCTTTCTTACTTCATTGACCCAGCTTGTCGTTGATTTCTTATCCCACAAATATCTGAAAATCTTACTGGTTAATCTACTATCTTGCATTCGATATAAATGTCCAAAAAACATAAGTCTCCTTTTCCTCATTACATCTGATATATTTTCTATTTTTTGATATATTTCAGCATTACTTCGTAATTTCCAACCTTCTGCTGTGTTTTGTGGGCCTAATATTTTCCTCATGATTCGCCTTTCTAGTATTTCTAGTTTATCTAAATTATAGTTTAATGCCAGACATTTGCTTGCATATAGGCATTCTGGCTTCACTACTGTGTTGTAATGCCTTATTTTTGCATTTTTGGATAGGCATCTTTTATTGTAGTTATCTTTGGTGACACCATAAGTTCTCTCCATTTTATGTACCCTCTACTCTATTGCAGATTTTTCTAAACCATTTTCTTGGATTATTTCCCCTAGATATTTGATTCTTTTACCCTCTCTATTTGGCCAATATCTGTTTTCAGAAATTTTGGTGCATCCCAAATATTTGTTAAAAATTTTGTTTTTCTGCAGAAATTCTTAAGCCAGTTCTGCTGGCGATTCTTTCCAAGACATTTACTTGGGTTATAGCAGATGTCACATTTTCAGAAAGTATTGCAAAGTCATCTGCAAATGCAAGACAATTTATTTCGAATCTTTTGTTTCCTCTTCCTAACCTTATCGGTGAAATGTTGAGTTCAATAAGTTTTTCGTTCCAAATTCTCACTATTTTCTCTAGGACACAATAAAAAAGAATTGGGGATAGTCCGTCGCCTTGTCGTACACCAGTTTTTATTTTGAAAGGCTGTGATATCTCTCCCAGAAATTTCACTTTAGAGACTGTGTCTGTAAGTGTTTCACGGATAAGATTTGCCAGTTTAGACTTTATGCAGAATTCTCGAATTATTTTTTATATAGTTTCTCTGTCAACAGAATCAACAGCCTTTTTGAAATCTACGAACATGACTACAATGTCCTTTGAATTAAGTAACCTGTGGCGAATTATTGACTTAAGATTAAATATTTGTTCTGAGCATGATCTTCCTTTCCTGAAACCACCTTGATATTCACCTAAATGATTGTCTAGTGTTGCTTCTACTCTGTTTAATAAAATCTTGGAAAATATTTTATATGCCACTGCTAATAAAGATATTCCTCTGTAGTTATTAACTTCCTGTTTATTACCTTTTTTGTGGAGTGGATGTATCAAGGCTACTTTCCATTCCTCAGGAATTTTTTCAGTTTTCCAGATGTCTTCAAAGAGTAATTGTAGCTCATTTGCTATATTTGGCAAGGACCACTTCAAAAGTTCCTCTGTAATAGAATCTTCTCCGCTAGCTTTGTTGTTTTTGAGGGTTTTAATTACTTCTTCAATTTCTTTTATAGTTGGTGGTATGTCTTCTTCCAAATTTTCATCAATATCTTGAAATTCTAATTTATGACTTGGTTCAGGACAGTTCAAAAGTTGATCAAAATATCTTGCTAATATCGCACAATTTTCAGTATTGCTTAGTCCAATTCTGCCGTTTTCATCCTTGAAACTAAAATTTGTAGTTTGGTACCCCTTTAATTCATTCTTAAAAGTCTGATAAAAGTCACGGGTGTTATTTTTTATAAAGTTTTTGTCCATTTCTATAAGTTTCTCCTTTTGAAAGGCTCGTTTAGTACTTCTGATTATCCTTGCTGTTTCCTTCCTTTGTTGTTTAAACTGATCAAAATCTTCAATTTTCTTTGAGCATTTCCATTTTTTCCATGTTTTAGCCCTCTCTGCTAAAGCTTCTTCACATATATCATTCCACCATATTTTCCTTTTATTTTTCCTTTTATTTTTTATTAGCCCAAATGTTTTCTGTGCTGCATAATTAATTGCTTTGGATATTACTTGCCAGTTGCCTTGTTTAGCCACTTTAATTTCGTCTTGGTAGTTTTTAATTGATTCTTTTGTTATAGTAAGGAATTATTATTATTATTATTATTATTATTATTATTATTATTATTATTATTATTATTATTATTATTATTATTATTATTATTATTATTATTATTATTGTACCGTAAGGTGGACAGTCCTCATAAAATAATAAAATCACTGCTGTAAGTTACTACTAACTCTCCAATACTACTGTCACGATGTAAGCTTTTGGTCACTGGTGAAAGAATGAGGTTCTGAATACTTTTAATAATGATTCAGAAGAAAAGTACCGTATTTACCATGTTTTTTTCTTTTCCTCTTCCAAATTTTGTGAACTCAATCCCATTTATCTCTCACAATACTGTGGTCGACTTTGCAATACACTAATGGCATATTTATCAAAGTTATTTTACAAATTCTGTCTAAAATAATTTTGCAGGTACTAGGGAACGTTATATCCTTAATTTTGTTAAAAAGAATTCGTCTCGATAAATACAATGTACGTCTGAATATAGACGCATATATATAAATATATCCCTATTCTGTTTATAGTTCACCGCGATTTTGGAAAAACGAGAATATTTCAAGATCTGAAATTAGTAACAGTTGTAGATTGGTATGAATCTTTTACAGGAAAATGACAATGAACCTGCCACGATCATGTCTTTTGTACTTGACTTTAAGAAAAATGTGTTTCTATTAGCCAAGTTATTGTCTCATTTGCCATGATGCCATAGGTACACAGCTATATCTATGGGCATGATGTCGAACTACGATCACCGTGACTTCTGTTGCCTTCCGCAGATACTGTATATGGAATAATGGGAACGTTCGAGAGTTAGACCGGCAGATTAATGCAATGAAAACCATCATATTTGAACTATTTAGTGAAAAATGCTTTCAGTTAAATGAATTAATCAATTTTGCCCACTTATCTCTGTCGATAAGCACGAATTACAGTAGAACACCTGGCGGCCATTGTCGTTAACGCGTCTGACAGAGTGGATAGCCAGTTCGAATCCCGTACCATCAGAATGTTGGCCGGCACTGTAGGTGAGGTTTTTTGTATACAATTTCTAATCACTAGAATGCGTGCTAAAGGTCTGGATTAAATTCCAAACCTCTCAGCAGTGCTCATATGGAGTGAGGGCATATTACGCTGTTGATGGTGATTGGTTTCGGACAGTTGTATGTAGTTTTCTAAAGAGTCCGCAGATCCATAGAAGTCAAAATACAACTGCGAGCTACAACTGCATTCAATATGGTTTGTAAGGAAACACTGCAATACCTATTTTTATTCCATTCGAATGCCATATAAAACCTCGAAAGTGTAACTTTTATTCACAGACATATTAATAGTCCATTTAGAAATTCCAATTACTTTAAACATAGTCATTTTGACTGTCGAGAACAGGCTTACGTACTAGCATATTGTCTCCTCATCGTCATAACGAGATATATACTCTTATATAAGAATGAAAATCATAACCGTGACACTTTTTTATCCTATTCAAGTTTCTGTAATTATCACTTTCGTCTACTTTAGAGAGGTAACCAGTGTTTATTCTGTTTATGTCATCAAATCATAAGCTTCGTTAGTCGACAACGTGTTCATCGTACAAATACTATTTATTACTTTCACCTCACAAATTAAACTAAAGAGATAATAGCCACTACAGTGAATGAAATGCTTCTCGCATGTTAAATCTACTCGCAGCATATAACCTAAACAATCTTACAAGCCACTCCCTTGTGTACATATACCCTTAATATGATTACCTTAAGCTGAGTTATACTGTATGTACCCCGCGTTTCATATCTTCGCAATTGTGCAATCTGCTTTGCGAGCGTTGTGACGGAGAATTCATTAAATATTAACGAGTTTAACAAAGCAGTGTGGAGATGTGTTGTGTTTGTTGAGTTGCAAATCTGTTTTACAGTGATATTTATCATTCATACCGCGTCTGTTGGCGTACTTCATTTGCGGACGGTATCCTCGTCTCTGTACCTACCGCAGTGCCCCACTTTTACTTCGCCGCCTTTCAGTATGCATGGAGTTTGAAGCGGTATGCCTCTTCCCTTTCCTTCCCCCATCTCAACTTCCATCCCTCTCTCTGTAAAAGACAGCTTGTGATTGGCTGAGCGACTGAGTACTGATGGATCGCACATCGTCCATGCAAAGAATACTCCTTGTTTTAGACAGCTATACATACACTTGTCTTTGTGGAGTTGAATTACGAAGGAGGGGAATTGGAACTTGTCGACTTTATTTGGAGGGAAATGAGCATCATCTCATTTGTGGTTAAAGTGAGGGAGTGAAAGGGGGAATTTGACTGATGTTCCTTCCTCATTCCATACAATTTATTTATTTATTTATTTATTTATTTATTTATTTATTTATTTATTTATTTATTTATTTATTTATTTATTATCTGTAGTACCCGGCTTTACTGGGGCACTTTCTTTGAATGTTAGTTATAGGATTGGTATTAACTGCTTTAAGTTGTTTTATAGATTTATATATTGTGACGTTTGCACAAGGTGGGGCTCAGTCTATGAAGCCTGCTATTATGCCAAACCATAAATTTGCACACCTGCATAAACATAATATACCGAGCACTATAACTACATAAAATAAAAAAAATAAAAGTATACCGGGCGAGTTGGCCGTGCGCGTAGAGGCGCGCGGCTGTGAGCTTGCATCCGGGAGATAGTAGGTTCGAATCCCACTATCGGCAGCCCTGAAAATGGTTTTCCGTGGTTTCCCATTTTCACACCAGGCAAATGCTGGGGCTGTACCTTAATTAAGGCCACGGCCGCTTCCTTCCAACTCCTAGGCCTTTCCTATCCCATCGTCGCCATAAGACCTATCTGTGTCGGCGCGACGTAAAGCCCCTAGCAAAAAAAAAAAAAAAAAAAAAATTTAATATAATTGAAATTTAACGTAGGACATAATTTAACTAAAATTTAAAGTATCAGAAAAATAATTTTAATACTTGCTATTATTAAAATTATATCTCCCAAAAACTTTAAACTATAATGTTACTAACCTTACATTAACCCTTTTTTTATTTAACTTAATCATCTGACATTTGAGGGTGCTTCCTAGAGTAAATTAATCTCAATGTAGGTAAAATTTCTAGCACATTCGTCAGAATAGCTTTAGGTTACTCCAAAATAGTGCCTCTCCTTTAATAGAGCAATTAATTTTCTTCCATGACCATACACTTTTTATTTTATTAATAATTACTATTTTAGTAGCTTATATTATAGGAAGTTTATTGTTTAATAAATTCACACATCGTTATTTACTTGAAGAATAAACAATTGAAGTAATCTGAACAATTCTCCCTGCAATTACACTTATTTTCATCGCTCTACCATCACTTCGACTTCTTGATGAAACAAATTTCGGTCTAATTTCGGTCGGGAGAAAATTCCAGGAACGTATGGTCCCCGGTACAGATGAGTTGTTATACGTACTACTGTGGTGCGTGGGCTGAATACTCATTAAACCAACAGTTGACGATTACCTCTCTTATCTGTTTTATCTAAAGGAGTAAAATGGCTCTTTAGTCATTCCCGTTAACTCACCTTGAAGTGACATGACTTAGCTTGTGAAAGCATCCATAAATGATATCTCCCTTATTGATCCTCCTATCGAAAAGGTGCACATGAGAAAACAGTTTTACAAATTAATTTCCTCTGAGCCTCGTACATTTCCATTAAGAGTGGTCATGTTTATTGTGTGCGAGGGTAAAAACACTGTTTCGATCTTTCTATAAACCCCAGTTCATTCAGCGATTTATAAATAATATTAGCCCTAAAACCTACCGAAGGGAAGATGGATTCTTTATATGAAGTTTGTCTGAAATATATGAAGTAGTTTTCCAGTTCTAAGAACTCAGACAGATAAACAGACACCAAAGCTAGAAAATATACAGATGGTCATTATTACACCTGAAACGGATAACTGTACGAAAATTTCGCCAAAATATGCAATGTACTGCACCCATTGAATTGGTGCAGTACAGACACACGATCGTTACGATTTTATTTACAGTATATAGATCAAAACCCAGTAAATGGGATAAGGAAAATTCATGTACGTGTTTTAAAACTTAATAATGTGACTTCATCAACACATTTGTTGGCACATTTTTTATGTATTTTCAGAACATTTTCCCCCCTTATCATACCATATTTTTCACGTTAAAGTCCATTCTCTAGTAATAGCACTATGCGCTCTGGGGAGACGTGCACGAAAATCCATTGATTTCCTAAATTCACTGTAACCTAGACAATGTTTGAGTTAGAATCATGGAATATTGCACAGTGACTTAAAGTACAGTGTTCTTAGCTATAAATATTAATCAGTTAATTTAGATACAAATTTAAAGACGATGTAATTTCAAAATTTTGGCTTACTGATGTACCTTTTCCTCGGCAACGCTGAGGTCATGGGTCATGACATTTTAATTAACGATTTCTAATACGTCGATGATTTAATGCTTGCAGGCGTTTTAAATTTCATTCCTATTTCGATCTTTTAACGAGTAAACTTTTCAACTTGAGAATTTCACAAAGCATATATGCATAAATATTAAACTCTGAAGTCCATAAAATTACATATTTGTAAATCCCTTGCAGGCAAATGTGTGATGGTATTCAGCCTGCCTGTCTATCAAGTTTCTGACAGATAATTTTAATAGCTCAAGAGAAAAAGGTACCTTTGTCATGGAAAGGTGGAGTTCAGGAAATAACACTTGAATTTCACGATACGCAACCTCGCATTGTATGTCTCAAATCAAAACAAATTTTCCGCGGTGATCGCCATGATTGACCAACTGGAAAGGACGCTTCGCAGCCTTCTACAATACTCCTAAGTGCGATACCGTAACCTGCCTGACAAAACAGACTTAAAGAGTTCAGCACAGGTAAAATAAAAAGCAAGGTATGAAAGAGGGGGCGTAGCATATGAAGCGTATGTTTTAGGAATTTAGTAGACTTATGCAGTGAATTCAACAAAATACTTTTGTGACTAGTTTCCCAAGAAAATAAGCTAACAATTTCAGCAAGAAATAAAAAACATACTAGTAACTTTGAATGATTTCATGCACGTCTCTTCTTAAGTCACTAATCGTTGCTTGATTTCTCGGAAATTACGCTTATCGTCTTCTATTCAGTGCGCGTAGTAGCACTTTACATTTTGGAAGGTTTAGTTGTAGATTTTATTCTGAGTAACAGCTGAGAGAATTCTTCGTGCTGACCACACGACACTTCGTAATTTGCAGGCCTTCGGGGTGAGCATCGGTCGCTTTGTAGGCCATGACCCTTCGGAGTTGTAGTGCCATGTTCTTTTTAATTCTAACTGAGCCAAATTTTCTATTATGGGAGGTTTTTCAGGACTTTATTCACCTGCTCTCTTTATACCATCAACTAATATGAACCCTATAATCATCTTGATGTTGGAGACATGGATCTGTTCTGTTACCTTCAAAATACTCGGTGGATCTCCTTAAGAAACAGCTCTTCCGCTACTCTCAGCTTTTCTCATGGAGAGCAAGTGAAATTTCCTAACTTAAAAATCGGAACCAAAACCTTAGACTTAATAATAACAGAACATAACAATGAAGTTTCCAAATATAATACTACATTTGCATAGAATTGAGTGAGCTTTAACTTAATGTAAAAGAAATGTTATTTACCATGTACATTATAGCAGAAGCCCAACTAACAATATGTGAAATACGAATATGCATTGTGCTACTATCCGAAGATTTCGTATGTCAGTTTCTGTAAGTAAACCATAATTTCAATAGCTCAAGAGAAAAATGTACCTTTGTTATGGAAAGGTGGAGTTCAGGCAATAACAATCGAATTTCACGACACGCAACCTCGCACTGTATGTCTCAAATCAAAACAAATTTTCCGCGGTGATAGCTATGATTGCCCAAGTGGAAAGGACGCTTCACAGCCTTCTACAATACTCCTAAGTGCGATACCGTAACCTGCCTGACATAGGCAACCTGAAACGCTGGCAGCCAAGAATGAGATGGCTGGAAAAATATTGCAGATTCCCCGCGGGAATCAATACCTATATCATCTGATGGCTAGACAGGCATCAATTTTTGAAAATGAGACAAAGTCTCTCATAGTGCATTGACACTGCGGGTGGCTCCAAGTAGCCTACGCAGTGGCCTCCACGGTATGCGCTAGCCGTGCGTTTGGTGGGTGTGCTCTTTACCAACTGATGAGCCCAACTTAGCACACGGGGGCGAAACATTGGCAACCAGGAATGAGTTAGCTGGAAAATTTATAATATCCAATGATGGACCAACTATATTGGTATTGTAAACCTTTGTTTGTCAAATGGCAGGTAATCAGCATATTCTCCTATTAGCAAAAGATTCAGGCTTGAAGTGAGCACAGCGTAGAAATGAAGGGAAACTTGTTTTTTTTATACTTTATGACGCCTAGGTAAAAATTTATGGGCTAGCGTGCGTAAAAATGTACAATATATCATGTGATGAAACCCATAAATATACTTTAAGAGTCCGTCAGACTCTACCTGAAAGTAATTTTTTGATTTTTCCGCAAAATGAATCACCGTTCAAAACGTTCAAGCTTTTTTCTGGTCTTCGCACTTTGGATAGTTAATAAAATACCCGAAAAATCCTAAACAATGTTGTACTCGTAAGTTGTAAAATTCACATAGCGAAAACATCCTCTCAGCATTAATTAGCATGTCGACAGAGTGATATTGTTTCAGGGTGATCACTTTAAGTACCTAGATGTGAATATAAATAAAGATCTTCATTGGGGTAATGATATTATTAAGGTTGGAAGAAAAAGGGGTTTCTGATCTCTTCATATGGCAATGTCGTTACTTAGTGATTGTAGTAAGGTTTTAAGGGAAAGGGCGTGTGAGTCACTGGTAAAGCCCCATTTAGAGTACGCTTCCAGTGTACAGGACCCGCGCCAAGGTTACTTGATTCCAGAAGTGGGAAAGATCCAAGGTAAAGCAGCACAATTTGTTCCAAGGTACTTCCGACAAAAAAAGTAGTGTTGCGAAAATGCGAAAAATGTTTGGCTGGGAAGACTTTGGAGTAAGGAGGGGAGCTGCACGACTAAGTGTTTCGGAAATGTCAGTGAACAAGTGGCGTGGAATGAGACGAATAGGCTTGAATATCTGTTAAAATTAGGAAGGATCGTAAAATGAAGATTAGAACGTTAAAATTCAAGGTGAAAATAGGGGCAAATATTAGTTTATAAAAGCCAAACCAAACCAAACCAAACCACATGGCGCAACAGCCTCGAAGGACCATGGCCTACCAAGCGACCGCTGCTCAACCCGAAGGCCTGCAGATTATGAGATGTCGCGTGGTCAGCACGACGAATACTCTCGGCCGTTATTCTTGGCGTCCTAGACCGGGGCTTCCATCTCACCGTCAGATAGATCCTCGATTTTGATCAAAAATAATTACGTAGTCTGAGTGGGCCTCGAACCAGCCTTCAGGTCCAGGTAAAAATATCTGACTTGGCCGGAAATCGAACCCGTTGCCTCTGAGTAAGAGGCAGAAACGCTACCCATACACCACAAGGCCGACAAATATTAGTTTAGAGGGAGAGTACTTAATGGTTGTAATAATTTACCAAGGAAGTTTTTATATAAATTTCCAACTTCCTTGAAATTAATAAAGAAAAGCCTAGGTAAACAACAGATACGGTATCTGCCACCTTGGCTGACCGGTTGATTGAAGTAGGTTTTAAATGACTTTTAGGTATCTGGTTTTCTTCTTCTTCTTCTTCTTCTTCTTCTTATTATTATTATTATATTACCGAGCTCGATAGCTGCAGTCGCTTAAGTGCGGCCAGTATCCAGTAATCTGGAGATAGTAGGTTCGAGCCCCACTGTCGGCAGGCCTGAAGACGGTTTTCCGTGGTTTTCCATTTTCACACCAGGCAAATGCCGGGGCTGTACCTTAATTAAGGCCACGGCCGCTTCCTTCCACTTCCTGGCCTTTCCTATCCCATCGTCGCAATAAGACCTATTTGTGTCGGTGCGACGTAAAGCAAATATTATTATTATTATTATTATTATTATTATTATTATTATTATTATTATTATTATTATTATTATTATTATTATTATTATTATTATTATTATTATTATTATTTATGGAGCGCAACGAAACTTATTTAGCTGATGCTGACTTTCCTTCTGCCAAAATCTCTTAATCTGGGCACTGAACATCTTGAATAATTTCCTGAGGGATGTCAATTTTATGAAGGTTTTATTCTGTTTCACTAAGCTAGTTTTTCTTGACTTTCGTTGAGAGAACAAGGTTGAGAATCCTTTTGGTGAGCCTGTCATTGTTCATTCTGAGAATGTGGCCATAGAATTTTAGTCGCCTTTTCCGGATGGTGTCGCTCTTTACAGAATTCTGATAAAAGTCTCGAGACTTCCGTTTCATCCAGATTCCGTCTGAGTAGATTGGACCTAAGATTTCTCTCAATATTTTCCCCTCCTACTTCTATATGTCGTTAATAAGTCATCTGCCTTCAATGATCAAGGTTTCCGAGGCGATTATTATCATCATTGTTATTAATGAGATGAGAGGATTGGTCACGCTGATTAAGTGTCAGGTCTTAATCAGCAGGCTTTTGGGTTTATCACCGATCACTTGGTAGGCCAACATGCACTAGTGATGTTTAGCCAAAATGGGTTTGTTTGAATTTGTTATCACCGAGCTCGATATCTGCAGTCGCTTAAGTGCGGCCAGTATCCAGTAATCGGGAGATAGTGGGTTCGAGCCCCACTGTCGGCAGCCCTGAAGATGGTTTTCCGTGGTTTCCCATTTTCACACCAGGCAAGTACCGGGGCTGTACCTTAATTAAGGCCACGGCCGCTTCCTTGCACTTTCTGGGCCGTTCCTATCCCATCGTCGCCATAAGACCTATTTGTGTCGGTGCGACGTAAAGCAAATAGCAAAAAAGAATTTGTTATTAATTTGAATATGTTAGCTCTGAAATGTTGCAACTACTATTTTGATAGTCTAACCATGTTTTTCACTGTAAATGACCAATAACGTACGTTAACATGTTCTTATTGTATGATTTGTGACCACAAAGAATGAAGTGCGGCCTCAAATAACAAATCGGTACATGATACTGGATAGGCTTTTGGGCTTAGTCCATACCGTGTCAAGAAAATAAGTGAAATTCTTTAGGTTTCACAGAGAAATGTGCTCTGCGTCATCAGAAGAATTCTCGACTGTCCACGAGAAAGGCTTCTTAAACAATGACTCTTTAAATTTAGACGTTATAAAAGAAGTGGAAACGGTACGTTAATTCGCCAACAGATGGCTCCCAGGACGTGGCACAGCGCTAGCGTTCGAAGCGGAAGCTGACGGAACCATCAGAATCAGTCTAAGAGATTCACATAACATGTGTACGTAACATATGACATTGACAGGTGTATGACATAGATACAAGCCAGGAATGAAACATCTGGCGATGAGGAACGTATGAAATTTGTAAAACATCGAGGGGAAATAACTGTAGTGAAGGGACAGGGAAGGGAACTACCTACGTAAATTCGTAATGGCTGGCAACCAGGTATTACTTAATTGATAGCCGGTGTCCCTGTTGAAATTGTTAGTATTTCTACGTATTTCCACAGCTTCCCGTGTAATCCTGGACCTGTAGTGTCTAGTGTGGGTAAGAGCTCGAGCATCTTGGAACATGACCACATGACCCGACGATAGAGCGTGCTCAGCTATTACCGATTTGTCTGGTTGGTTGAGACGAATATTACGTACATCTCCCATGATACGGGTACCAATGGAGCGGCATGTTTGGCCAATGTATACCTTACCGCAAGTACAGGGAATTTCGTATACCCTAGGATGTAAAAGTGCAGACAATTTGTCCTTAGTTTTACTCAGACTGTGAGCAATTTTAGTGGCGGTGCCAAACACGGTTTTTATATTGTGTTTGCGGAGGACCTTGGCAATTCGAACTGTGGTGTCGAGAATGTAAGGCAAGTAGGCAGTTCCCTTCACTTCTTCATTCTGTCGGCTTTGCTTGGTCGTTTCTCTGGGATGCAGGGCTCTATGAACCTACAAATCGCTGTAACCATTGCCCTTGAATGTGACTTTGAGCGTGTCCATCTCCACCTGGATATTTGATGGCTCACAAATCGGTCTCGCCTTCTCTGTGAAACGTAAAGAATTTCACCTTATTTCCTTGACACGTCATAAACCCAAAAGCCTATACAGTTTCGTGTCCATAAGTACGGGCCGTGAAAGCATCAATGGCAAAATCGTTTCATGTTCATACACCTTGGAGTAAACACAAATCGGTGAACGTGAGCGTAGTGGCCTGCATTTCAGGCTTTTCAGACTTCGTTTCCCAGTCGGACGAAGAGTTATATCATTCTCTGCTTAATCCTTTTGCTCGATAACCTAACACATCACAAATAGGACAATAGTAAATACATCATTTTATTTTATTTCTGTTGCTAGAGGTTTAACTTCGCTCTAACACACCGAAGGCGTACTGCGTCGCAAGTTTGAGAAAGGACCAAAACTGAAAAGAAAGCGCTCATGGTTTTAAATAAGGTACAACTCCAGCTCTCTCATGGTGTGAAAATCGAAAACCACGGAAAACCACCAATGAGGATGTCGACTGTGGGATTCAAACCCACCAACTCCCGAATGCAAGCTCACAGCTACGCGAACCTAACCATATGCTCGAACGGCTTGTTATGAAACGTCTCTTCTCAAAGGGTTGGTGTCAAGGAGAGCATCCGGTTGTAAAACTAGGCCAAGTACAAATCTGGTTCGGACACAAATTAATTAGAAGGAAGCCATCCACAAATTAAGTTTCTCTGTTTCTTTTCTTGTAAAGTAAACGTATTTAGTGGCCAATGTAAGTGTGAGCGACAGATCTATGACGTAGCAATCATATTCAGGCCGGACAAGTCCTGCCTTGTGTCAGTAGCGCAGCAGCAGTGGCTCGTATTCTTTCTCCCGCCATCTGCTTGGTTCGGTCTCTGATGAAGTCTCTACTGAAATTGCAATGGGCCGTCCATACAAGAGGCTTGGATTGCTCAGTACAGGTGTTGTGCTGATACACGGTAATGCTCGGCGCTCAAGTTCGTCTGCGACATGTTTGACCCTCCACCGTACAGTTATTACCAGTGATTTTGATCTTTTCTTGCACCTCAAGAATTCCTGTCCTCCTGTTAGCGTTTTCACATGGACCAAGAGCTGAAGACGGATGTCACACGCTGGTTCCATTCCCAGGTGGCAGACTTCTACGACACCGGCATGAATAGGTTGATCCCACGATATGACAAGCGTCTCAATTCAGGTGGTGATTACGTTCAAAAATTTCTCCAATATTGCTGTATCGGGTGCCAATAAAGTTTTCATAGCAACTGTCCTATTTTTATTTAAATAGGGAAACAATTTCTGGATAACCCTCGTAGAAATATGATACATATTGCCCAGTCTTATTATCCTATTCACTGAATGATAATACTATATGAACTCCGGCGATATCTGGTACAGGTCTTCCGATTTGACGCCAATGGGCGGCCTGCTGGTATGTGAGGATGGGGCCCTAAAATCGAAAATGGCATAGACACCCAGCCCTCGAGGCAGGGGAATTTATGTCCCTGATCCAGCCGGGAATCGAACCAGGGACAATTTCACAAAATGTCAGAACTCTAACCAGTTCACCACGGAGCCGTACATTTATTAAATCACTCCGGTATAAATAGGTTTCTAGTTTTTAACCTTCAGACTAGGAGTTATTCATGAACAGCATAAATCCCTGATATTTTCACTACTTACTATAAGGGAAAACATACTTTATTTAGCGCCAAATTGAGACTTCCGTGGGTGGATATTTTTTCTATCTAACTTGTGCTCTTTGTAGACTCTAATGAGTAAAGTTCGGTTACAGGGAAACAAAGTACGTCTTAATATTTACCAGCGTCTGGTCCACGCAATACTGCTGCAGCAGATGTAGGTGGGGCCTCTTTGCACAGTGGATTACGGCCAGTTTCATGAAAGAACGTCCAGTCTAAGGATTACATAGATACCAGCTGATCACAGGCTGGCATTGTTTAACGAGTGCAATTTTGTTCTCATGCTCATATTTAGAATCTCTTGTTTCCTAGTATAGGTCTGATATCTACCATAGGTGAATAGTAATAGGACACAGTGGTTTTCCTGGAAATGAAATGGCAGAGATCCTCGCGAAAGTATCCTCGTCATCTAGTAAAGAAGTTACCTACAACAAATCACTCCCACGCTGCACAAAAGCTCAAATCAAAACATATCGTAATTAAACAACCTCTCGACCTCAAACGCAAAGGGGTCTGTCACAACATACATAGCCGTCTCAAGTGCAAAACATTAGTATCCGCATTCATTCTCGCTCAATTCCTCTCGGGCCATGAAAAAATATTGGTGCTGCTTTGAATGCATTAAATTTAATATTGTAGACGACTATTTGTTTTTATACTGCTTAAAACCATTCTGAAAACAAAATAGGGATCCATATACTACGAAAACGTTTGAATGAAGCTATTTTCTCAATCGAGCCGAAAGTTGCAGGGATAAAGTGCCCGGAGGGGTTTCAAATTGTGAGTCTTGGGTATCTCTATGAAACTAAAGAAACCAATTTCGAAAATTACTTTCTACCTAAATGTAGCTCCGGAAAAATGCCTAAAATCGCTTGTTCCTTCACTCGTTTCCTTTTTTTTATCCAGATCATAGGAAGATGAACTTATTTACATAGTTCTTTCTTTGGTTCAATACCCTCAGGCCTTTCTTTCATTTTTGAGAAATGTTCACACCGAATGTAGTTATAAGGGTTTAAGTGAAACAATGCATTGACTCAAATTAGCGCTCGTAGTGGTGCTTAAGTGAAACAATGCATTGACTCACATTAGCGCTCGTAGTGGTGCTTAAGTGAAACAATGCACTGACTCACATTAGCGCTCGTAGTGGTGCTTAAGTGAAACAATGCATTGACTCACATTAGCGCTCGTAGTGGTGCTTAAGTGAAACAATGCATTGACTCACATTAGCGCTCGTGTTGGTGCTTAAGTGAAACAATGCATTGACTCACATTAGCGCTCGTAGTGGTGCTTAAGTGAAACAATGCACTGACTCAAATTAGCGCTCGTAGTGGTGCTTGAGTGAAACAATGCATTGACTCACATTAGCGCTCGTATTGGTGCTTAAGTGAAACTCTGCATTGACTCAAATTAGCGCTCGTAGTGGTGCTTAAGTGAAACAATGCATTGACTCACATTAGCGCTCGTAGTGGTGCTTAAGTGAAACTCTGCATTGACTCAAATTAGCGCTCGTAGTGGTGCTTAAGTGAAACAATGCATTGACTCACATTAGCGCTCGAAATGGTGGTAAAGGAAACAATGCATTGACTCACATTAGCGCTCGTAGTGGTGCTTAAGTGAAACAATGCATTGACTCACATTAGCGCTCGTAGTGGTGCTTAAGTGAAACTCTGCATTGACTCAAATTAGCGCTCGTAGTGGTGCTTAAGTGAAACAATGCACTGACTCACATTAGCGCTCGCAGTGTCAGAAAAAGGCAAACTGCTAATTGAATCGATCGGATAACAATGATTAAGAAAATGATTATATTTTTTAGGAATAAATAATGAATATGTTCTCATAATTTATTATATTTGATTTACCTAAAATTCATAGCTCATATACCAAGGATGCTTTGAATATTGAGTTACTTGCCTTTATTTATTTATTTATTTATTTATTTATTTATTTATTTATTTATTTATTTATTCAAGAAGCACAAGGTAGAGCTACTTGTACTGTCAACAGAGTAATTCAATAAGGTAAATTTTCATAGTAAAATATAACAAACATAACAAAAAATAACAAGATCAGGTACACAGCCTACTAGTAACAACTGACCAAATCGAAAACCATGAGAATTTCCATGCTCATAGCCAGGTCATCGTGGGACAAGATAGCGGTGTAAACACTTCACATTAGCTTATCCTTAAGATATCATTTACACACCTCTCGAATATATTTCTCCTTGATGCTACATCAAGCTCTTGCCTCATGGTAATAGTGTCAAAGAGATTTTGAAGGCGGATTAGAAAAGATCGTTGGAATATTTTGTGCTGAGTGTGGGGAATGTTGAGACCGCCTTTGACTCTGGTGGAGCAGGAAGGAACATGGAGAAAGAGAGAGAGAGAGAGAGAGAGAGAGAAGTGTGCACCGGTGACACATTTATTGCCCTTAATACATGCTGCATGGACACATTTTTGAACTCGGGTTTTCTGTTCCTTACAATTGCAGCAAAGAAGGATACTTCTCTGACTGGTTAATATTGAAGGGGGTGAGGCTGTTGTCCAAATCGGGGAGCAGTAGTTCAAGAGAGGTTGAATCATCGTGAGGAGGAAGTACGACTGTATCCTGTTTGGGAGGACGAGATTCGATCGCAAGTGTCAACTAAACAGTTCAAGTGCTCGTTTCCAAAACTCACTATGATATTTTTTGATGAAACTGAGAAATCTGTTGGATTAATGTAGATCTTCCTCTATCTCTAATATTTCATTCCAGAAGTTACTATATCACCGTTAAGTTTGCGGTTGGAAATCGAAATGGGTTTTACCAAAACTGCAGTAAGCCACAACATGATGTCTTCCAATGTCTGCTATGTCTAATATCCATGGATATGAGTTGGCTCGGTTTATAATTTTTTTATGAGGGAATAGCGTGTTCTTTTGAACAAGAAATACTTTTTGACAAGAATATCTACTAAAATAAGACATCAATGCGCGCCAAGTGTTGAAGAATAAATCAGTCTATTGTTGAAGGAACTCTTACAACTTTGTGAATGTAGTAGAGAAATGCCTTAAAAATTCGCCAAAGGAGAAAAAATTCTGAAGTTTATTTCTTTCTCTGAACAAGCTCGGTTGAAGACCTCCCCGGAATAAGGACGTATCCAAGAAATCAGTAATTTTTCACGAGAGAAGAAAATTGTCTTGGGGTTAATTTCATGGCATAGTCTACTTGAACCAACTGTATATACAAGTGTATAAATGAGTTAATCCATTAAAAACAATCTTTTGTTGTTATAACCTAAGGTTTTTGCAATTATGTAAGAATTGGAAGTGAGACAATGGAAAATCATATGCAAGTATGTCTCACGTTTGTATATAACGGAGGAGAAATCCTGTACAAGCACTTGGAATACAAATAATGATAGCAAATTATATTAGTGCAATAATAAAATTATCAAAAATAACAATACAATTGTAGCCTCCGTGGCTCAGGTGGCAGCGCGTCGGCCTTTCACTGCTGAGTTCCATGGTTCAAATACCGGTCACTCCATGTGAAATTTGTGCTGGACAAAGCGGAGGCGGGACGGGTTTTCTCCGGGTTCTCCGGTTTTCCTCGTCATCTTTCATTCCATTTCATCTGTCAGTGATTAATCATTGTCCCAGAGGGGTGCGACAGGCCTCGGCAGTCGGCGCAATTCCTATCCTCGGCGCAAGATGGGGGCTTCATTCATTCCATTCCTGACCCGCTGAAATGACTGGGAAATAGGTTGTAGGTTTTCATTCATCATTCAACTGTAAAATTGTGAAGAAAAGATTTCAATATATAGATGTAATTTGGTCTATGGCCTTTATTGAAATGGCATAATACACCTGGTGTTGAACCAACACAAGCACGGTCCACTATCTTGCTATTTGTTCCATCGTCACACCACGGAGGGCAAAGTTCTGCTGGCTGTAAACCAGTTTGAAGTACAAATGCAAGAGATAAGATGACACCGCGGCATAGAGGAGTGATGATACACCATATTGCCACTGAAATCTCCCTTTTCAAAAATGTGTTGGTTACATCCTTATAGCGGAAGGTCTTCAGTTTTGCTGCAATCAAGCTCTAAGGAATTTTTCAGCTCAAGAAGATGTAGCTGATCGCACAGAAGTATACTATGCTGAATAAGAACCATCTGTGTAGCAATGTACAGCAGTTAAGTCTGCTAGTGCAATGTTAAGGCTTAATATTTATAAATAATCCGGTCGAGAAAACAAAGAATAACGGCCGAGAGGATTCGTTGTGCTGACACACGACACCTCGTAATCTGCAGGCCTTCGGGCTGAGCAACGGTCGCTTGGTAGGCCAAGGCCCTTCAAGGGCTGTAGTGCCATGGGGTTTGGTTTAGGTATTTATAAATAATTGTTATCATTTAAATTATTTTAATGATAGGTATACGAGAATTCAACAACTGTTTGTTTACCTCATTGGTTTTCAGTCCAGCTCCATGCTAAATGGTTAGCGTGCTGACCTTTGGTCCAGAGGGTCCCGGGTTCGATTCGCGGCTGGGTCGGGGATTTTAACCTTAATTGATTAAACGAATGGCTCGGGAACTGTGTGAGTGTACCGTCTTAAGCGTTAGAAATCATTCTAGGTAGGGCCCCATCCTCATAACTCGCAGCTCGCCTATTCGCCGTCAACTAGAAAGACCTGAACTAGGCCTCTTCGGAGGCCACACGCCATTATTATTATTATTGTTATTCATTTTCAAGGGAAGTTTGTGTATCCTAGTATTTTAGTAAATCCACAATATTAGTTAGTTTTTGAAAAACTGTTTGATTGAAGGTACTAATTTAACTAGCAGTGGAGAAGCTATTTTAATACCGGCAATCCCTATGATACATTCAGATTTGCCTTTTGATTTCAAACGAGACAAATTCTCGCTAAGAGTCTGTTGTGGCATGACAATAAACACTGCACAGTGTCGGACACTTAGGGTGGCTGGAGTTAATATCAATGGAGGATGTTTTTTTTTTTCACGGACAGCTTTTCGTGTCTTCCATTCGCGTGTTACACCGAAACAACATATTTTCGTGTTCGTTACTCGAGAAAAAACGACTAATATCGTATACAAGGAAGTCCCCCTTTGAAAGTAACCTATTGCTTTAAATTCACAACTGCTCCCGTGAGGAGCCGGGGTGGGAAGCTAGATTTTATATATTGATTTGTGTCTTTAAAAGTGGCGAAATTAGAGGACGTGGTCCTCTCTCATTCTTAGTTACATAAATTACAAAAAAAAAATCTTCTTCACCTCCTTCTACCGTTTTCCCCACACTTATGGGCTAGCGGGTACGAGCTATGCAACCCATCTGCACATGGCCCTGTTTTACAGTCGGATACCCTTCCTTCTTCGGATGTCTTCTGGTTTGGGCTAGAGCAATTTTGTTACTTTAATTGATCCTATGTACCCGTGCTTCGCTACGGAATTCTACATTGTATACAATACCGGGCGAGTTGGCCGTGCGTGTAGAGGCGCGCGGCTGTGAGCTTGCATCCGGGAGATAGTAGGTTCGAATTCCACTATCGGCAGCCCTGAAAATGGTTTTCCGTGGTTTCCCATTTTCACACCAGGCAAATGCTGGGGCTGTACCTTAATTAAGGCCACGGCCGCTTCCTTCCAACTCCTAGGCCTTTCCTATCCCATCGTCGCCATAAGACCTATCTGTGTCGGTGCGACGTAAAGCCCCTAGCAAAAAAAACATTGTATACAGAATTCTACGTTAAGGAGTGTACACGTTGTGAGCAAGATTATTTTAAATTGCACAGCTCTTTACGTTACCTACAAACGCGACGGGGAAGTCACCAAACGTCTTTTCTCATATGAAGACCGGGTTGGGGAATTTTCATTGTAATTGTATTCCCGCCTGCCTACTATCAGTCACAATCAAGTGTCTGCCATTATAATGAAAACTCTCCAACCTGATTGACCTGACTCGCGACTACCTCGTGACTACTTCACTCTTTTTGTTGGTCAGCATAAGATTCTCGAGAAAATATTTTGTAGTTTCCAATTCCAGACCGGTTTCAGTCTCATGCTTGGGTTTGACAATATAAAAGTGAGCGAGGTATGAGTGATGCTAGTAATGCCATTCCTTATGCAGCCAGTCCCTGCTATGCATGGCGTGAAAATTTTGCTTATAGGATAAGAGGAGTATCTGTTCAAAGGGTGTTATTTCCACTTCAAAAATGTCCACAGTTCTAGCACTTTCAGGCAAGCAACTCAATGTCGAAAACATCCTAGGTATAATGAGCTACGAATTTCAGTTAAATAAAATATACTAAAGTATGAGAATATATTATTTATTCCTAAAGATTACAATCCATGTCTTAATCCGTTATCCGGTCGATTAGATTAGCAATTTGTCTTTTTCTACCACTACGGGCGCTCTTGTGAGTCAAGTCAGAGTTTCACTTAATCACTTATAACTACATTCAGTGTTGCATACAAGGAACTTGGTATACAGTAACACAACATAAAGTTTATTTCTTCAAGAGTTTTATACAGTAATTACATGAAATAAAATGAAACTTGTCTTGAAGCTTGCTTGCTTGCACGCAGTTAATGCTGTTATTAAATGATAGACTGAATGTATGTGGCACTAATATATATTTACAAAGAGAGAATCCTATGTACACATTCACACCTATCTTGAGGAGATAGTCTATTTCACTGGAAAATGTTCTTAGATAGTCTAAAACTATCTGTCGTGGGATAACAAGTGTAACTTGTAGAGGGAGTAGCATTAGTATAAAGCTAG
This sequence comes from Anabrus simplex, assembly GCF_040414725.1. Lineage (NCBI taxonomy): Eukaryota > Metazoa > Arthropoda > Insecta > Orthoptera > Tettigoniidae > Anabrus > Anabrus simplex. Next base: position 312,385,412 of record NC_090271.1, read on the forward strand.
TATTGGACTTAGGCTTGCAACGAACTTGCATCAATATCTTAATTCGCAGAATGCTAAGATAGTCGTCGGAGCACTGGTGAGTACATGGGAGTGTAGCAGAACGCTTGACTCGGGGCTCGACGTGGCTACGGGAATCAGGGAAGATGAGGCAATGTCCAGAGGTGAGACCTCACAACCAACAATCTGTCCATCTGTTCAAGACACATTTTTAAGAGGAATGCCTCCGTGTTTGACTTGCGGTGTGGTCTGGTCGTTGGACACTGGGGTAGTCCTCCGTAAGGCGAGGAATGTCGCTCTTTATATAGCGCTGGCTGACGTCACCGACGAGCATGCCAGGCGCAGTGCAGTTCTCTCGTAGGCTCTGGAAACATCGGTGATGCGGTGGGTTGCGGAGCTTGTAGGCGCGGAGCTAAGCGCGGAGGACACACACAACATTCAGTGTGGACATCTTTCAAAAAATAAAAATAAATTAAACGCCTTAGGATATTGACCCGAGGGACATGTTCCAGAAAGAATGATGTAAATATGTCAATTTGGCCAGGACTTTAATCAGGAATACGAGCAAAGAAACACGAGATTTTTGGCTTTTATTCCAGAACTGCATTTAGGCAGGAGGAGATTTTGGAAATTTGTAATTTTTTGTTGGTTTGATAGAGCTATTCAAGACTCAAAATTGGAAACCTTTCCGGGTCCTTTATCCCTTCAACTTTCGGCACAATTGAGGAAAATGTTTAACTTTACGTTTTTCGTAGTATGGAGACCCCTAATTTGTCTGTCAAGAAATGTTTTAACACTAAAATAAATCAATTTCGTCCACACGCATTACAGTAATTGAATATTATCGATTGCATGAGCAAAATAGACCAGAGAGATGCAATTCCTTAAAAGTTGTACCGAACCTGATCGTGGTACGTTCCTTGCGCTTTTTCCACAGCTTTCTTAATGTGGAAATAACACCTTTTGAAGAGACACTCTTCATATGTAATAGCAACATCTGGCTCAGTGAGGAAAGCAACCGGAAACTACCTCACTCCTAATTTCCCTGGTACGCATCTTCAGTGATGCCTAGGCCGTATATGATAGCTATTCTCCGGACCACCTTTTGAACAGACTAAAGCTGAAGTGACGTCACACCCGCCGTGGTTGCCAAATGAACCGGCGCGCGATTCAAAGTTGTACTCCAGCATTATAATACAGCACAGCTCACGGATTGTACCTCGAGTGCATTTAAAATGATTAATATATTAACGTATGCGTGTTAGAATTTCATACAGCCTTTCAACGACTTACATCTTTAAACAATTAATTTACTGAATTACATTTTAAATGTGAAAACCTACAATCTGTTTTCCAGTCATTAACCGGGTCAGGGATGGAATGAACGAAGCTCCATCTTGCGGCGAGGATAGGAATTGATCCGGCTGCCGAGGCCTGTGGCACTCCTCTGGGGCAATGATTAATGACTGAGAGATGAAATGAAGTGATAATGGAGAGTGTTGCTGAAATAAAAGATGACAGGGAAAACCGGAGTACCCGGAGAAAATCCTGTCCCACCTCCACTTTGTCCAGCACAAATCTCACATGGAGTGACCGCGATTTGAACCACAGAACACAGCGGTGAGAGGCCGGTGCGCTGCCGCCTGAGCCACGGATGCTTTCACATTTTTAATGTACTAACTACCATTTCACTCTTAAAGCATTACGAATGAATTCTTTTGACATACAGAGTAAGCATTACATTCATTAAATTATTATTAGTATTATTATTATCAATATATATATAACATTTTGCTACTTATTATTCACTATTATTATCTAAATATATGGCCTGATTCCTGACTGAAATGAGCTGCCGGTGAGGTCTGTCACGCTACTCAAGGGCGACTGATGAATAAGCGAAATTATGATTATGTACTCGTACTGGAATTAACTTGAAACTAACAGGGAAGATGGGAATCCAGGTGAAAACTTGTCCCGCCTCCGCTTTGTCCAGCACAATTTCAATAAATGAATTATTACAAGTATATTTTCATAAAATATATTATTATTATTATTATTATTATTATTATTATTTTGATTATTATTATTAATATTATTATTATTATTATTATTATTATTACCATCATCATCATTATCATGCAGGAGGTTTCAGCGTCAGCTTACCTTTAGGCGCAGTAAGTAATCTGTATCGTTATCGAGTGGTTGCACACCCAAGTCAGAATAGGAGTGGGGGTCAGCACACGAGATAGACTAATCCCGCCGTCAATAGTATTCGCTCGGAAATACTTATAAACAGACAGAAGCATATTTCTCTCGCCGGACGTAAAAATCTTGCATTTCTTCTTCAACTGATAACAGTCTGGTGAACTTTTGTTCGGATCCATTGCACAATAATATCCAATAACGAGTAAGAAGAAACCTACAAACGTACAAGGGACTACAAGAATTATGAATTAGCACACAGTACGCGCATGCACTGGTTTTGTAAAAGCGAAGCACACTGATAAAATTCTCTAACTGCTGTTTTAAACAATGACTGGAACTGCACGCACGTGTTCAAGACATCCACTGAGTAAGTATGGCAGTTCCGCATTGACGGCACCATTGCCAAAACTCGCGCTGAGTAGCGCGCCCCCCCCCCCCCCTTGCCCCCTCACTTACGGTGTTACACCGTAGGCGCTGCCTCTGTTGCCCGCGCCATCCCCTGGTCCATACACTTACTTCCGCTTTAGTCTGCTCAAAAGGTGGTCCGGAGAATGATGGTGTAGCTGTTGAGATCCAGCCAGCCTTCGTGCTGAGGACTGATCATACAAAGATACATACATACGCTTCCCCACGGCGACCTTTTTGACGGGATGTATTCATTACTGCGCTTTTCTTTGATGGTTGGTAGTTAATAGTACAAAGATACACAGACCACTAATAAATATTAACGAGACGTGATTAATATCCCTTATCCAGGCGGGAAACGAACCCCGGACCCTCTGAACTGAACCCCTCAACGCTGACCATTCATCCAAGGAGACGAACAAGATAATAAATACATACAATCCCTATTTTTGGTTTTCATAGTAATATCGATAAAATGTGATGGTTTCATCACCTGGAACTGTCACCAGATATAGTTTATTATCTACCCTTTACGAGAAACATACAATGAACCTTTCACGACCACGATTTTTGAAACCTTTAAAAGAAAAGTTTTTTATTTCAGCGAAGTAATTTATCATCTTCGTCATGTTGACGCGCCCGGCTCTGCACAGCACCATCTATCAGGTTGAGGTCGAACTACAAATCTCAGAGCACGACCAAATAGATCTATTATTATATTATTATATTTGCCTTTATTTGTAGTGGCGAAGTTAGGACTCATGGTCCTCTCTTACACTTAACCACACTTCATTAACATAGTACATCTGAGAGCAATATTCATAATCTTATCTTAAAACTACCATTACAAACTAGAAACAAAATATGAAACATAATAACATAAACTCTATAAATATTCTTAGTTATGTCTTAAACTATCGTTACAAATTAAAAGTTGATTGACACTAAATACCCTAAGCACAGTAAACGTACATTCATACACACATTCACTCTGCCAGATTCATTCAGCCTGGCGGCACATATCGAGGAGATGCTCACGGCAAGACAACTTGAAGGAATTTAAGGATTGTATGGCTCGTTGAGCTAATAAGAATGCTGCATTAACCCGGCTGTCTTTTGAGTTGTGTCGCTTTCCATAGGGATATTAAGAAAACGAGCACGTCTAGAAGGTTGAAATTGGCACCATGTATATGTTATAAAAAGATCACAATAATGACCATATCTTCTATCATAAGGAAACATCTTCATTGGGGTAATCACATAAATGAGATTATAAATAAAGTGTATAGTTCAGTGCACATAGTTGTGAGAGTATTTAGGGGTTGTAGTAAGGGTATAAAACAGAGATCATTATAAGCCTCTGGTAAGACCCCAACTACAGTACGGTTCCGGTGTATTGAACCCTCACAAGGATTACTTGATTCCAGAACTGCAAAAATTCTAAAGAAAAGAAGCTCGACTTGTTCTGTGTGATATCTGACAAAAGAGTGGCGTTATGAAAATGTTGTAAATTTTGTGCTGGGAAGACTCTGTTAGCGAAGTTAGGAATAAATTTTCTGAAGAAATTCACCATGCCGATGAAACGGGCAATACCTTTGATGTCCTCAGGGGGTTTGAAATCACGGATGGCCTGTATTCTACAATGATCAATAGAAACCCTATCGGGCGACACAATATGCCCTAGGAATTACATAGAAGGTTTAGCAAACGCTACCTTGGATAATTTGACAGTCAACCCAGCTTTACGAAGGCGATTGAGTACTTCCTTCAGATGATCTAGGTATTCTTCAAAGGTCTCAGAAAATACGACGACATCATCAAGATAGTGATACAAGTACTCAAACTTGATGTCGGAAAAGACCTTATCTAGCAGTCTAGTGAGAACAGCTGCCCCCGTGGGGAGCCAGAAAGGCACGCGGTTGTACTCATACAAGTCCCAATCAGTGGCCAAAGCTGTTAGATGTTTCGATTCTTCAGCTAGAGGGATCTGGTTGTACGCCTGATTGAGATCAAGGATGGTAAACAACTTAGCTTTCCGAAACCATGAAAAACAAGAGTGAAGGTCGGGAAGAAGCACAGATTGTAACACCACCTTCCGATTTAAAGCCCTATAATCAAGGACAGAACTGAATCCACCTTGGGGTTTCGGCACCAGAAAAATAGGCGATTAATACGCCGACTTTTAGGATCGAATAATACCGTCCTTTAACATCTGGTCGATGATCTCTTTAAGAGCCTTAATTTTAGATGGCGATAGCCTATAAGGTGAAAATCTAACAGGGATAGAATCCGTAACCTCAATCTTGTATTCTATAAGGTCTGTAACACCAAGGATATCGGAAAATACATCCGGAAACGACTGACACAATTTAAGAATACTTTCAGCCTGCTCCTCAGGTAGATGTCTAAGGTCTAACAAAATCTCATCCTGGGTAGGCGAAACAGATGAACATGATACAGAATTCCACTTAAGCAAAGTAATTTTGCAATCATTAGCAAATTTGAAGGTGCACGACTTGCTCTGAATGTCGAGCACTAGACCAGTGGAAGACATGAAATCAGCTCCCAATATTACGCGGCAAGACAAGTGCTTAGCCACAAACAATTTTATTTTCCAAGTGAATTTGGAAGTACGAATTTTAGCAAAGATGAAACCTAAAATTTCTAAAGGAGAGGAATTAGCCGAAACGCATTGGACCGAAGACGAACAATAATCAGAAAATTTACAAACAGTCTTTAATTTGGAATACCACTCAGACGCAATTATAGAACAAACGCTCCCTGAGTCTAATAGAGCAGTGACGGGTTCAGTATTCAATTCAACTTTAAGAAATGGTACAGGTGGCTCCGCCGCAATTTTGAGTCATTCTTTAGGGCATTCAAATGGTGGATTAGAAGAACTTTTTCCCTTACCCGAGCTTTCGGTGGGTTTGACAGGGGCTGAGCCTTGGGAAGATGGACCTGCCGACTCAGCCGATGATACTAGTCACTTTATATTATTGGAGTTCGCGGAAGTTGCACCCGAAGTTGAGCAGGAGAGTGTGCTATTGGCATTAGGGCAATTTTTGGCGATATAAGTAAACGAGCAGCATGTGAAACATCCTTGTGATGACCCTGCTCCATTCTTTGTCCCACTCGATTTTATCACTGGGCATTTGTTACGCAAATGATCCGTAGACACACAAGCATAATATTTACGGGTGGTGAAATTTCGACGAGGTGAAGCTCGAAAACTATTAGAAGATGGGGGGGGGGTTCCTTTTCAACTCGTAAGGTGTCGGTATACCTTACCCCTCCGGCCACGACCGCCATAGCCTCCAATTCTGAAAAGTTTTGAGGGCGCGACGCAAAACACAGATGCGACCTATAGGGCGGTGAAATACCTTCAATAATCTTCTGCACAATTTGATCTTCAGGGAAATGAAGAGCGAATACCCTGGTGTAAAACTTAATATCTTGGATGAAGTCCGCAAGATTTTCATCCAGTCACTGTACTCTGAAATATTACTTTTGGATCAAGGATGACATGGCTCGAGCCGGAATGAAGTTAGCTAGCAGATGGAAGTGGAAGTCTTCTATGGGAGACTGCTCAGCTATTGTTTTAACAATTTTGTCCGAGAGGACATCTGTAGAGTAAGGGTAAATTATTTGTAGGATTTGAGAGTGAGAGAGGGAAAACACTAGTGTGTGATCCTGAAATTTAACTAGGAATCTTAGAAATGAAATAACATCATTAGTGGAGTTTACTGAAAATTTAGAAAGTTCCCTAAGCAACATAGCCAATGGATGAGGCAAACTACTAAACCCAGGTGACATAATAGGTAAAGCCTAGAAGGTTGAGAAGTCTCTAACACCGCATTATTTAGAAAGAAAAGTGGAAGTTACGTACGACGATCAGACTCATTTTCTAAAGCGGCGGAAGTTTGTTGAGTTGCAACAGATTTTCTACTTTCTACAACTTTGGACGAATCCTCCTCAGCAGGCAAGCTGATTGAAGGGGCTTGATCGGTTTTGGGAGCGGCTGCTCCAGACAACAATTGACTGACTCTATTTGACATTTTTGATAGATGGTCAACTAAATTACTCGCCTCCTTACCATGATCTTCTTTTAATTTGGGAGACAATAGGTCCCTAACCCTGTGATAAAAATGGAACAGTCTAGCCTGCACTCTTTTAATTTGGTTAGCAGGAGGATCACTCACTTCAAAAAAACTTACTACAGATGCTAGCTCGGTGGTGGAGAGAGCCTCATAAATTTCCTTCTCCCCTAAAATTTGGATAGAAATAGGCAATTCTAGTGATTCTTTAAGTTTGGCAGTATCTGCTGCAACCGTGCCTCCTGAACGAACATTGCTAATGAGTAATTCATTAATCAATTACTCGTTGCGCAAGTACCCGGGTTGGAGGACTTCATGAGGGCCAGACATGAAGATACAAACTGACAAATTTAGCAAAGCAGAGAAGCAAAGCAAAGTCACCTCCGTACAGGCCATGAAGGCCCTTGGAGGAGTGGGAGGTAAAGGCTTCCACCATTGTAAACCTCGGCACGTGATGGGGTAGAATGGTTAGCTTTACGCCCGGCCGCCGTTGTCCCCAGGAATTAACCTGGTACTCATTTTGGTGTAGGTTGAGTGAACCTCAGGGCTATATGCACCTCCAGAATTGGAAATCTCGTTTCTTAAAATTTACGACTTCCTGACGGGGATTCGAACCCGCGTCCTTCCGGGCGAACCGAGCACGCCTTTACCGCCTCGGCCAGGCAGCCCCTTTACAAATTTAGAGAGAAAGTAATTCCAGCGAACGAGAAAAATTCATAGAGTTTCGGATCGGTTTCGATTCTAGCCGACAAAAGGGCTTAATTTAGACCCATTCAACCACTCTCTGCTACCACTTGTTACGCGGATACCCATGGAGCAGAAAGAGGTTAAAGAAGGTGCCGGGGTGAATGGGTCTATCTACAATATCAAAGTTGAGTTAAAACTTTAAAAGGTTATATTTCTTTTACAAAAACAAACTTAATAATACTTTTCACTGAGTGAACATAACAATATATCAGGTACAAAAGCAATCTCTAAACAAGAGTAGGAAAATCCAAGATTCAGAACTTTTATGATTTTGGGCTTCAAGCCCCTATTTTTTTATGTCAGAGATACCAGATCCAGTTTACCAAAACTTTAATTCAAACTAAGGAATCATTTTTCCAAGGGAAGAAATCCCCTTAATTCAAGAGTACTTGCTCCCTCAATTACAATGGCAAGCCTTCCAGAGGCACCCTTCACAATTACAAAACTTTGAAAAAGAGCTAACAGGCTCTCAGTTTCTTACGACCCACTCAAGGCAATCATCTAAATTTTACACTCTCTGGCCTTCCATGGCCCAACTATGATTTGAAACAGGGGTATCTAGTTCCCAACCTATAGGGCGTTTGTGAAAAAGAACAGGTTAAGTAAACGGCCCGAAATACAAACTGAATGGAGGCGAACACTGCGCTCCAGATAATGAAATATTAAAACCTATAGGGCTCTCGGCCGATGAAGCAGGGGCTATTCCCAAACTACTGAAGTGGCTCGCATGGAAATCACTTTAATACATTACAGAAAGAAAACCGTTACAAAACGAAGTCACCTCAAACCAAGATGAAGGGGAGCTCAAGAGGGTAACTCACTCTCTATCCCCGATTTACAATTAAAGATTTTATGAAGTTTTTACATTAGTCGAAATAAAGGTTACATTTTAGAAAAGTAGGTTACATAGTTGAAGATTCGGACCTTCCCCTCGAAATAATTAGCGGCTACAGCAAGAAAGGTGGAATTATGTGGCGATTACCTTGTATATGTTCTAGCTGCCGACGAAGGAGGCCGCCCGCCTCCTGCTTAAACACACACACTCAGATAGACGACGATCAATTGGCAAGGAAACACAAAATGCCGCAACTTATATACCCTCAGGGAAGGTTCGAGAGAATTCAAGACTAAACCAGCCACACCCTCTCAATTTATTTGGTTAATCTCAAAGTTACACTCAGAACGAACAAGAAGCCTGTGATAGGTTGAAAATTAATCACAGAAATTTTTGATTGGCCAGATTCAAAACTGCCGGAAAGAAGAAGTGAGGGTTGGCAACCCAAAATTAAGTGAACATAGATCAGTGATGGAAAACCTCCAAATATAAAACTTCTTTAAGTTATAAGTTCTTTCCCTTTGCATCATAGTGTATGACCATAGTTTTTAGTAGTGTCATCTGTAGAAAAATTAAAATCTTGATGCATAGCAAAACAAAACAAGGAGAAATACAGTCAGTCTAGGAAACTTCACAATAACAAAATTACTTAATATTTCGGTGGAGTCATCTTCTGATTAAAGTTCCAACTTGTTGTGTCATTAGTTTCACTTTTGATTGATAGAGGAGTTTATAAAGGCGGTTATTTTAAATGACCGCTGTTGAAATGTACCTCCCGGTACAATAATAATAATAATAATAATAATAATAATAATAATAATAATAATAATAATAATAATAATAATAATAATAATTTCGTGTGGCTATTTCTAACCGGGTGCATCCCTTGTAAGGCAGACCCTCCGATTAGGGTGGACGGCATCTAGCATGTGTAGGTAACTGCGTGTTATTGTGGTGGAGGATAGGGTTACGCGTGTTACGTGAGTTGCAGGGATGTTGGGGACAGCACAAACACCCAGCCTCCGAGCCATTGGAATTCAACAATTTAGGTTAAAATCCCCGACCCGGCCGAGAATCGAACCCGGGACCGTCTGAACCGAAGGCCAGTACGCTGACCATTCAGACAGCGAGTCGGACTGAAAGAAAATGACTCATCAGGATAATAATTACAATTTTTGTTTACTTTCTCTTCTGTCGAAATTACGAGAACGTAGGAATACTCATTAGTAATTTCATTGGTCTTACGCACCACTAACTATTTCGATGATTTTAGGGTACCGTGAAGTGCCGGCATTTTGTTCCGAAAGAGTTATTTTACGTGCCAATAAATCTACCGGCGCTAAACTCACGCACCAGGCTCCTTTAAATACCACCGGATTGAGCTAAAAAAGAACCTGCCATGCTGGGATCAGGAGACAAGTGTTTTACTGTCTGGGCAACACATTCCGGCAGGAAAAGACCTCTCATAAATTGTAGTAAGAGGATATTCGTGGTGTCCTCTTAACAGTTTCCTCATTTCATGCATATACAGGGAATATCATTCTGAAAGGAATGCTAAAGAACGCATTGCATGAAAAATATACCTAAAAGAACACTCAGACTACTCCAAAATATTTCGTAAACGTTGGCAGCATTGTATTTATTGCGGAGAGCACTGCTTTGAGGATAACCAGAGCCATTCAGTGTTTCATTTCTTACACATTATACAGTTTACAAAACGACTCCAGTTTTCGCTTGATTCTACTGAAAATGGCTAAAGTACTCAGGAATTCTTTTCACAGCACTAATTTGATTGTGAATATTACCGGATGAGCTCATTTGTGGGCTTGTATACCTACGTTTGTTGTAATTACCACCTTTTTATAATGTGTTTTGGACAATTCGCACAACTTGGAGTATTTAGTTTTATCCGACTTACTCCAAGCACGCAATGCTCAATGTTTGATTATTTAATTTATACAAAGCTAATTGTGAGGAGAGCTGAATACCCATTTAGCTGCTCTAGTACAAAATAAGCAATTAATATGAGGTCAGTCAAATAATAACTTAGAAGAACCAAGCATAAAGGTCAAATTAAAGATACAGTACGTTTATGTAGTGAACACTTAAAATCTAATATTTATACTTCACATTTATATTTATACTAACGATTTTATACTTTCACGAACTGGATTTACTACAGCCAAAATTCAGTTGTGAAACTGAATATATGGTACAATATAGGTATGTTTTCTGAGCATTCACTATTATTTTCGGTAATTTATTTAGTATAAGATGTAATATAGTCTATTGGGTGAGTTATTAGGGCAGCGTCTTTTACTATGGACTAAATTTACTAAAGTAATAGTTACTATTATAACCATTATTACCATGCAAGTACGTAAGACCGGGCGAGTTGGCAGTGCGGTTAGCGGCGCTCGGCTGTGAGCTTGCATCCGGGAGATAGTGGTTTTGAATCCCACTGTTGGAAGCCCTGAAGATGGTTTTCCGTAGTTTCCCATTTTCACACCAGGCAAATGCTGGGGCTGTACCTTAATAAAGGCCATGGCCGCTTCCTCCCAACTCCTAGGCGTTTCCTGTCCCATCGTCGCCATAAGACCTATCTGTGTCGGCGCGACGTAGAGGCACTAGCAAAAAAAAAAAAACACAAGACAATAGTATTTGATGTTTCCTTGAGGATTTGTGATCCTGTAAGAATTGCTGAAAGTTTCTAAGATGCAGTATTATTTTATCTTATCACATATTATCTAATTTCATCTTGAATACTCTTATGTGCCAGTCATCTCGCAGCCCTCCTTCGATATTTCATGGAATTCCGATCTGTCAGTGGAATGCCATTAGTAGAAGAATACACTTGATTGGGGTCTTTAAAAGTAGGAAAGGTCACAATGAGAAGATGAAGTTGCAATTCAGAAGAATGAATTGGTGAAAATATTAATTGATATGAAGAGGAATTGAGTACTTGAATAATTTATAAAGTGAAATATTCTGTTCTTTGAAATCGCTTAAGAAAAATATAGGTAAACAATGTATAGAGAGCCTGTAAGCTGGACAAAAGCCCTAAATGCAGGTCAATGATGATTGATTGATTGATTGATTGATTGATTGATTGATTGATTGATTGATTGATTGATTGATTGATTGATTGATTGATTGATTGATTGATTGATTGATTGATTGATTGATTGATTGATTGATTGATTGATTGATTGATTGATTGATTGATTCATTCATTCATTCATTCATTCATTCATTCATTCATTGATATTTATAAGTGCTCTCGAGTTCGGGTGTCGGTCTTCACGCAGTTTGAACACACGAGCTTGGCCGAACAAACAGCGCACCGAATTCCTGCTCTTCCAGACAGCTTCCCACAGCACAATGTCGTCGTCAGAGTAGTTCACAACGCGTCACACGCCACATTTCTCATAGTAAAGATCGTCTCTCTCCTCATCCGCGTAACTCGTATCTGATTCGCGACTACTTTGTGACCACTTCGCTCTTTCTGTAGGCAAGCGCAAGATTCTCGAGAAAACTTTTCGTAGTTTACAATTCCAGATCATTCCTGTTGCACCTCAATTTCTGGCCGTTTCTGGTGCCATCGGAGGATGTCGGGCTACTTATTTATTGTGTGCCTCAATAATTCGTCCGGGCTGTTGTTTCCCTTGCCGCTGACCCCGCGCTTATTATCGTCTCTTCACTGGCATTGTGGCCGGCCCCCACATCCTCTGCTCTCTTGGCCGCAGTATAATAGAGAGGCAGCTACAGCTTATAATTTACTATAATTTAGTGTTCACGACTGAGAGTGTTACAGTAGCTGTAAAGCGCATACAGCTCTTTTACAACTACACTGACTGACAGTGACAATGCAACACCAAGGAGGAGTGGTTCGAAAGGGATGAAAGTTGGGGAAATAACAGAGACGGCACGGATGAATAATTGATGTTTATTTCAAACCGATATGCAGGTTACACAATGCGCACGGCATCGACTCAGTAGGATGTAGGACCACCGCGAGCGGCGATGCACGCAGAAACACGTCGAGGTACAGAGTCAATAAGAGTGCGGATGGTGTCCTGAGGGATGGTTCTCCATTCTCTGTTAACCATTTGCCACAGTTGGTCGTCCGTACGAGGCTGGGGCAGAGTTTGCAAACGGCGTCCAATGAGATCCCACACGTGTTCGATTGGTGAGAGATCCGGAGAGTACGCTGGCCACGGAAGCATCTGTACACCTCGTAGAGCCTGTTGGGAGATGCGAGCAGTGTGTGGGCGGGCATTATCCTGCTGAAACAGAGCATTGGGCAGCCCCTGAAGGTACGGGAGTGCCACCGGCCGCAGCACATGCTGCACGTAGCGGTGGGCATTTAACGTGCCTTGAATACGCACTATAGAGCGTTCCAACCTTAAATTGCAGTACAGCAGTAAATGGGATAATTCCGTCTCTTTCCTTCTCCCATGTTTTGCGGGTAGCGCTGTCCTACTCTAATGCAGCAGGTTTGCCAAATATCCGTGAATCAGAATGTTATCGGTTAAAATGGGTGAATATCGTGTTATGTACAGAATTTCAAGGCGCATTTGATGCCGTTAACAGAAATTTTTTTTAAAAAAAAAATTAGTGTGAAAATGGTGATATAATGGAAAGTTTTGCCAAATGCAAAATCTTCATTGCATAGAACTTATCATGCCATAACTCCTATTTTATATTCATTATTTTCCTAATTTTTTCACTGCCGGTAAAGAAATATTTCAGCTCGATGTAGATAAGTTTAGTTTTAAATTTAAATGATAACAAAATTCAGTATATGCGTTTATTTTCAGTCATGTTCAGGGAATTTTAAGTGTAGGCACGGAAAAGTCAGTCGCTGGCCAGCGTCTTTCCTATTGAATTTGCATGGGGGTCAAAGCGAGGCAAATGGTCTTCAGATATGGAAGTTATTTTTAAAACAATCCCGAAGTTCCTATCTTGCTTAGTTATTAATTTGTGACAGGAAGAATATCTCCTTGAATTTTGGTTTCGCGCGTGACTCGGCTGGCTGTCTGGCTGGCTGTCTGGCTTCCTGAAGTACCGGTAGTGATCTCCCAAACATGCGCTTTTAACATTTCCAGACAGTCGCATGCAGTGCAGTGCTCATTTCGTCAGTAGTATGTATAATAGTGATTAAATACATATCAGTGACATATGTACAATTCTGGAGGGAAAGTGTATTTCGTTTGTGTGGTTCGTGAGTTCGTGCTCTTGCGTGGGGATCTAATTTCGAAGAAAATGTGCAGAAGGATCATGACGTGGTTAAAGTAAAGCAAACGCTCTTCGAATATGGAAGTCATTTTTAAATCATACCTCAAGTCTCTATCTCGTTATCTCTTAATTTATGATTGGGAGAACGTCTCGTTTGTTTACGTTTCACGAGTGACTCGGCTGGCTGAGCTTTTAAATATACTGACAGCCGTGTGCAGTGGTGTTCATTTAATCAGTATTATAAGATTGATTAAATAAAGATCAGTTGTATCGCTTCTTACATGATATAGGCTTCCGTTATTTGAGACGGGGTAATAAAGCAGCTTTATTAAATTATTAATTGGAGGCACAGATGTCTCAGGGAGGTAAAACGTTTGAGGGCACAAAATAAAGCTATAATTTACACAGATGGATCGTGGGTAAATATTGGGCAGCCAATGACAAAAGAATGGAAGGATGCGACAGTGAAAAGTGCACGGCAGGCCGCCATTGAAGGGGTGAGTTTGGGACTTGGGCCACCGAAAAGCCGAGGACCGTGATTTGCCTTAGTCCACGCGAGTAATGAACATGGTTTTGTTCCAAATGCTGAACTAAAATTTTTATGCCATAAAAACATAAGACAATTGGGCAAATTACGTGAACGAAGTAAATAAAAATGAAAGAGTTTTGTGGAAAGCAGACGAATTACAGGACGATGTCGACGATGAAAAGTTTTTAATACGACTTTCTTCATCGTCCGGATTATCCTCAAGTTCATATCCCGAACCCGTTTCATCCAAAGCGGGAACATCAGGCCTTGCAGAAATGATAAAAGGTGTACGTCCAATATCTGAGAGCAACGCCAGTGATTAAGGTATGTTGTATTTATTTTACCATCCTACAAATATTAATTTATGAATGAATGAACTTAAAATTACAAAATTACGAACGAAAAACGTGGAACTGTGACGCCCTGTTTGAGTCACACTCCAGCGTGATCTTCACGAGTCGATTTCGCAACAGCGCGCTCCATCTACGCTGTACTGCAATTTAAGGTTGGAACGCTCTATAGAGGTGACGTGGAATCATACGCAATAGCGCCCCAAACCATGATGCCGCGTTGTCTAGCGGTAGGGCGCTCCACAGTTACTGCCGGATTTGGCCTTTCTCCACGCCGACGCCACACTCGTCTGGGGTGACTATCACTGACAGAACAGAAGCGTGACTCATCGGAGAACACGACGTTCCGCCATTCCCTCATCCAAGTCGCTCTAGCCCGGCACCATGCCAGGCGTGCACGTCTATGCTGTGGAGTCAATGGTAGTCTTCTGAGTGGAAGCCGGGAGTGCAGGCCTCCTTCAACCAATCGACGGGAAATTGTTCTGGTCGATATTGGAACAGCCAGGGTGTCTTGCACATGCTGAAGAATGGCGGTTGACGTGGCGTGCGGGGCTGCCACCGCTTGGCGGCGGATGCGCCGATCCTCGCGTGCTGACGTCACTCGGGCTGCGCCTGGACCCCTCGCACGTGCCACATGTCCCTGCGCCAACCATCTTCGCCACAGGCGCTGCACCGTGGACACATCCCTATGGGTATCGGCTGCGATTTGACGAAGCGACCAACCTGCCCTTCTCAGCCCGATCACCATACCCCTCGTAAAGTCGTCTGTCTGCTGGAAATGCCTCCGTTGCCGGCGGCCTGGCATTCTTAGCTATACACGTGTCCTGTGGCACACGACAACACGTTCTACAATGACTGTCGGCTGAGAAATCACGGTACGAAGTGGGCCATTCGCCAACGCCGTGTCCCATTTATCGTTCGCTACGTGCGCAGCACAGCGGCGCATTTCACATCATGAGCATACCTCAGTGACGTCAGTCTACCCTGCAATTGGCATAAAGTTCTGACCACTCCTTCTTGGTGTTGCATTTGCTCTGTCAGTCAGTGTATTTGGAAAAGAAATGAGACGGAAGTGACGAGGCTAAAGCGACTTTTGTTACAGAAGAAAATATACATGATTTCGACCAACGATCGTTCTTCCCATCAAAACAGTGCCATCTACGATCGATACAATACTGCGAGAGTCTCGAAATATTATGGAAACAGTCTAAGAGTTTTGTTTCTGATATGATTTTCAGGGCATTCATCCTTGCTGCATTTCTTTCAGCTTATGAATGCGAACGAATTCACGCTGTGACACATCTTGTAAAAATGGGGGAGTGACAAATTACTGTCATATTGAACCGGTGGTCACTACACAGGCCAGTCTGAATCGGAATGATCTAGAATGGTGGAGTAATATGGTGCAGGGTATTGGGCTACCATTGATCTCGTTCTCCTGATTTAAATCCCTGTGACGTCAAAGTGATTCATAATATTAGCGAAGCACACTGTGCTATTCAAATGTTATTCAAACTGTAGATCAGTCGTTTCAAGTGATCACCCGTATAGCCACTACCAACGATAATTGTTCTTTCCACGTCGCTTGTAGGGGCATTACACAAACCTGACAGCTGGATAGATATGCACTACGGTACGTCACAACGTCAAAAATAGATTTCTCTCTTGTATCCGTAGTCAAAGCCAGAATCCTGCACAGCGGCCTAGCCCATAAGCTGCTTCGGCAATAGACAGCAATGGGCTTTAGAAGGATCGATCTTACGATGCCCATGACCTCATCGCACGAGCCGGGCTAGGCAACGCTATGTCGTTCGTAGGCAGTGAGCCAGGTGGTAGTCCTATGGGCTGTGTGTACAGTGTACTGCATTTCGGCGGAGTGAGTTGCATTACGGTCGAGTGGAGACGATCATGTTTGCCATCATTTTATGTATGACTTCCCCCGTTTATCCTGTTATCGAAAATGAATGCGGATTGTGGTTCCAAAAAAAAATCGTGCAAAGAAAACGTGAAGAAGAAACTAGAAACCGCACAATAGAAGACTTCTGAACCAGACTCTACCCTTAAAATTCGAAATTGGTCGGTGTTCAAGCCTGCACAGTACTTGGCGGTGATGGGAATGACGTTAATTTTGTGTGCTGTTCGATCTGCGGTGAACTACATACACACAGTAAAGGGTTGATCAGCACGTCGCACATTGCCCGTAATCCGTGCGTATCTAACAACAAAACACCTCCCGTAAAAGAAAATCGTCTCCCTAAATCTGCTCTGGACTTGATTGTTGCTAAATGTGTTGGTTTGTGTGCTCAAGACTTTTAAGGTTATATGAGACAAATGTTATGGTCTTTATGGTTTTCTGGATCTCGCTCAGACATTGGTTGACACTGGATCGATGTATGGAAAGGTATCCGCAACAGATATCATACCTCATCCAGCAACCGTATACCGACACATAGGTAGTGGTGGTGATAATTGTTTTAAGAGGAAGTACGATTAGGCAACCATCTTCTATACAACATTAATCAGAGAAAAATGGAGGGGATACGACACTTCGGAAAAAGTACCGGGCGAGTTAGCCGTGCGGTTAGGGGCGTGCAGCTGCGAGCTTGCATCCGGGAGATAGTGGGTTGGAACCCCACTGTCGGCGGCGCTGAAGATGGTTTTCCGTGGTTTCCCATTTTCATACCAGTCAAATGCTGGGGCTGTACCTTAATTAAGGCCAAGTTCACTTCATTCCCATTCCTAAGCCTTCCCTATCCCATAGCCGCCATAAGACGTAAAGCAAATAGCAAACACTTCGAAAATGAAGGGACCAGCCAAAGAAAGGCAAGGACCACGATGGGCGTGAAAGTCAAAGACTCCCTAGGCCTCCATACGTAACACCGCCAGGGTCGGAAAAGAACAAGAGTTGAGCAAGGGAGGTCGGATAGGATAGATGAAAGTGAGATATCTGTCAACAGTAAGTGGAAGTAATCCAGGATTCAGCTAAGGGTCCCGTGGTTGCCAAACCTAGCTCCGAAGTCAAAAGACCGGGGGTGCCTTTTAGTAGCTTCTTACGACAGGCAGAGGATACCGTGTGTGTTAGTAGTTATTTTGGAGAGTTCGACGGCAACCGGTACCGGTGGGCCCCCGGACGAGGCCTCAACCGGTGAGTGACGTCACAGCGCGGCGCGGGCTGCTAGCTAAGAGCGCGCCCTTGACCTTACATGATGATACACTGGCGACATGTCTAGACTTAACCTCACAGACCTCACGTTCGACCCTAGGCTTAAGGGCGTTAACCTTACAGA
Organism: Anabrus simplex; assembly: GCF_040414725.1. NCBI lineage: Eukaryota > Metazoa > Arthropoda > Insecta > Orthoptera > Tettigoniidae > Anabrus > Anabrus simplex. The sequence goes on from NC_090271.1 coordinate 312,403,105, forward strand.
CCCAACTTTGATGCCAAATGTGCAAGCTGGACCCAACTTCCAACGTTATTATAGTCAAGAGTGTAAGCTTAAACTAACAGGTACGGATTCGACTCCAAGATTAACCTCATAGATCGTGGATCCGACCCTAGGCTTAATGGCGTTAGCTTAACAGTCCAAAGTTTGATACCCAAGAATGCGAGCTTAACTTAACTGCCAACGTGAATATGGACAAGAGTGCCAGCTTAACCTAACAGACTCCAAGTTCGATACCCTGGCTAACTGCAGGTCTAAAGTTACGCTGATCACGTGTTAACCTGACTTAACCTACCACGACTTGGAGCTGAACTTGAAACAAGAAGGCGGCCATAGGGCTTAACAAGTATGCTTTATGCATAGGGGCGTAATATTGGAAAGCGTCTTAAGGGAGCTTGGAGCTGAACTTGGAACAAGATGGCCGCTATAAGACTTAATACATATGCTTTATTCATAGGGGCGTAACATTGCAAAGCGACTTAAAGTAGCTTGGAGCTGAATTTAGAACAAAATGTGGGCAATAGGGTTTAATAAGTATGCTTTATTCATAGGGGTGTATTGACGGAAGGTGACTTCGGAGGCTAAGAGCTGAACTAGGAACAAGATGGCGGCTGCACATGGAACTAGGGAAATGGTGTAAGGCTTAAGGCCTGATACATGTACTTTATTCATATTTTCAGTGTCTGGAACTTGGACTTTGACCTAAAACGGAGATCGAGTTTGGGACTCCCTTTAACTAAAAGGGAACTACTACGGGACTAAATTCCGGCACTTCGGAGACTTCAAGACGTATTTAGTACGACGTAAAGCCAACATTATTAATAGCTGACCCAAACAGAGATCGAGTTTGGGACTCCCTTGAGCAAGAGTAGAACGACTGTGGGACTAAATTCCGGCACTTCGGTGTATCTAAAAAGCAGTTAATAAGGCACAAAGTCAATAACATTAGTATTTCACCCAAAACAGAGATCAAGTCTGAAGGTTCCCTTGAACAAAAGTAACATTACAAGATATTAGAATCACCGTACTGACGGCTTTTCCTTTACAAAGGAAAAACCACATCTCCCTCCCCCCCTCCTCGCGCTCCCCCCATCCTCGCAAACACACCTGAGCCAACACTAGACTCTATCTTATGAACGGGACCGTTAACTCTGTTAAGGTCAGGCTGGTTCAAGAGGATAACAACCCTTTAAATACCCTATGTTTAAAGATTTCTTCCCACAATTTCACATTTTTACTCAACAGCCAAAGTTTTCACACAACCTCGCTTTTTTCTATTACAGACTGGAACTTCACTGACGGTTTCCACCATGGTCACTTACATTTTACCATACGCCTGTTACTTCTCTAACACAGCTCCTCAGTTTTGTCGCTCCTCTTCCGACCATTTAAAATAAGGCAAATTCAGGTAGCCAACATTGGAAACAATTTTTGAGAACGGAACTACTAAATTGAGAAGAAACTGAGAATGCTACTACTCTAAAACTTTAAATTAATCGGCGTTTTTTCCATCACTCATCACATACATTTCACCTGGCCCGTTGTATCCTCTCAAACTTGGTTTCTAAAGCTTTTTTGCTCCCCTCCTAACCATTCGTGGTGATGGTGTTTGTACAATGACAGACTGTAAGCCTGAATTTTCAACAGTGATTCGTCTTGGTTTTGAATTGTTTATCAAACTAAAACTTTTTAAAATTTAGGTCCGCAACCTCACCATCAGAATTCATTGTTTCTTTTCCGTCTGTATCATTTATTTCATTTTCTTCTTAGTTTTAGCACAATTTCTGGATTCAATTATGTTTTACATTAACCTTTTTCACTGTATTTTTCTCAGCGAGTTATTTGTTGCTCCATCTAGTGATGTAAATATTGCATATTTTTATTGTTTTTATTTCCATCACGTCTCTTTTGTTTTTCTTTTGTTCCTCCATTATGTTTTAGCACATTTAAGCTTACATTATGTAGATTACTTAACCCCCTATTTCACTGAAGATGGCTCAAACGAGACGAAACATATTGGAATTTTATTGCTCCATCCAATCTTGGAATTGTGATTGTATTGAATTAGGAGGATACTTTTAATTTTTCCTTTGTAAGGTAAAAAGTAACATTAGTCTAAATATCTAACCTTCCCTTGAACAAAAGAAGAACGGATATTTTTTGCTATTGGCTTTACGTCGCACCGACACAGATAGGTCTTATGGCGACGATGGGACAGGAAAGGGCTAGGACTGGGATGGAAGCGGACGTGCCTTAATTATAGTACAGTCCCAGCATTTGCCTGATGTGAAAATGGGAAACGATGGAAAACTATCTTCAGGGCTGCTGACAGTGGGGTTTGAACCCACTATCTCCCGAATACTGGATACTGGGCGCACTTAAGCGACTACAGCTATCAAACTCGGGCGAACGGATATCGAACTTTGAACTCTCATATACTGAAGCTCAACATAACCAAGAAATCGAACACTAGATTTTTCTTGGACCGAACCAACCCGGCTGGGATACAAACTCGTGGCTCCTCTACTTGGGTAGCTGACAAGCATAACTGTACATTAAAGGCTTGTGCGTTTAATTGAAACAAAATTCGATAGACTTAAAGTTTGAGCTGCGGGAAATCCTCACTCCGTCTAGGATTCGAACCTGGAGTTCACTTTGACCTAGAACTATGTAGCTTAAGTGTATAAGAGGAAAATAGAACCCTGTGCTCTTCCCTTTGGACTGCTGAGTATCACAAATCATTGTGAGTGGCCGGAATTAAGAATTTCGCGTCTTATCAGAATTGCCTAATAAATAATAAAATTCCCGAACAATTACTGGTGCACCGAGTTGCGTTTTTCAAAAAGAAATCTGTATCTGCTTGATAGCTTTAGTGTTTGGAACAATTATTTTTTTGATTTTAACATTTCGTGCTTATAGATTTGAAATCTAGAGACTTTCAATTGCCTACTGCAATTCTGACAGACCCGAAAAAAATTCGCGCTACACACATGACACGGCATGGAACCCAGGGCTCTTTCCTTTGGACTGCTAAGTATCACAAATGATTGTGAGTTGTTGGATTTAAGTCCCGGAGGATTTCACGTCTTATCAGAATTACCTAATAAAGAATGAAATCCCCGACCTATAAGTGGTGCAATGAGTTGCTCTTACAAAAAGAAGTCAGTATCTGCTTGATAGTTTTTAGTGTTTGGCTGAACATACTTACCTAATAGGTACATCACCTGCACGCCCCTAACCGCACGGCCAACTTTCCCGGTAATAATAAAATACGCTTTACATCTTACTAACTACACCGAAAACGTTTGAACAGTTCATATTGGAAACTTTAGGCATTATCGCGGTCCGCAATTTAGTAATAGGCTAATTTTCCTAAAATTCTGCGAATAGAGCAGAAGTACCAGTATGAAAATAATATGCGGAGTTCAATTGAAATGGAGGCTGATCATTTTAGTTGCTTGAAACTCGATTTCACAATTGCACAAAAGAGTGAAATTAAACATAAACACTGTTATAAAAATGAAAATCCACAGCCTGTTTCCAGTCATTCGACCGGGTCAGGAATGGAAAAAATGAAGCCCCATCTAGCGGCGAGGATAGGAATTGGACATGCTGCCAAAGCCTATCGCACTCCTCTGGAGCAACCATTAATGACTGAAACATGATATGAAATGATACTGGATAGTTTCGCTGGAATGAAGACAGGGAAAACTTGAGTACCCGGAGAAAAAACCTGTCTCTCCTCCGCCTTGTCCAGCACAAATCTCACATAGTGTAACCGGGATTCGAACCACAGATCCCAGCGGTGAGAGGTCGGTGCGCTGCCTCGTGAGCCACGAAGGCCTCAAACATAAACACTAGTATACGCAGGAAAATTGAATCTGGAAGAGCTAATTGTTTTACGTCGCACCGACACAAATAGGTCTTATGGTGACGATGGGACAGGAAAGGCGTAGGAATGGGAAGGAAGCGGCCTTGGCTTTAACGAAGGTACAGCCCTAGCTTTTGCCTGGTGTGAAAATGGGAAAACACGGAAACCCGTCTTCAAGGCCGCCGACAGTGGGATTCGAACCCACTATCTCCCGGATGCAGGCTCACAGCTGCGCGCCCCTAACCGCACGGCCAACTCACCCGGTGAAAGAGAGCACCTAACAATGTCAGTTCATTTGAATTAATATTTGAGAAATGACAAAGCATGAAACAAAATACTTCATAACAAACTGAAATTGATAATATAGTCAAGACAAAACTTAAAAAAACGACAATTTAGTGAGAGTAGTGTGAAGGGAACAATGGCATACACTTGTAAGACCCTAAAATCCCAGCAAAGTGCTTCCAGGAGAACACTGAAAATAAACACTGTGTACCAGCCAGTACTACCAATGAGAGAAGATCCTGGAGTTGGAACTGCTTCTTATACCGACGACAATAAGTATTTCTTGGTATTTGCCACGCTTCGTTCCATGAAATGTCCACAGTGAGGTTGCCATGGAGTTCAAAATTTGGTATACGGGCTGAGTGGCTCAGACGGTTAAGGCGCTGGCCTTCTAACCCCAACTTGGCAGGTTCGATCCTGGCTCAGTCCGGTGGTATTTGAAGGTGCTCAAATACGACAGTCCCGTGTCGGTAGATTTACTGGCACGTAAAAGAACTCCCGCGGGACTAAATTCCGGCACCTCGGCGTCTCCGAAGACCTTAAAAAGTAGTTAGTGGGACGTAAAACAAATAGCATTATTATTGTTATTAACATTTGGTATATATCCCATAGCCATTTTATCATGGTTATAAGGCCTAGCAATGGCATTTGTGATAGCTCCTTTTCCGACGAGGGTTGGATTTTAATTTTAACTAGCAAATGTACCTGGGTTTTGCTACGGTATTCTAAAGTGTATTCGGGTATCGAAGTAAATTACTGTATATGCAGTGAATAAGTATTTTTGAATTGCGTGACTCTTAGCGTTATCCACAAACAGTATGGAGAGGTTACCATACGTTCTTTCCAACGGAAAGTGCGAGTTGCGGAATTGTGATGATAACGGCAGGCTCACTTTCGTACTGTCATTAACTATGGAGTAGGTAAGTTTTCATTAAAATGGGAGGCCCCAATACCTATCGCGCGGTCACAATCGACTTGGGGAGTTTTCGTGGTGAATTTCCGTTATAATAGCAAGGCCACTATGTCTTATGCCAGTCGCATTTATGATGGGTAAATTTGTTTAAAATGGCGTGCACACTTGCCTACGCTTAAACACAATCGGTTAGGAGAGATTTGGACGAAATTGCATGCTCCATTGACTTCTGGCAGTCAAATCGAGAAGGGAATTATTACTTACAGTCCAATGGTAGTCTCTCCTTACTAATTCTAGTTACAAAGGAGAGGGTGAAGGATCCCATTCCTACTGCAGGTTAAAGTCGATGTGGAGAGTAATGATTACAGTAGCAGACTACCTCCTACTGAGTCACTATCGACGTAAAATATTAATTATAATAGCAAACACACACTTACATCGCTGCAAATCGACTTCAATGAATATATATATGTCGACATAAGAAGTATATTCATGTTTACAATATTGCAACCTTCATTTACAGATTAAATGCTGCTAAACGATACATCATATCGACAAACGGATTGTACAATAACACGCCCCATTTAGCGGTCTAAATGCCTGGTCTTAAGATACGGTACTTTCTCCTATCTCGTCTATTTACGGGTAAAATTGATTTAGAAACATCGAACTGGGGGAAATTTGGGTAAGGTTTTCTCAAAGTGCATTAATTTTGGGTACTAATATGACAGCTACAAGCATAGCATTCGGCTCACGTATGGATGCTGGATGGGTCAATTTTCGTGTAGATTTAGATGATTCTACCTTTCGTATAAGTGATTCGAACTTCGAATTATACATGTACAAAGAGCAAAATGTAGGTATAATCGAGAAATAGAGACAAATATAACTTATAAGTAACAGAGATATGACGAAACGTCGTAGGGCCAATGTTGTAGATCACTCCAATTTGAAGTGAGATTATCCATCCGTTTTGTGATACGACTTACCGTTTAGCCGCGTAATAGCTCGAATCGAATGTATGCACGGACATTAAAATTGCCTCAACATTCCGAAATTTTTAGAGGGTAAAAAGTGACATATTCATAGATCTTGGAATCTTTCCCTCGATTCCAGTGTATGATACGTAATTTTTCCAAAATTCAATTTTCTAGCTCGTCTGGTAGACTGTGCCTCAATCTTGCTTTGGGGGATGGGTTAAAATGAGGACTTTCAGGAAACTAAATCTAACAAATACCGGTATGCAGATGGACATTATTACACATGAAACGGGTAACTGTCCGAAAATTTCGCCTAATAGTCAATTTACAGACACACGCTCGTTACGATTTTATTTATATATATATATATTAAAAATCTGCTCTATGCACAACACCTTTAGGGCTATGTGCGCTGCACATAGCCTGCAAAACCAACCGTTCATGATATCTACATTATTAATCCTCCTATCGAAAAAACGCACATGAGAAAAATGTTTTAGAAATGGAGGGTATCCATCAAGGTTGGTCGATTTCCAATCAGGTAAGTCTTGTATATATTGTGGGAGAGGAAATTCTCTATTTCGGTTCCCAATAAACCCCCTGTTCATTCCGGGAATTTGAAATGGTATGGACCTCAAAATCTACCTTTGGGCAGCTGAATGCCAAATATGAAGTTTGGTTGACATGTCCTCAGTAGTTCTCAAGTATAGGAAATAGGCTTTACCCGCACTCGCTCTTGAGTTAAGTCCGGTGGGACTCGTACAGAAAAACGGTCCGTTAATGATATCTCCCTTATTAATCCTCATATTGAAATGATGCATATGAGAAAGAAAGTTTAGAAATTGATTTCCATTAAGGCAGGTAGATTTCCATTAAGTTTGGTTGTGTATATTTCGTGGGAGTGCACAATCACGGTTTCGGTTTCGTATAAACCCCCAGTGAATTCAGTGATTTAGAAACAATATTGGCCCTAAAACCTACCCAAGGACAGGTGGATTCTAAATATGAAGTATGGTAGAATTACATCTAGTAGTTATCAAGTTATAGACAAACAGACAAACGGACAAAGTGACAAAAAACAGACACCAAAGCTAAAAAATATGCAGATTGTCATTATTACACCTGAAACGGATAACTGTACGGAAATTCTGCCAAAATAGTCAATATAAAGACACACGATCGTACGATTTTATTTATATAGATAAAAATCGTAAAAATATATATACTTTTTAAAAAAATATGTAGTTCATGGTGTGGGTTACTGTAGTCACGTCCTAGTTCGTGAACCATGGGCAACGGCTGAGTGGCCTAGTAAGTGGTCCTGAGAGTAGGGATACCAGTTGCTACGGAATAGGAGTAGGCATATCGGACATGTTCTGAGTCATGGACCTCCTTGTGCGCAGACGGCTAGGATTATACATTCCACGGGTGGTCCATAACCCGTTAGAGGAGAGATCCTCACTTGGACTATGTGTAAGTAGGGTAGCATCCTGCTTCATGAATTTACCGAGCTCATAATATTTTAAGCAAGCCTCGTACCCATGAGAGTAACGGAGTCCCACTCCCTTTTGACAGGCGAGGGATCCCTTGGAAACAACTTGGCGAACGAAATGGAATTTGATGGGAAGCTATCAGCACTAATGGGGCATAAGGAAGAAAGAAAGTACAACTTGCTGAGTCAGCAAAGAGGATGCATCTGGATATGCTAGACGTAAGTGCTACTGGGGTAAGGGGAGATAACGAGGAAGATATAGGAGATTATAAAGTGTACTTGACGGGTGTTAAAAATGGAAGGGCAGAGTCTGGGGTAGGGCTGTTCATCAGGAATACTATTGCACGCAATATAGTTTCTGTTAGGCACGTAAATTAGCGAATGATGTGAGTATACTTGGCAGTTAGAGGAATTAGGACGAGAATTGTCTCAGTGTATTCACCATGTGAGGGTGCAGATAAGGATGAAATAACAAGTTTTATGAAGCATTGAGTGGTATCGTAGTCAGGGTCAACAGCAAGGGTAGAATAGTAATAATGGGCGATTTCAATGCGAGAGTTGAAAATAGAACTGAAGCGTATGGAAGATTGATTGGTAAATGTGGGGAGGATATGGATGCTAATAGGAATGGGAAGCGTCTGCCGGTCTTCTGTGCTAGTATGTGTTTAGGAGATACGAATACATTCGTTAAGCATAAGGCTATTCACCGCTACACATGGGAGGCTAGGGGTACACGATCCATAATGGAGTATATCTGAACCTACTTCGAATTCAGGAACTCAGTTAGTAATGTGAACTAAGTATCTCTAGGCCTACGATAGAGAAAGTGAAATCTGTCTGCAAACGAATAAGGGTAGAAAATCTCCAGGAAGAAATAATTAGACAGAAGTAAATTGATATAATTAGTGACAAGTTCCGAACAGTGGACAGTTAGCAGGTTCAGGATATAGAAAGTGAATGGGTGGAATACAGGGATGTTGTCCATTGTCATAAAGCACCAGGAATATATGAAATTAGATCTGAAATGGTTAAGTATAGTGGGATGGCAGGGATGAAATGGCTTCATAGAATAATAACATTAGCATGGAGTGTTGGTAAGGTACCTTCAGATTAGACAAAAGCAATAATTGCTCCTATCTATAAGCAAGGGAACAGGAAGGATTGTAACAACTATCGAGGTATCTCATTGATTAGTTTACTAGGCAGAGTAGTCACTGACATCTTGGAAGGAAGGGTGCGATCAGTGGTTGAGAGGAAGATGGATGAAAACCTGTGTGGTTTCATACCACAGATGGGCTGTCAGGATCATATATTCAGTATGCGCCAGGTAATTGAAATATGCTACGAGAGGAGTAGACAGTTGTGTTTATGTTTCGTATATCTAGAGAAAGCATTTGACAGGTTACCGAGGCAAGAGATGTTCACCATACTGTGGGACTATAGGATCAAGGGTAGATTTTTTTAAATCAATCAAAGGCATTCATGTTGACAATTGGCCTTCAGTGAGAATTGATGGTAGAATGAGTTCTTGATTCAGGGTACCTACAGGGGTTTGACAAGCCTGTAATCGTTCACCTTTGCTGTTCGTAGTTTACATGCATCATCTGCTGTAAGATATTAAGTGGCAGGGAAGGGGGGACTCAGGTGGAAATGTAGTGAGCAGTCTGGCCTATGCTGACTACTTGGTCTTAATGGCAGATTGTGCCGAAATCCTGCAGTCTAATATCTTGGAACTTGAAAATAGGTGCGATGAGTATGGTATGAAAGTTAGCCTTTCGAAGACTAAATTGATGTCAGTAGGTTAGAAATTCAATAGAACTGAATGTCAGAGTGGTAATACAAAGCTGGAAGACGTAGATAATTTGAAGTATATGAGATGTGTGTTCTCCCAGGATGGTAAAATACTAGTAAATGAGATAGAATCAAGGTGCAGTAATGCTAATGCAGTGAGCTCGCAGTTGCGATCAGCAGTATTCTGTAAGAAGGAAGTCAGCTCCCAGACGAAACTATCTTTACATCGGTCTGTTTTCAGACCAACTTTGCTTTACGGAAGCGAAAGTTCGGTGGACTCAGGACATCTTATTCATATGTTAGAAGTAACAGACATTAAAGTTGCGAGAATGATTGCTGGTACAAACAGGTTTGAACAATGGCAGGAGGGTACTAGGAATGAGGAGATAAAGGCTAAGTTAGGAATGAACTCGATGGATGAAGCTGTACGCATAAACCGGCCTCGCTGTTGGGGTCATGTGCGGTGAACGGAGGAGGATAGGTTACCTCGGAGAATAATGGACTCTGTTATAGAGGTCAAGAGAAGTAGAGGGAGACTAATACGACGATGGCTAGACTCAGTCTCTAACGATTTAAAGATAAGAGATATAGAACTAAATGAGGCCACAACACTAGTTGCAAATAGAGGATTGTGGCGACATTTAGTAAATTCACATAAACTTCTGAAAGGTATAGCTGTATATAATGATGTATGTATATATATGTATGTAATAAAATATCTATTCTGACTAGGTGAATATTTAAAAACAGGAAATAATATTAAAGAATGAATTACTTCTGACTTGGGTATATAAAGGGTATAAACTAATACATGTGTGAACGAACTATGAAATTATTTCTGTACAAGTTCTTCACAATTCTTTAAATGATATTGAAAGCCCTCGCGAGCCGCATGTGGCCAGCGGGCTGTCATTTGGAAATCCCTCTTTAAGAATTAAAATCATCCTAACCAGCTGCCGGAATCAAAACAATGCCTGAGACATTAAGTGGTGTATGATCATCTACCACTTTTAAGACATCAGTTATAACAATGGAAATCACTTTATGTGTAGAAAAAACTATGAATTATTTTAAGAACATTACGTGCGTAGTATCCAAGAATGGGGCATCTAGCAATGTAGATAAATCCATCAACCAATCACAGTAAAAGGACCATTGGTTCGATGTTAAGAACTCATCTTTCTCTGCAAATATAACTCCGCATCCTTCACTCAGCCAACTGGAAGTACCATTACATGTAATGTTGCAAAGCGGGTTGGAAGTAGCTAAATGCATTCATATTGATTTAAACTTCTTGAATCTTGCTACGTTTCACTCACAGGGAGAAGAAGAAAACGAAAGCCAAACCAGTTTGATCCAACTTCTACTTGTTTGGAATCCCCAGTCTCATACACAACACAGAGCAAGACAACAGCGCCTCCGAAAACTTTTCGAGGTAAGAAAAAGATAAAGAAAGAATTAAGCGGAACTCGTAAAGGTTTGAGCGAGGACATTACACTCCCGGCCACAAATCACCGGCTCAAAGTGTCCGCTCCCCATCGTTTGGAAGAGCGCAGAGCTGAATTCCATGCATCAGCTTTCAACACCGAAGATATACTCCGCTTGTCGCGAGGGATGTAGCAAGGAAAGCGTGAAGAACATTGGTGAATAATACCAGTGAAAAACGTACTACGGGTAAAGGAACGGAATAAAACTGATGTAATAAAAAAATAGTGCTGAAGAGCGGGGTTGTTATTAATTTAAGCGTCCTAGGGAAAACTATTCTCTGAACAAGTGTGGGGTTTTATTATTATTATTATTATTATTATTATTATTATTATTATTATTATTATTATATACATCGTTGTGCTCTACTTAGGAGCTCGATTGAACCAGCTCTAGCTGATGTGTTGACCTTCCTCTCCTCCGAAAATTTCTTCTTCCTCCCGCTGAGCTACTTCCTTCGTTCTTCTGTCCAAGTTATGGTTATATTATTATTATTATTATTATTGTTATTATTATTATTATTATTTGATAGTTAGAGTCCGGAAAATTAAGACATTTTGAAGAGCCTGCTATTTCTTCCAAATTTAGGCCCGGTGACTGGATTCTCGAACCCCTGGGCAACTGAGGCCCTTAAATCACCTCCCTCCCCCCCAGCTTCACTCCCACTCACTTAATTTAGATCAGAACTGAGAACTTTCAAGTTATGTTATAACCAAGACGTACCTGCCCGGTCTAGAAAGCCAAGAATAACGGCCGAGAGGATTCGTCGTGCTGACCACACGACACTTCGTAATCTGCAGGCCTTCGGGCTGAGCAGTGGTCGCTTGGTAGGCCAAGGCCCTTCAAGGGTTGTAGTGCCATGGGGTTTTGTTTGGTTTTAAGACGTACCTGATTATCAGCCCCTGGTAGGGGAGTTTGCAATAAATATTGGTGTAATAATGGTATAAAATTGTTGCAAAAGTTCTATCGGTGCAAACGTAGTGTATTTGTGGAGCTGAATTGGTGCAAAAGCGACAATCAATGGACCGAATTAACTCCAACGAATAATGCACCAAACCTGCACCATAACCACACCACATATTTTCGTACCCACTCGTCTTCATTGTTTATATAGAACAGGCAATAAAGGCAATCAAAGAGGAATTTGGGAAGGGAATCACAGTCCAAGGTGAGGAAATCAAAACCATGAGATTAGCTGATGATATTGTTATTTTGTTTGAGACTGCAGAAGATCTGGAGAAATAGCTGAATGGTATGGACGGAGTCTTGTGTAACAGGTACAAGATGAAAATAAATAAGTACAAAACTAAAGTAATGGAGTACAGTCGAACGAAGTCAGGTGATGCAGGGAATATTCGTTTAGGAAATGAAGTATTAAAGGAAGTAGAAAGAATAACTAGCGAGGGCAGAAGTAAAGTGGACATAAAATGCAGACTAGCACAAGCAAGGAAGGCCTTTTTACGAAGAGAAATTTGTTCACTTCGAACACTGATATAGGGATTAGAACGATGCTTTTTAAGGATTCCGGCAAGATATAGCAGATATCTTGGATTCAGGAGGTCAAATGGACTGTATCACGATTGAGCTGTCTAAAGCATTTGATAGGGTGGATCATGGGAGACTACTGGCAAAAATGAGTGCAATTGGACTACACAAAAGAGTGACTGAATGGGTTGCTATATTTCTAGAAAATAGATCTCAGAGAATTAGAGTAGGTGAAGCTTTATCTGATCCTGTAATAATTAAGAGGGGAATTCCTCAAGGCAGTATTATCGGACATTTATGTTTTCTTATATATATATACATGTTATGAGTAAAGGAGTGGAATCGGAGGCAAGGCTTTTTGCGGATGATGTTATTCTATATAGAGTAATAAATAAGTTACAAGATTGTGAGCAACTGCAATGTGACCTCGAAAATGTTGTGAGATGGACAGCAGGCAATGGTATGTTGATAAACGGGGTTAAAAGTCAGGTTGTGAGTTTCACAAATAGGAAAAGTCCTCTCAGTTTTAAATACTGGGTTGATGGGGTGAAAGTTCCTTTTGGGGATCATTGTAAGTATCTAGGTGTTAATATAAGGAAAGATCTTCATTGGGGTAATCACATAAATGGGATTGTAAATAAAGGGTACAGATCTCTGCACATGGTTATGAGAGTGTTTAGGGGTTGTAGTAAGGATGTAAAAGAGAGGGCATATAGGTCTCTTGTAAGACCACATCTAGGGTATGGTTCCAGTGTATGGGACCCTAACCAGGATTACCTGATTCAAGAAATGGAAAAAATCCAAAGAAAAGCAGCTCGTTTTGTTCTGGGTGATTTCCAACAAAAGAGTAGCGTTACAAATATTTTGCCAAGTTTGGGCTGGGTGGAATTGAGAGAAATAAGGAGATCTGATCGTCTAAGTGGTATGTTCCGAGCTGTCAGTGGAGAGATGGCGTGGAATGACATTAGTAGACGAATAAGTTTGAATGGCGTTTATAAAAGTAGGAAAGGTCACAATATGAAGATAAAGTTGGATTTCAAGAGGACAAACTGGGGCAAATATTCATTTATAGAAGGGGGAGTTAGGGATTGGAATAACTTACCAAGGGAGATGTTCAATAAATTTCCAATTTCTTTGAAATCATTTAGGAAAAGGCTAGGAAAACTACAGATAGGGAATCTGCCACTTGGGTGACTGTCCTAAATGCAGATCAGTATTGATTGATTGATTGATTGATTGATTGATTGATTGATTGATTGATTGATTGATTGATTGATTGATTGATTGATTGATTGATTGATTGATTGATTGATTGATTGATTGATTGATTGATTGATTGATTGATTGATTGATTGATTGATTGATTGATTGATTGATTGATTGATTGATTGATTGATTGATTGATTGATTGACTTTCGTCTGGAGTGTGGCACTGTATGGAAATAAAACTTGGATGATAACTAGCTCAGAATAAAAAAGAATATTGGTTTTGAAATGTGGTGTTGCAGAATAATACTGAAGGTGAGTTAGATAGATCGAATCACGAATGAAGAGATACTGAATCGAATTTGTAAGATGAGATCGATTGGGCTAAATTTAACCAGAAGAATAAATAAAATGATAGGACACATCTTAAAACACCCTCGACTTGTGCAGTTGGGTTTTGAGCAGAGTGTAAGTGGTAAGAACGGTAGGGGTAGAGCGATGTATGTATATGCAAGTACATTAGAGGAGATGTAGGATGCATCAGTTACGTAGAAATGAAAAGATTATCAGAGTTTAGGGTGGTATGTCGAGCTGCATCAAACCAGTTTAGGGACTGATGACCCAAACAACAACATTTTTCCACATTAATTTACACCATTTTCACACCAACGAAGTTGGTGCAAGAGAAGTGACATTTTACATCATGGTTACACCTAAACAAGTACATTAATCAGACAATTTCTGCACCAAGTTCGCGCCAAAAATACACCAAAAATTGCATTTCAACCTTCTTTATTGTCAACACCACTGATGAAGCAATTTTTTTTCACAAATGCTCCAAAGTTACACCAAGGATTTAGGTGCATTTGTGGAATCACCTTGGTGTCATTTTAGTGCAAACGTTTCTTCGTAATTACACCACAAATATAATGGTTCAAAATTGATGTAACTTTGTAAAAAGTTCTGTATGTTTGGTGTATCTTTCGAAGCAATCGTTATGGTACATTTGTAGAGAAACCTTCGTGCCGCTTCGCTGCAAAATTAATGGCATTTAATCTTTATAGTACAAAATTATTAAAAACAACAACAACAACACTGCTACACACTGACACACTTTCTAATTTGATTTCTTCTTTCACTTTTTAAACAAGAAATGTTTGTGTTCTTATTGTCATTTAATTTTTTACACTTCAAAATTTTATTTTTAATTCAATTTTTTTTGGTCCGGGGCCCTATATTACATCAGCAACTCAGTATTATACAGTATAAATCTTAGTTGATAAATATTTGTTCTCCTTTTCCTGGCTCATTTATTATTCAGTCACCACCGTGCGTCGCACTAATGTGGATTTGCCGCAGTTTTACGGCCGAATGGCAAACCTACGTGGATGGCTATATTCATTATTGTGTGTCCCTGTAGCGATTGCTAATGTGTTGAGTGTGTATTAACAATATACCAACACCCAGTCTGTAAGCCGAAGGAGTTAACAAGAAACTACTACAATAGTCGGCCCCATAGGGAATCGAACTTTCGACCCTCTGAACCGAAGACCACTGTGCTGACGGTTCAGCCAATGAGATGGGCTCTTGTTTTTTTTGTTTTGTTCTTTTCAAATTCAAGACTCCACAAGAATGTTCAATACTACACAAGTTTTCTTGTGAAATCGCTTGCAATAATTGATAAATGATAAGTCGTGAGAAGTCTTCAAAATTCTTGAAAGTGGACTAAAACATTGCCAAGTCTTCGACAAAATTGACCAGTGGAATTCGAGTATTAACGGTACGCTCTATGCCGCTAGGCATGCTGGGATTTTCACGACGAGAATCAAAACAACGAAAATGGCTTCGTCTTCATCACCGACAGTTGTTGTGTGTCTCTTAATTTTTGAGTATGAGGCGCACCCTTGCCTATATTTAGTGGACTCCATAGAGAACCACGATTAAATGAGTAAAACAGCAGCGTACGAAGAGAATGCAAGAGAAACATCTCAATGAAGTGGATGCTACGACAACCTCTAAGTAAACAATGATCAATTTGTGACCATCTTTGCATATTATTATTCTTTCTTCGATTTTGGTCTACTTTTGTCCACGGTAAACAATTGACTTGCTGGTTAGTTCTTTTATCCTCCCCAGAACTTCTTTATCATTTCGCCGTGGTTTCTTTTCCTTTCCGCTGACCACAAGTTCTTTGACTTTTCATTTTGCTTTTCCTGGAACACCTTGAATTTATCAATTTTAGCTCGAAACTTATCTCTATTAAAATTGTTTTAGATTGATGCCAACATCCCTCATGTCTTTCCTTGTTCCCTTTATCCACTTAGTAGTTGCTTTTAAACAAAGATTCTCTTTGTTAGTCGACTATCGTTCATTCTTGTGAGGTGCCCATTAAACTTCAGTCTCGTCTTACGTATAGTGTCACTGATCTTCTCTGTCTATCTGTATAAATCTTCATATCTCTTCTTCCTCCATGTACCATCCTTTCTTTTTTCGGGTCCTTAGTGCTTTCTCAAGAATGTCTTTCTTTCTTCTCAAGCTCATCAATTTCCCCTCTCTTATTCAGTATCAGACATTATGGCTTGATAAGAGTATTATACCGTAGTGTCTGATCTTTACTCTGTAAGATATAGTCCTTTAATTGTGTCTATTCTGTACTAATCTATAGGCTAACCCCATCTTTGTAGCTCTTCCCTTACTTCCTTCTTTATTACGAATATCATCATTATTATGATTATTATTATTGTTACCGTATTTGTGTGGATCACAGATGTGAAATAAGGCGCGGACATGAATGGGTCCATATAAGAAAATCAGAAAATTAATTCAAAATTTTAAAATTAGGGATATATTTCTTTCTCTACCATCTTTTGGTTTCTTTTCAAATTTTACACTTTGCTAAGAAAGCAACAATTCAGGTAGAGAACTAGCTCGTTAGCTTAGGTACAATGTTGAAAAAAGCAGAATAATCAACAAATTTCCAGTTGACAATCCGAGCCTAAAGCTCCCAGTTCACAAATGATGCTTGAGCACTACTGCTTCATTCAATCGATAATCAAGGAGATGGATTTCCCAATTTCTTTTACACCATTAGTAAGAGCATCTTTGCTCTATACGTTTTTCTAGGAGACTACTCTCCGAACTCTTATAACATTACAGCCTTCCAGAGTTAAGTTCTTTCGGCTTGCTTGAAATTCACACTTAAAGATTGAAATGTACGTTTTAGAAATTAAAGTTACAATATTTAAAATTTGCAACCTTCCCCTCGAGCTAGCCTTCAAAGGCTACCAGATTTACATTAACAGAACGAGCGCCCTTGCTCTATAAAATTTACAACTTGGGAACTAATTTCCAGAAATGTCCAGGCCTATCAAAGGTACAACCTACAGTTTAAGAAATAGAACAATATACTCTAACATTTTTACATGAAAAGAATGAAAAGTGTTGAACAGGGGTATCGAGTACCCATTCTACCAGGCCTTTGTGAAAAACGACAGGTTAAAGTTACTGGACCAAAAATCAAAATGGTGAGGAGGCGGTCACTTGTGCTCCTTAAAAATTTAAATGAAAAGTTTAAAACCCTATCAGGGATCATGGCCCGAAGTTACAGATGCTAAGCCTATACTGAGGTGAATAAATGGAGAAAATATTTAAATTACAAAGATTACAAACTGAAAAAGGTTACGAAATCATAGTCATCTAAAAATCAAGTTGATAGGGAACACGACAGTGTAGCTCACTCTCTATTTCGTGATTTGAGTTAAGTTCCTTCGGCTTGGTTGAAATTTACACTTAAAGATTGAAATTTACGCTGTAGAAAATTAAAGTTACAATATTAAAAATTTGAAACCTTCCCCTCGAGATAGCCTTCAAAGGCTAGGGTATCAGATTTTAGACTGTATCTGCCATTAACTTGAGCTGGTGGACTTCTCGAAGGTGGACGAGGCGCCTCCGCCTCCTTTGCGAACACACACACACACTAGCCTGGAGCTATTAATAAGACAACCTGGCCCAAAAATGTGCCAGCTTTTATACCCGAAGGTAAAGTTCCAGAAAACTCTGGGCTAAGGCCCGACATCCCCCACCTATTCTTATTGGGTAATTAAATAAATACCAGAAAATTTTGATTGGATGAAAAGCAAGTATACAGAATTTTCTATTGGCAAACATCTTAAGTTGGCGGGAAGAGAAAAAAGTGTTTTAAACTTTAACTAAAAAAACTCCAAAAACAAAGAATAACCAACTGAGTTTAGGAAACCTTAGAATACAAAATTACTTTACCAGTTTAACAGTCAATCTTCACACCAGAAGGCATAACATAAGTTTACAGTAGAGACATCTGTAGAGAAATGTCCAAACGTCTTGTATTAGTTGTTGCGAGTTTTAGATTTTAGATGGCATTCTTCTAGGCGCATCATTTAAATAAACGTGGCGGATGTACATTCCAGTACGATTTTTGTTATTTTATTATTATTATTATTATTATTATTATTATTATTATTATTATTATTATTATTATTATTATTATTATTATTTCTGCTGAATATGCTTCCCCAGTCTGGTACAGTTCATCACATGACAGACAGGTAGATACGCCTCTCAATGAAACCTGTAGTTTAATCGTAGGCTACTTAAAGCCTACTCCGAAAGATAAGCTCTATTACCTGGCTGGAATAGCGCCACCCTGAGAACGTAGAGAAGTAGCTGCCAATAGGGAGAGGCTTGAAGTCAAACAGAGCAGCGCCCACCCGCTGTATGGACATAGTCCTCAGCAGCAACGGTTGAAATCCCGGAAGAGCTCCCTGAGGACATCTGAGGTACTTATCGTCTCCGCAGAGAAGGCAAGACTGGAGCTGTGGAAGAAAAGGACCCCTCGCCTCCGCGGATGGATGCCAGCCACTGAGCTGTTACCGCCTGGACATAATGAAAGCTGGCTGGTGTGAAAGTCCATGAACAGGCTACGATCAGGAGTGGGAAGATCCAGGGATAACTTGAAGAAATGGGGTTCAGTACAAGTGTTAAAAGATGTGATTGTGGACAAGAACAAACCACGAGCCACATGCTTCAGTGTCCACTGCGCCCGACATCTTGCACAGATGATGATCTTCTATAAGCCACTCCGAGTGCATTGGACTTTGCAAAATACTGGGCATGTGTAATATGATCTCAAATGTATGTTTGTGTACTTCAAACGGAATTGTACATAGGCTTAAACTGTACTGTATAATAATTGTTATGGAATTCCTAATATGTTTTCATATAATAAGATATGAATTTCAGTTGCATTCATATCATTTTTATTCAAATAATGTAAGAACAATAGAACAATAACCTCTGCAAATGATGTTATGGCACTCAATAAAGTCCAAAAAATTAATTAAATTATTTATTTATTTATTTATTTATTTACTTATTTATTTATTTATTTATTTATTTATTTATTTATTTAATAAATGTGCCACCAACAGAGACACACTCCAATTATAGGTGGCTTTTACAAATTATTTGAACAAATAACATACAAATACAAAAAAGATAAAAATGTGAAAACGCTATGTAAATGAGATGATAATGCTCTGTATGAAATGGATCAAACAATATATCATATACAGAAGCCTGTTAAGAAATCAAACAATAAATTGTTACAAAACCATGTAAATATTATACATATAAAAAATCACTTCGACGGGTAAAATTCTTTCAATATATTTACATATGTGTCATATTCATTAGCAAAGTCAAGATCTATATGATACTTATTAATTAAGTTATTGTATGTTTCACACATATTGATAAACGGAGAGTTTTAAAAAAATACAGTTTTGGAGACTGGGGTAATAAACAAATGCTGAAATCTTAAATTTCCTTTTCTAACATTAAAGCATAACTCGTGAAGCGAACTATTATCGTCAATTAATGCATTAACAATCTTATAGGGATAAATTTGTTGAGCTCTTACACGCCTTCTGGCTAGCGGTACATATTTAAATTCATTCAACAAAAATCCATATGAAGCATAATTTCAAAAGGGGAATATCTTATATTTTTATAATAAATATATCTTAAGAACGTTTCTGCATCCTTTCAATTTGATTTTGACAAGATTTATAACATGGAGACCAAATTATGCATGAATAGTCAAGTTTTGATCGGACAATACTATTGAGTAATAAGGTGAGTGCATACGTGTTAGTAGAATGTCTTAAATTTCTAATTACCGGGCGAGTTGGCCGTGCGCGTAGAGGCGTGCGGCTGTGAGCTTGCATCCGGGAGATAGTAGGTTCGAATCCCACTATCGGCAGCCCTGAAAATGGTTTTCCGTGGTTTCCCATTTTCACACCAGGCAAATGCTGGGGCTGTACCTTAATTAAGGCCACGGCCGCTTCCTTCCAACTCCTAGGCCTTTTCTATCCCATCGTCGCCATAAGACCTATCTGTGTCGGTGCGACGTAAAGCCCCTAGCAAAGAAAAAAATTTCTAATTATGAAACCCAATTATGTTGATGGTAATTACATTCATATTTTTCCTATGTATATTAAGGTTTATTGCGCCGTTCTATTCTTTTTAAGAACATATCGCATTGCTAGACCAAGTAGCACAACTGTGCATTAATTCCATGTTAAAACAAAATGCTATCAAACATTGACAAATATTTTCAAATCTTTTCAAACTTCCAGCAATGTTCAACCTATTTTGATAAGGTTTTACAATTTTTCTTGTGAAGTCTTGAACTGAAAGGAAAATTTGATGGTGTACAACAGGCAATAGTATAGCGCCTATACTACTTGGATCTCTGACAGCAAAGCAACAATTTAAACTCATATCATAAACTTGAGTAATATACTCATAATGTAATTCACTTCATGTATTGTGCTTGTTATGTGATAGAATAGAGTTCCGACAGTCCTGAAGCACACATTGCAGTGCAAATGGTCGCTTCCCCCCAGCCTTCAATCGTCACAACCGCTGGCGTACTAGGCTTACACTGCGAATTCAAACATGTGATATTACTCTTGCCATCGCTTCGTTTCGCAATTATCAGCGGGGAAAGTAGTGGTGAATAGTGTGCGTGCATGCGCAATGCGCTATTGAATTAGTAACTGGCAGCCCCAGCGCGTTAAGCTTGCAAGATTCAACATACCACGGCCGAATTGATGTGCCCCTCTAAGTAGAGCGCAGTGTAGATCTAGTTGACCGTGAACATACTGTAGTCAGGTATATGGTGGTCAGCAGAGTGCAGCAGCTTCTATTCGCAACTTTATGTAACTTACGTATAGAAGTATAAAATACTTATATGACGCCCGCCCTCCTGGCTCTCTAGTTTTCGAAGTATTATATTCTATCTCAAAATATTCTCCTACGATGCCA
This sequence comes from Anabrus simplex, assembly GCF_040414725.1. Lineage (NCBI taxonomy): Eukaryota > Metazoa > Arthropoda > Insecta > Orthoptera > Tettigoniidae > Anabrus > Anabrus simplex. The sequence continues at coordinate 312,423,993 of NC_090271.1, forward strand.
ATGTTTGCGAATTTCTTTTCTTTATTAATAGCTTGCTGGCTTAAAACTTGAGATAATGTTCTGCTCATTCTCGCTTAAACTACCTGATGAATTGGGCTGATATTTGTTATATGTGTATCGGAGATCGCCCACTTCATTGAGGAAACCTTCAGAATTTCACTGCATTTCATATTTCCGCTTTTGAATTTCTCCCAATTCCAAGAGAACTGCCCTGTGTTGTCATCTGTGGACAGTTTCCGTAATTATGTATACACAAGGGCATTAGAAATAGAAAAATTAATCCGTTCCCCGTTATGGACAAAAAATCATCATCGAGCAGAAAATGTTCAGTTCACACATAGGTCTATTTTGATTTTATATAATAAATGTTTTATTGCGCACAAATGTGCACGGAAGAAAAATAAATTCTTATGAGCAATCGTCTGTACAGAATTTTGTTAAGGATTCTATTCTTAGTTTACGTGATAGCGTTCACAAAGTTCGCCTGCAGTCCGGATTTGGCTCATGGAAACTCGCTTTAATACACAGGCGTTGGTGAAACCCGCGGACTGAGAGTCTGGTCACAGCGTGTCTCAACTCATAGCCTCCCTGAGTCCATTTGCGGTTGTTTGATAACATAAGCATTGAGATGATAATGGCTTTTACAAGTACTCATCATTTCTCATGTATGTTTCAGCAGATGGGAAAAATTGAACTTGCATTATGAAGAGCTTATTTGTGATTGTTAAAATATTTTTATGCAATTTCTATTTTGATTTTGTGAGGCTAAATGGTTAGCGCTCTGGCTTTTGGCTCAAGAGAACCCCGGTTCGATACCTGGCCTTGCCGGGGATTTTAACCGTAATTAATTGATTTCACTGTCTCGAGGTAAATGTGTGTGTATCGCCCTTAACATTAAAATTGTGTCAATTTAAAAGTTTCATTTCATCCGTTTTATGTACTGTATATTAAAAAGAGGTGTAAATACGAGTACATAAGTGAAGATCCTACATTCTAAGCCAAAATAGTCAAAAAGCTGAAATTGATGGTTTCGCCCTAGAAGTTAACATATCCTTTGGGGAAAAAATGCGATATTACTTTTCTTGTGTAGGACCATATTGAAATATTCTGCTGAGATTTTTAACAATGCCTTAGCAAGATCACGCCCACTTCATTGAGGAAACCTTCAGAATTTCACTGTATTTCATACTCCCGCTTTTGAATTTCTCCCAATTCCAAGAGAACTGCTCTGTGTTGTCATATGTGGACAGTTTCCGTAATTATGTACACACAAGAACATTACAAATAGTAAAATTCATCCGCTCTCCGTTATGGACAATAAATCGTCATAGAGCAGAAAATGCTCAGCGCATTTGTAATTTTGTTTGCGTTTACTGAAGAATATTTCGAGCTTCAGTGTTCAAGTATGATTCAGCGCGTTAGATTTACCAAACATTCATAACTGGAGGTAATACCTTAACACTCGTATGTGATTTTGCTTCCAATAATGGAATTTAAAAACAATTTTTAGTGAATACTATCCCAAATGTTCAACGTTCAAAGATCGATCATTGCTGACAACTGGCCAAGAGTACGTATGTTGGTATATGGGCTTAATAATATGAATAGAACGTAATAAAAATGTGCTGAAGAGAGGAAAACGGCCAAGGAAGGAGAAATATATGGTGCAGGGTAGTTTTGATACACCAGCTGTAATGCTGTGCAAAATTAGCTTTTTGCTCAAAATGTTGTTACTACAACACCATTTGCCTGATTGACTTCAAACTTGGCATCCTTATACTAGCGCATGTGATGAAAAAAGTTTGGTGTCTGTATTGAAAATAATGATACTTAGAAGAAATATTTTGAGTCAAATATGAAAATTTAATTATTTTTAAGATGGAATTCAGAATGGTGGGAGAATAAGTACTTTAAAACATAAATAATGCAGTTTATTAAATAATAATGTAAATAATAATTATTTTCATACTCCTAGCAGCTATCAGGAAAAGATTCAAAGTAAAAACTAAAAAACAAATGGTACGCAAGGGAAGTTTTGAAATCATTCAAATTATATTCATAAAATGTGTTATAAGTCTGAAACTATTTTACCAAACTGTCCCAAATTTCGGAATAATCTTCTTAATTTTAGCGTCATACATTAACTCACAAAATATGGTGAATATCAGATTAAGATTGTAATAATTACACAATTCTGCACGGTCTCCCCAAATTAATATATAATGTAATGTTTCCTTGTAATACTATAGTAAATAAATCTTTCATTTATAACTGCCATTTAAGTTAAACCTATATTCCTAGAGGATTCCGTAAAGACTATATACCGGGATGGAGTGAAGAGTCCAGCAGACTGAGTAAGGAATTCGAAGAAAATAGCAGTCACGAGAAAGCAACAGATTTACTACAATCACTTGATCTTGCTAGAAAAGAGAAGTGGGTGAAGACTGTAAAAGACATGAATTTCACCCATTCCAGCAGAAAAGCATGGTCACTTATTCGGAAATTAGATTCCACATCCATACCACCAAAGCAACATTCCCCAATTAAGGTAGAAGCAATAGCAAATCACCTCGTTTCCACCTCTAAAACAACAAGGAATAAACTGACCACGAAATGGGTTAAAACTGAGCTTAAACGGGCAAAACGAGAAACACAACCGAACGCAACCTATTCACAACCTTTCACATCACAAGAGGTCGATGAGGGATTAAAATCACTCCGAAATGGCAAAGCTGCAGGACTAGATGGAATCTACCCAGAACTACTAAAAAACTGTGGTCCAGCTACAAGAAGATGGCTTGCTGCATTCTTCAGCTCCATACTTCAGTCAGGAAGACTTCCCCCAATCTTCAAGTAGTCAAAAATTATTGCCCTTCTGAAACCAGGAAAGGATCCAACTCTCCCACAAAGCTATCGACCTATAGCTCTACTCTACGTCACCTACAAGTTATTAGAAAGACTGATACTAAACCGAATAGCACCTGCCATCGAAGCATTCCTTCCAGTTGAACAAGCAGGATTTCGACCCAGCCGTGACTGCAGTGACCAAGTACTGTCCTTGACCACATATCTGGAGGTTGGTTTTGAGAAGAAATTGAAAAGCGTCTCTGTCTTCTTAGATCTTACAGCTGCATATGACACAGTCTGGAGGGAAGGTCTTATGCTTAAACTGATTAAAGCTGTTCCTTGCTTAAAAATTACTACACTAATTGACAGAATGTTAAGCAACCGACTATTTCAAGTTCATTCAGAACACAACAGAAGCAAATTCCACAAAGTCAACAATGGTCTGCCTCAAGGGTCGGTTCTATCTCCTACTCTCTTCAACTTATACATCCACGACCTGCCTGAAACAGTGTCCCGAAAGTTCATATATGCGGACGATATTTGCCTTACAATTCAACGACCCAACTTCGCAGAAGCTGAAATAGTTCTTAACCGAGACCTTGAACTGTTGGATGACTACTTTCAAAGATGGTACCTTCATCCCAATCCACAGAAAACAGTGACATCTACATTCCATCTGAACAAAGCAGAAGCAAACCACCATCCAAGGGTATTCTTCAAGGGCCATGAACTACAATATTGTGCCAATCCCAGTTACTTAGGAGTAACATTGGACAGGTCTCTTACGTACAAAAATCATCTGCAGAAAACCGCCAACAAACTAAAAAGTCGTAATAACATTCTCCAACGATTGGCTGGAACTTCCTGGGGAGCGGATGGAAACACATTAAGGACAACATCTCTGGCCTTAGTCTATTCTGCAGCAGAATACTGCTCTGGTGTTTGGCTTAACAGTGCTCACACACAGCTAGTAGATTCACAACTTCGTCAAACCATGCGAATCATAACTGGTACACTTCGTGCTACACCGACCCAATGGTTACCGGTTCTCAGCAATATACTACCTCCACATATCAGGAGACAGAAGGCCCTTTTTCAGCTATGGAGCAGAATGCTAAAGAATGAACGTCTACCTGTTCATGAGGATATCAGACAGAAATGCACACGCCTGAAGTCTCGCCAGCCTGCTTGGAAGACAGCCGTGAAGATAACATCTAGTGAATTCAACCCCACCTCTAAATGGTTAACAGAGTGGTCTTTATCCCCAGCTCGGGCAATAGTGGATATTAATAACCCATCCACAAAGCTGGCAGGCTTTGATCTGCCACGTTGCACCTGGAGTAGACTAAACCGCATGAGATGTGGAGTATGTAGAACAGCATCTACTTTACACACCTGGGGCTGGTCAGTTTCTCCATACTGTGATTGTAGGGAGGTTCGACAAACAATGAAACATGTAGTGCAGGAATGTCCACTCCGTGCTTTCACTGGCACCATGGAAGACCTCAACACAGCAACACCCGAAGCAGTGAAGTGGGTGGCGGGTTTGGACATTCACATTTAGTGACATGTACATCACTCGCACTCAGTGTGTATATATGAACTGTCAGAGTTGATAGGTGGATAGCGATGTAAATATATTGTGTTTTCTTCTTGTACATTCAAACTTTGTAAATTGCTTTCTTTGACTGTATAGATATGATAATTTGTATTTACTTTGTACTCATCTTTCACTGGTTGTGTAAATAGTTTATGGGTTGTCATTATTCATCATACGCCAAATAAATAAATAAGTTAAATGTCATAATTAATTATACAAAGTTAGGAATATGAAGACTCTGTATTTTGTAGAATGTAGTATATATAAGATGATTTGGAATAATATCAGGCTTCATGCCTGTGCCACGCCATAAAAATGATATAAATAAATAAATAAATAAATAAATAAATAAATAAATAAATAAATAAATAAATAAATAAATAAATAAATTTCTTCAACAATCAGTACTCATGCGAGTGTAAAGCGTTACACAACATGAAACCGAGTACATGTAGTATAGAATTCATTGAAAATCAATACATTTTTTCCGCACTGATATTTACGAGTCTCAGTGACGATTATACGTGTTACATTGACGTCTCAGAAAAAAATGAAAACACGGGAAATTAACAGAGATATATTAATTTGAGGGTAGCATAAAGGTATTGAAGACATCTAATTTTGATCTCTCCGGAGAAACATGTTGAAACTCTTTTTCCAAAATTTGCTTGAAATTAACAGGCTGAGGAAGTTTCATCACGAAACTTCAGAAATAAAAGTTGGTAAACTTTTTCTCGTATGCCAATTCCGATATTAAATATTTGAATGAGAATTCTGTCTAAAATTTCAATATCTCTTCGTACCACACGAAATAATTCCTTACCTTTTCGAATGTGTTTGGTCTTATCGCGTCTTCTCAACTTTTTCATCTTTAGTCTCCCTTTACCTTATCGTAGACAGTAGCTAAATATATGAGAACCTCCAGCCTAAACCTATAGTATTTGTTATCTATTCTCAGCCTAATCCCTTCCATTTTTATCCACCACCACCATCATCATGATATTTTTTCAAAATGTACCTTTTTCCTGTGTGCTCAAAAATTAATTATTTTGATTGTCGCAGTGATCACTCCGAAATCCCCAGGCAGACCCCAGGACATCGCCTGCAACCAACAAGCACGCCGAGTATGTATTCACTAATCCATGTATATATTTCGAATAGCTGTAGCTCCTAGCGTTACGCGATTTTTCATCAAAATACGGTATAATTTTTATTTATTGTTTATTGCTGTTAATAATTGTGAGTGTACTACATGAGTATTGTGGGTACTTCACCTGATTCGTGTAGTCAAATTTATTATATATTGTCTTTCAACTAAAATATTTATTTATTTACATATTTTTATTATTTACCTACAAAAAAGACTGGCTTCAATTACTATGGATGTACTACTTATATTTTAACACAACATTCGTTAAATTCAGGGCAATTCGAAAAAATATATCTGAACACGAAGCTAATGAACATACGAAATTGAAAATATACTTAATGATACCTAATAGAAAACACCGTCAAATGTCTAGATGCAAAAGCAATTTCATGAAACCATTTCAATTAAATGATCACACAACAATTGACATTCATCAACCTAAACGTAATTGTGTATGCATAATTGATTATTCAGCGGAAACGTTTGGATACAAATCGTTCATCCTTTAGCCAAAATATTTATCACACCAGAACAATATCTTAATTACCTAGAGAGTGAAAACGTATTTCGATGGATACCTTATTGATATGAATTTTCTCACTTTTCGCGCATATTAAGGTGTATTTATAATAGAAATAATATTAAAATTATGATTTTTAACAGCATATTACCCGTTTAAAAATCAACGACACTTTTGAGCTCGTTTGGCCCACCTATGGACCACGGTGCTTGTGTTTGTGCTTTTGCTGTGTTTATGTTGTTGTGTTGTTGTTTTTGTCGTGACTCTTGATGTTGTTGTTGTTGTTGTTGTTGTTGTTGTTGTTGTTATCAATATTTGCGGCTTCTGGTGTTATTCATGCTGGGTTTGGCTGCTACTCTCTCCTACGTCCCTTCAGCTTTCCTTTGGTCCAGTATTCCTTCATTTCCTTGGTGTAGCCTACTCTAACTTGCGTTCCTCAGACTAGTTCCTGGTCTAAATGTGGTTAGTTTCTATAAGGGATATCATTAAGTGTCTGCTTTAGATAGCTGAACGGCAGTTACTTCTGTTATTTACTACGGCATGATAAGTATTAAATTGTGGGAGATTCTTCCCCACCTGCTTCATCCACAGAACTCCAGTGACTTAACATTTGATGGCTACTTTGAATATCTTACAGAATAGCCTGTTGGAGTACATTCCATACAGGTGTCCGCAGAAAGACAGCCGTATACTTCTGATTGCATCTGTGTGGTTTTGATGGTGTTGGTAGATTTCACGATTTGGTTTGTATCATCGCCTTCCATGTGACAGGATCCTTGGTACTACTCTCTTTCTCAGGAAGTTGCTTTTTTGTATTTCTAAAGCTCTTAGCGTAGTCTTCTTATAGATGCGCACTTTGCTGCGTAGAAGACTGGCAGTCTGACTATTGCATTATAGTGTCTCAGTTTGGCATTCAACGATACATGTTTTTCACAGACATGGTGTGCCTTGTCTATCAAAATGTGCTGACCGACAGGCAAATGGTAACGATTAAAGAGTCACTTCAACTCTCCTGCCACGAATGAGGTAACAATTCTTATATTTGACCAGGAATGTAGCACGTTGTTCTATAACTGAATGGCGTCACAGAGTTAGAGAAATGAATAGGCCATATATGGTTCCTTACAATAACCTCATATGTTTTGTCGTCGAGAAGACGGTTACCTAACACATCTGACTAATCAAACAAAAGGACATCACACAGGTTCATTATCAGACAGGATGACTACAATAACGTAATATTGTTCAGAACACTAATTGTTAGGCATATTATCGACATGCACGCTATAATAGAAGCCTAAATCTTATATTTATCAAGAAAAATCAAAGTAAAAGTCAAGTCTGAAAGCTACATTTACCTTCATAATATCGTATATAAGACGAGGGTACTGAAAATAACAAATTAATGGGAGGAGTGACATTCATTTTGTGCGGAGATTTCAGACAAACGAACTAACTGATTACAAGGAGCGCGAGGGCAGGTGAGGTTAATGCATATATCAATCTGCCAAGAATATCGCAAATTGAAAACCTTGGCTGTGCTCTATGTGAGCGTGATCCCTCAGACACCCTTCTAAAACGTGCTGAAGGAAAGCTTCCCGAGTCAAGTGATGGCATTTTCCTCTACGCATCACTTTGCGGAGATACTGAAGCCATCAACACTCAAGGGGACACTTGCCAATGCCAACGTGTCATCCTTGTACACAAGAGCGATCAAGTCCATGTTATTAACAATTCTATTTTGCTTATGTTCCCCGGAGAAAAGCAAGTGTACAAGTCGATAAATACTCCCATGAACACAGAAGATGTGGTTCAGAATCCACTCGATTTTCTTTTTTTGCTAGTTCTTTTACGTCGCGCCGACACAGATAGGTCTTATGGCGACGATGGGATAGGAAAGGCTTAAGAGTTGGAAGGAAGCGGCCGTGGCCTTAATTAAGGTACAGCCCCAGCATTTGCCTGGTGTGAAAATCGGAAACCAGGGAAAACCATTTTCAGGGCTGCCGAGAGTGGGGTTCGAACCTACTATCTCCCGAATACTGGATACTGGCCGCGCTTAAGCGAGTGCAGCTATCGAGCTCGGTACTCGATTTTTTAAGTATCTCCCTGGTTCAGCACTTCCTGCATATGGTATAAATTTATGAGTTGGCGTTCCCGTCATTCTGTTAAGAAATCTAAAATCGTACAACTTTTGTACTGTTGAACGCTGTCCGTGTGAAAATGAAGGCACATGCAAGTCGTTCTAATGAAGGGAAGTAATAGGGTGTGTGTGTTCATACCTCAGATTCCTCTACTACCTAATGGTTTCTCGTTCCAGTTTAAAAGACTGCAGTTCCCATTAAGTCCTAGTTTTGCTATGCAAATGAATACGTCAAAAAGGCAGAGATTGGGCAAACTAGGTGCATCGTACAAGTTACAAGTTGTAAGACCCTGAGTAAGCTCTCTAGAGTTAGGTCCATAAAAATAGTGTATAGCAGCTACCTTGCCCAGTAACCCTTGCCTGATTTCCCGAAAGTTAGCGCCCTTTTCTATCTGCTATCTGTCTATCAGCTTTATGTGGCTTGGTCAAGAGTGAATGGCAAGATAAATATATTATTATTTGCATTTGCACAGGAAATAATTCCAATAATACTAACAAAGTTCTGTATAAATAATACCTGTGGTGACAGGTAATTGCAGATTAGAAGCAAAAGCGCCTGTGAAAACTGCTATGTGATAATGTTGCGGGAGTGATACTGACCCGCAGCACGTATACCATCAAGAGTGGGAATTCGTCGAAAGACTGAACCTTAGATTAGTGAACCTTACCGGCCAAAGTACTAGGCTGGAATAATTCACATGGGGGTTTCCGCAGCCGCAACGATGATATGACAACGTAGACTTACCTAGACTTTTCATACCGCATGCGAAAACAAAGAGGACTAAAATTGAAGCTTGTGCTAACATGAAACTACTGAATATCACCAGAAATATGAGACTACAAAGATAGGGGATTAGAGAAACATGCGGCTACAGCCTACACTACCTTCTCCAACAACACTTTGGAGAAATATTCGTTCTCCCAGTGACGGAATTCACGTAAATTTCCTACTAACCGGATCTCACTCTCCCAAGTGTCTGCATATGCTGAAAGAATTCGTTTCCTTTCGGGTGATCCGCCTAGAAATGTTCCCAAATTACTAGAAAATGTACTTATCATTAACATACTCGGCAATCCATAGGAGACATGGGGGTGCATATTTGGAAAACATGGTGTGCGACGCTGTTAATCACCTATTGCCACCGTCACATTGTGTGTTATAATCAGTTATTTTGAGGTTCAGAATATTTTTGTAATTAGAGCAATATTTTTACACCATTATTTACATATCTTTCAAAGTACTGTTTTTTCTATAAGTAAAAAAACATCTATGAAAGAAATGATTGTCTAAATGTCCTAAAATAATTCATTACAATGCACTGATGAAACCAGGATATGTTTACACAAATGAATGTCTAGTTTGAACTGTAGTTTAGTCCAACTTCTTGGCTGAATGGTCAGTATACTGGCCTTACGTTCTGGGGACAACGGTTTGATTTCTGGACTGATCGGGGATTTTAACTTCGTCTGATTAATTTGTCTGTCTTGGGGTCTGGGTGTTTGTGTGGATGTGGGTCTTAAATGTATAAGTTCAATTCATCAAGTCAATTAACAACTAACGATAATAAAAATACAAAATTGTAGTTGGCTGCATGATCGATAAGACGTAAACCCAAAATTTAGAAATGAAGAGCGGAAAACTGTAGTTTAGATAAAATTGAAGTGCTAGAAAGAAGGATCGTGAAAAAATCTTACGTCGAAGGAAAACTACAAAACAATGGGAATTAAGAAGTAATAAGGAAATATACCACAACATAAAACTTATAACAGAAAAAAATAAACAGGAGAGTTTTATTTTTTGGATATATGTGTAGAATGTATGATAACAGATAGAAAAAATAGAGATTTATATAAATTAATAAAAATATCAACATAGATATTTGAAAATAAGGCACTAAAATGAAGTGGTGAAACCACAATATCTTTACACAAATGAACGGAAGGGAAAGTCAACAATAAGTTGGATACAAGAGATCAGGAAAGATACAGAAATAAATGATATAAGAGACGAGTAAACTGTGGAAATAGGGATTTTTAAAAGAAGCATTTAGGAAGAGAAACGTTCCTGGAGTGATTCCAAGGGTGAATGACAAGGAAACACAATCGGATGTGATCTGAGAAGAGAAGAATCAAAAATAGTGCAATGATGAGCAAAAGCTGGAATTAAACAGAACAGGAAACAACAAGGAAGGAGGAATTGAAATTCACATTTGATCCCTACCACGTCTCACCGTAAAGAATAATGAAAATTAAAATCCACAGCCTGTTTCCAGTCATTCGACCGGGTCAGGAATGGAATGAAGAAGCCCCATCTAGCGGCGAGGATAGGAATTGTACCGGCTGCGGAAGCCTGTCGCACTCCTCTGTTGCAATGATTAATGAATGACAGGTGAAATGAAATGGTAATGGACAGTGTTGCTGGAATGAAAGATGACAGGGAAAACCGGAGTACCCGAAGAAAATCCTGCCCCGCCTCCGCTTTGATAGCACAAATCTCACATGGTATGACCGCGATTGAATCATGGATCCCAGCGGTGAGAGGCCGGTGCGTTGTCGCTTGAGCCACGGAGACTCCATTAATAATAATAATAATAATAATAATAATAATAATAATAATAATAATAATAATAATAATAATAATAATAATAAACTGATGAATGCTATTTATTTCACTCATAAAGATGTGTCTCCCTCTTTAAAAATTAAATATTACAGACTTAAATTAGTGGAGGAGCTGCTAATAAATCCCAGTTCAACGCGATATAAACCAACTTATGCTAAGACGATGGCCATTAATTTCCTTGTTTGGAGAGAAGACGGGCTTTTTTTAAAGTTACATGAATCATTGAGGCAGCGCCTGCGCTCTCAAGGGTAGGCAATTGCGAGTTAATGTGAGTAACCATGGAGATGTCATTATGTCTCTCACAGTCACCCTCTAGTCAAGTCGATACCACACTGTACAGGGGAGAGGTCCACAAGGAGCTCACAAGGCTAATGAAGTAGCCTCTCATTTGCTAGCATTTTGACTCTGCATGAAAAACAGTAGTACTATGTGTCCAGAGACTAACTTCACTCTTTTACGTCCTATTGTTTGATCGATCATTCTTGGAACAAATCTCAAGTGATGAGGATGAGGATATTTTCTTTAGTTATAAAGTTCACTCCTATTATTTTTATAAGATTAACAAGTAGCCCGGATAATTGATTAATGAAGTAATCTATAATAAAATTTAAATGTATAAAATATGTAGACACACTGGTCAGATTGCAGACACGGTTTTGAGACAATGTCTTCTGTTAAATAATGTCTAAGCATAACTGCTCCATTAGGCAGACGTTATTTATAACCTTGATACTGTCAAAAGCCGGCGTTTAAGAGATGATGTTTAAACACAGCCGAGGACACTGAATATCCTCAAATTTCATTACCGAATTGTAATTGTAGATTATATAGTTCTACTCTATAACAAATGATAATATGTTCAGAAGATTCTGGTGAGAAAGGTTAGAGTGACCGCTTTTCGAAGGTGTAATGTAGCATCTTCTCCTTCTACCGCTTTTCCCCAGACCTTCGAGGTCGCGGATGAGAATTCTATCACAAATGTGAGTTTGACACTGTTTTAAGGTCAGATGCCCTTCCTGACGCAACCATGTGTGGAGGGATGTAATCATAATTGTATGTTCTTGTCGTGGTTAGTAGTGTGGTGTGCTATTTTTATAAAATTTGATTTATAAAACTGATTATTGGTCCACATTTTCAACAATTTATTGACTAACAAACCACTTAATAAATAAGTTCAGTCGCTTTCTATTTTAGGTGCAATGTTTCGACCATTTGCGGTCATCATCAGTCTTATATGACTCGTAAAACGTTGGAAAACATCTTAAAATCTATAATGAATGGACAGATAAATAATGAGTGAAAAGAAGGGGTGAACTATAATTTAAAACACTCAATGAAGTGTCTGCCATGAACTGTTTCTTCTCTGGTCTTCATTAAAATTCACAACGTATTTGTGGAACTATACTTCTTTGCAGGGTACTGTGAGGTCTGAATATGAAGAGGAGTGTGTTGAGACATACACGAACACCCAGTTACCGATCCAGATGAGTAAATCAGATGTGATTAAACCCCCAACCCGGCCAGGATTGGAGCCCGGTTCCCTATGAACCAAAGACCAGTTTGCTGACCATTTAGTTAAGGAATCGGACAATCGTTTAGGTTTATTAAAAATCATTTTTAAAAACTTGATTTTCAACATAAAACTAAACGGCCATACCCACTGGTTCATTTTTGACCCAGTATTCGCCAGCGGATACCTGTTATGGTGCAAAATATTTATGAACCATTATATCTGTATCGTAAACATGACATAAAAATGGACATAATCAACATTAGTAGCTGAAATACTAAGGGTGTACTGCTGTATATTGTTTTGCATTTTATTTTTCTACCCAAATGAAGTACATTACACATGAGTTGTAACGTCCACCTCAACATAATCTCCTTGTAACCGTATGCACTTTTGACATCGATGTGTCAGTCTCTCCAAACCTTTCTCTAGCAATTATTTCGGAGTGCTGCATACCCACGCCTTGGCAGCTGTGTCCAGTTATGCAAAATCCGCAAAACGGCGGCCACGCAGAGGTTACTTCATGTTCACGAACAGGTGATAATCACTTGGTGCCAAGTCCGGAGAGTATGGCGGGTGTGGCAGCAGCGTGAATCCCGTTTGATCAATGACAGCGGTGGTCTCTCGGCCAGTGTAGGGCCGGGCACAGTCACAAGCCTAGCCATGAAGTCGGCTGGATCTTGATCATGGCGTTGAAAATGTTCTCTGCACATGTCCACACGCCTCTGCTTTTAGTCTGCAGACAAGAGTCTAGGCACCCACGTGAATGACACCTTCCCCAACTGTGAGTGGCCGTGCACGGTCCACTGCAGGGTGTTTCAGCTAATTCCCGTGGCTGCCCCCATTTCCGTAAATGTGATGCTTTTGTTTCTTGGATGGCCTGTTCGACCTGGGCAATGTTGGCTGGTATCGACACTGTCACATTCCTTCCAGAACGAGTTCCCTTGTACACCGATGTGCGTCTGGTTTCCCAACCTTCCACCTAGTCGTAAACTGTTTTCCGTGACGGCGCATGTTCTGCACACACTGCCACCAAGCGCCGATGAATTACTGCAGTGTTCACGCCTTCTTTCCGTAGGAACCAAGTCGTATAGCGCTGTCCCTGACGGTTGCTTTCCATGTTGTCTGCTCCTACGCTGACAATGTTGTTATGAAATGGCTATCACGAGTGCATTTGTTGGCCCCTGTGCGTGTGCTGCAACCAAACGATGGAATAAGACACCAGTTACGCGTCACCACCTTCAAAAGTGAAATGCGAACCATACCCGGAAGTACAAAAATAAAGTGTAAAACAATATACTCTAGTACGCCCCTCGTAGTTAGTTACGGTGTGGTTAGGTTCGCGCAACCAAATGTCTTAATTAGTGTACCGTACAGCGACAGCAATTGCCTTGTGTGTAAATGGAAAACACGGAAAAATAACTTCCGGGCTGGCTACGGTGGGATTAGAATCCACCATCTCCCGAACGCAAGCTCATAGCTGCGCGACCATAACCGCACGGCCAACTCGCTCGGTGGTCTCAGGTTTATGATCATGACATCGTACATACATACATCTTTACTACAGAATGTTATGCCTTTCAGCGTTCAGTCTGCAAGTCTCTGTGGATTTATTAATCGCCGTCACATTCCTCTATTTATAACTTGTTCTGCGTTCGACTCGTTGGCTGAATGGTCAGCGTACTAGCCTTCGGTTCAGAGGGTCCCGGATTCGATTCCCGGTCTGGTCGGGGATTTTAACCGTTATTGGTTAATTCCAATGGCCCGGGGGCTGGGTGTTTGTGCTGTCCCCAACATCCCTGCAACTCACACACCACACATAACACTATCCTCCACCACAATAACACGCAGTTACCTAAACATGGCAGATGCCGCCCACCCTCATCGGAGGGTCTGCCTTACAAGGGCTGCCCTCGGCTAGAAATAGCCATACGAAATTATTAACTTGTTCTGCGACCTCGTTTTATCTTTATATCTTATCTTTAAATCATTAGAAACTGACTCTAACCATCGTCGTCTTGGTCTCCCTCTACTACTCTTACCCTCCATGACAGAGCACATTACTTTCGTACTTAACCTATCCTCCTCTATTCAACTCACATGACCCCAAAACCGAAGCAGATTTATGCGCACAGCTTCATCCATCGTGTTCATTCCTAACTTAGCCTTTATTTCCTGTTTCCGAGTACCTTCCTGCCATTATTCCAACCTATTTGTACCAGCAATAATTCTCGCTACTTTTATGTCTGTTACATCTAGCTTATGAATAAGATATCCTCAGTCCACCCAAATTTCACTCCTATAAAGCCACCTTGGTCTGAAAACAGAACGATGTAAATATAGTTTCGGCAGGGAGTCGACTTCCTTCTTACAGAACACTGTTGATCGCAACTGTGAACCCTCTGCATTAGCTTTACTGCACCTTCATTTACTCCCACTTAATATATTACCATCCTTGGAGAACACACATCCTAAATACTTGAAATTATCTACTTGTTCCGGGTTTGTATCCCCAATTTGAAATTTATTTCTCTTGGATTTCTTACCTACTGACATAAATTTAGTCTTTGAAAGACTAATTGTCATGCAATACCCATTGTATCTATTATCAAATTCTAAAATATTAGACTCAGACTTTCGGCACAATATGCCATTAAGACCAAGTCGTCAGCATAGGCCAGACTTACTATATTTTTATCCAACGGAATACCTCTCTGCCACTTTATACCTTTTAGCAGATGATCCGTGTAAACTATGAACAAGAGAGGTGAAATATTACAGCCTTTTGTAACCCCGGTAAATACATCAATGGCCATGTAAAAATACAGGCGTCTTATTTTTACCTTGCTAGCAGTGTGTAATTCCTTGCTCGTGCCCTAGAAAGAAAGAAAGAACCTCACGTTACATGTCAGTTGGTCTGAGAGGTAACAAAGGCCGTGTTAAGTGAGAAGCAGCCTGCACAGTATCGAGCGGCCAGTTGATGCAATCAGTGTGCAGTTGTGAGGCCACCACAACACCGCCGTGGCTTCCGGGAGAGGATTATCGGCGCTAACTCACACCTCTCTAGTGTTAAAGTGTTTCACAACACAGCCTCAAGGACTTCACTCAGTGCTTCATTTAGCCTGTGAGGGCTTAACATCCTCTGATTTTGACAATGGAGTGGATTAGTGCAGGCAACGAGCAGTATATCAGATCTCTCTGCACACCTTGCAGCGTCATCAGAGAGAGAAGAAGTTAATCCATGTATATTATGGGAATTTAGGGATAGCGATTCTGCTTTCTATCCTGATATCCCATCACAACTCTGGACTACAACTGGCTTCACTCAGCAATGGTAAAATGAAGAAAAATATATTCTTCTTCTTCTTCTTCTTATTATTATTATTATTATTATTATTATTATTATTATTATTATTATTATTATTATTATTATTATTATTATTATTATTTCTCCTCTACCCGCCTTCTATCAGTTTATTGGGGCCAGCAATATTTTGTGATCCCGTGAAGCTGAATAGAGAGTCCATTATGAGTTAATAGTTACGCATTAATGTGAGAGGTTCCGAGCAAGTGGCCATGCGGTGAGGTCGCCCAGATGTGAGCTTTCATTCGGGAAATAGCGGGTTCGAACCTCGCTGTAAGCAGCCCTGAAGGTGGTTTTCCATGGTTTCCCGTTTTCTCACCAGGCAAGTGCTTGGGCTTCACTTTTAATTAAGGCTACGGCCGCTTTCTTCTCTCCTATCCCATCGTCGTCGTAAGACCTGTCGGTGTTGGTTCGATGTAAAACAAATTATAAAAATTATTTATGGATATATATGAATCATGATAATATAAATAAAGTTTAAGGGATTCCGATGTTTACGGTATCGTTTATTTTTCCAATTTTTCAGATATTTATCCATTTTGCGTCAACTCAAGACCGTATCAGTGACATTTACATTTTGTGTCTGTCTGTCTGTCTGTCTGTCTGTCTGTCTGTCTGTCTGTCTGTCTGTCTGTCTGTCTGTCTGTCTGTCTGTCTGTCTGTCTGTCTGTCTGTCTGTCTGTCTGTCTGTCTGTCTGTCTGTTTAACTATCACGGCGAAACGGCTGAACGGATCTTCACCAAACTTCATATTTAGAGTATAATCATATAGCAGCAGGTTTTGATATGCATATGACTTAAAATCACGGAAGAGACATTGGGTTTATAGGGAGATCAAACGAATTATTTTATATTTTATTACATATTATTGATTTTCAGTAAAATCTCTAGACTATTGCTGAAACTTCCGTTCATTTTAAATAATCTTTGTTATGGACATAATTGCGGTTACTCCTCAAATGACGGATAAAATTGCTATTATATAAGGGCTTCGTCATTTGTAGACCCTTCCAAACCGACAATGAACCTACCGGTTACGTTGGCAACGTCTCTGGCTGATTGCCGGTAGGGAAGTAACGGAATGCCATGTTCGTCATTATTCCTGTAAACACAATCTTTTCAAAAAATTTAATTCAATCTAACGCATAAAGAGAAGAGATGCAAGTAAATGTCATAGAACCATTTATGTAGGCCACTAAAAATTTCGTCTAGTGGATTTGTATGTCGATATGCGTTCCGTTCAGCAGCATTTAATGTTGAAATGAACGCTCATATACTTCCGTGTATCTACGGGCAACTACATACTGTAACGGGAAATACCCGTACTTTAGGCACAAGATATCACGCAGGACGTGTGCGTTACATCAATGGAGTGACACACAGAGAGAAAGAGAGAGAGAGAATTGAATTGAATGAATTGAATTTATTGATCATGATTTACATGCCACTGAGATTGAAAAGTCCCTTTATGCAGCGTCTTCTTATAATACAATGCAGATTTATGAAAACAGTAACTACATTTTTATAATATTAAAGTATTAAACTAAACAAGAAACTTAAAAAAATTTGAAAATACAGATACCAAAACCAGTAAGGTTAAGTAAGAAAGTAAATCATTAAGCCCTTCTGTTATTTTGGACTACATGGCTTTAAAGAATATAAAGCTAAAGCAGAGAAACAATTTTCTTCGAAATATACATATTCCTGATTGTTCGACACAAGAATGCCTGATCTCAGCCTCTTGCGTACTCCTCCAGAAAGATAGATGTTAAGAACTGCTTTAGTTGGGTACAGTTAGTGTTACTTGCGAAACGATGAAGATTAAAGACGTTAAAGATACCTGATGCAGTGCAAACAAAGGATTTGTTAAATTTAGTGGTACGATGAAGGGGAATTTGAAGGGTGGTTTTTGTAAACCTATTATCTCTGTTATGTACCGACTCCATAGGTTTAAATGCATTATAAAGGTAGGATGGTGTCTTCAGTTTGAGAATTTTCTGCGTAGTAACAGCTACCGAGAGAGGGAGAGAGAGAGAGAGAGAGAGAGAGAGAGAGAGAAAGGTTTGTTCAAAATATAGTTCGTAGAATGTCATTTTCTTTTTAAACTGTCTGAATTTATTGAAGAAGGTTTAAATTTTATATCACCTCTGTACAGAAGATAAGTGGGGTATAACCTTTCCCCGTCTTGTGGCTGGCTATGCTCCTCGTAGGCCGGCTGCTCCCCTCCTTCCTCCACAGATCAGATCTCTGCACAATGGAACCACGACTCCTCCAGCGATGGAATCCCTAGATGTTCTGGAAGGTCTCGACGGTCTTGAGGATCTAGCAGTCCGGTACTGAGACATGTCACTTGAAATATAGACTTGAACACACGTACTTAAAGTTGTGGACGTGATAATTTGGGAAGCGGCTTCTGCACAGATGAAAAGAAATAATAAATGCAATAAATGATTGGTAACACCAATAAACGTGCACTCGAAGGAATAGAGTAATAGGCAAGCCAGATTGGGCGTGGCAAAATGTATGAGAGAGCGTAGGAGCCAGGGAGAAAGATAGAACGACTCGAATACTCTTTGGGGATTCACCAATACCTCACTTATAAGAAGAAATGCGGCAAGAAGCAGGCCTGGAAAGGTATGAAAATATGACGATAATTACTCCTGTGAACATATTTCGGCAAAATTAAAATAAAAGCAATTACTCGGAGCTAGGAAGTAATATTTTAATAAACTTTGATCTAGAATTCTGTGTGCCGTTGCGTGCTACAGTTTTAAAAATGTACTTTCTAATTATGATTAGGACCTCTACGGCACGAACTATAAGCCTGGATGGGAGACATTTCCTATACTTTCTTCAGTCTTAACGCATGATATTCTGAACTAGGAGTGACGGGAGTGCGCAAACAGGCATCTTAATGGTGTGCGAAAAAATTGCAGTTATTGGCGGCACGGGAATCTACGACAAAAGCTGATTAAGCACGAGAACTTCCTACAAACCAGCGCTCAAGCAGACGGCAGCACGAGGGATAATACCATGGAACTGAACCGAGGACCAGCATCCCAAGACGACGCTAGCGAAATGTTGGGCTAAATCCATACACAGTACCTACTGTCCATCTCACAGCATTATCGAGGACGTTTTGCTGTTGCTTACAATCTCATTAGTTTTCTCTCAATTTGAAGAGATAATCTTCCTTGTATTTTCTTGATTTAGAGTAAAAATATTATCTCTATAGATTCATTCAAGGACGAGCGTTTATCAGAACAATCCTCAAACAGATTTATTTATAAGTCGTGTATAATTTGTTCAACACTTCGAAGACAATCCATTTCGTTAGTATGTATCATAATAATGCGATTGGCTTTACCCCTCACTAACTATCTTTACGTTTTTCGGAGGCGCCGAGGTGCCGGAATTTTGTCCCACAAGAGTTATTTTACGTGCCAGTAAATCTGACGCCACGAGGCTGACATGTTTGAACACCTTCAAATACCACTGGAATAACCGGGATCGAACATTCCAAGCTGGAATGAGAAGGCCAGCGCCTCAACCGTCTGAGCCTCTGAGTCCGGATTAGAATATATCAGGAACTACACAATTATATTTCTGATAACTTTCAAGAATAATACCAGCGATAGAAGAAGAGAACGTTACATAATCGCATATTGGGGTACTGAATGCCCCACTGTCACCCTTTTGGTATAAATAACTGCGAAGATATACATGCATTGACAGAAAGACAGTCAAGGTCAAATGAATGTCTCTCAGGAGGCGGGAGCTTGTGAGATATGCCAACATAACTTACCTGGGAAAAAAATTCTCCGGAGCATTGAGTGATCCTCTGTACTGTTCCAGGGTTAATATTGAGGGGGATATTTACAACATGAACAACCTATCTTACCAACACGTACACTGTGTATATGGTTTTAGTATTTCTGTAAAAACTAAAATATTATATAATATTGTACCATCGAAACATCAATATGGGTTCAGTGTGAACTCTCGATCGTCTACTGCACCCATTAACTAGTTTTCACATAAGAAATGATACTTAGGGTGGTTCATTCTCTTTGTTTTTCGGCCCCGTGGTGCAGGGGTAGCGTGCATGCCTTTTTCCCGAAGGCCCGGTTTCGATTCCCGGCCAGATCGAGGATTTTACCTGGATCTGAGGGCTGGCTCAAGATCCACTTAGCCTACGCGATTACACTGCAGGAGCTATCTGACTGTGAGATGGCGGCCCCGGTCTAGAAGGCCAAGAATAACGGCCGCGGGGATTCGTCGTGCTGACCAAACGACACCTCATAATCTGTAGGTCTTCTGGCTGAGCAGTGGTCGTTTGGTAGGCCTTGGCCTTTCCGGGAACTTGTGCCATAGGTTTTGATTCAATCCTCCATGTTTCCTCTCTCCGCTGTCAAGAAGTGTTTGGTAGATATCTCCGCCGACAGGCAGCAGTTATTACGCATTATGCGTGATGTATACACTTCGTCTGAATTAATATCGATTTAGTGGTATTTTATTTACATAATTTGTCACAGCAGAAGAGGAAGAGATGCAGAATAATTATATACCATATGATAATGTGCATGTAATTATGAGGGTATTCCCCTTCTTCACAGTTGATAGCTAGCCTATTTACATGTAATGCTAGTGCTGTCATTAGTGAAGCTGCGCATGATGAGAAAGTGCCCAGTTAATAGAGTTAATATTCTACGTTGGGCCATCGACATTCCCATGAATTTTAATTAAACACATCATAACTGACATTTTTACAATGGTGAGTGATCTGCAGACCATTTCAGTGAATCTGAATATCATTGTTTTGAAACTAATATTTTTAAGCTCCAGGACGCACTATATTTGGAAAAATTGATATCTTAAAGCTGCATGTACCTCTGAGATAGATAAATACTCACTGCACTTTGCAAAATACGTCAGCACCTTTGTTTTAAAGAGACAACCTCCATGCTAATATTCTGTACCGAGGAAATCATAAAAAGACGAAGAATATTTCCTTTAATTGTGATCACTGGGAACTTAGAAATGATTATCACACTGTTAGAACAAAGACTTGAGGAATTAATATTCAGTTCATTGCTATTCATGAACAATTTTCCGAGCCATTTTGTACTGTTTACTTCCAGTAAGTACTTAGAATAAAACTGTTCGGAAACAGACGGAAATAGAAAGTTTCGGAAAGTACTGAAATCATATCAGGCTGTGATATTTGTGAGATTCGTGAAATAATTACATATTATATTCCTTTTTTGTATTGTATTGTATTGTAGTTCGTGTAACTTATAGCTATTTGACTAGCGATGTAGGGCGTGTATCAACAGCCCAATCGATTTTCCTAGAGGCGAGTAACCATGCCAAGTAGAATAAATTGATATTGGATTTCTGATATTCGTTATTTTACGGTGTTGGGTTCAAAAATAAAAATTTTAATAACACTAATAATAATGATAGTTCTATATTTTAAAAGTTTACTAAAACAGCTTTGTCCGATCAGTTTTACTGGATATTTTTGCTTCATTCTTTTTTACCCCCGAAATTACCTCTCGGTGAATCATTATACATGGATAGGTCCTTACGTTCAGTCAATGTTGAATAATCCTAAAAATAAATCACTAAATCACTACTCCAGTAATTGCAGACGAAGGCTTACACTAGCCCGCAATACATTCTGTACCTAGCGGGTTGCTATGCGGTCAGCACTTTCATTTAAGTATATTCTGATTTGTGTGATTTCAATCCTAAGTAATGTGATTGCATCCAGAGATGTTTGATTACTACCTTTCAAGCCAGAGGGCATACACTTCTTCTGATCATGGAGGAATACTATTCCCCGCTTGATACCATTTGATTCTCTGACCTTCCTTGCTTCTAAATATACTCAACAGATGGCAGAACGTTCCTAATAACTTACATGGTGTTAAGAAAAAACATTCGACGTATGCACAGATGGCAATATATCAGGTCGACTCGCCTTCTGTATGGCCATTAAAAGGTGGGTCTCTACATACCCGAACCAGTATTCAGGCACAGCCAATTGGCACTATCACTGTCAGGATCGTTTGAAAATGTTAAGATCCAGATGCTCCCGTATGGTCAAAGCACAGTGAATATTATGGAAACAAGTGTTATAAATTGCATTACGAATGAATCATTATGTACCGGTATTAAATTTTCGTACGCGTACTGACAGGGGCAGGCAAAACAATAAGATTATGACAGACATATCAAGACGAGTTATCTGATTTATTTATAAGGAATACTGCAGAGAAACACTGGTCCACGAGTAATAATAATAATAATAATAATAATAATAATAATAATAATAATAATAATAATAATAATATGAAGCGAGATTTATTGCAAGATAACTCGTGTCTTCTCAGTTTAAATGGTGAAGTTCTTTGATTACATTGTGCATGCTTTAGTATAAGGTTGATTTTATTTCAGGCTGCATCGTTGTCTAAATTACGTCCGCTTGTTGCACTTGCTGTGAATTGTGTTGTCCATCGGAAGTGATTGTCTCCGCTTGTCTTGTACACCAACATGTAGTGAATATATTATGTTTAATTTTCATTATCATGTAAATTAGGCATGTGTGTTAAATTCATAGTTTATAGAAAGTCAGCCTCATGTCGGTAGATTTACTGGCACTTAACAGAATTCCTCCGGGAATAAATTCTGGCACATCGGCGTCTCCGAAAACCGTAAAACTAGTTAGTGGGGCATTAAGCAATTATTATTATTATTATTATTATTATTATTATTATTATTATTATTATTATTATTATTATTATTATTATTATTATCATTATTATTATTATTGTACCGGGCGGTACACCTCCACGCCGCTAATTTAAAATGTGCGCCAGTTGAAACTCCTCTGCTGGAGGAAGTCTGAACTTTATCGACGGTATTAATTTTCAAGTTTCTCAGAAGATTTCACTACTTGGAAAGTTTGGAGTTTTTGAACTGTGCCACTTTTGATGTATTTTTGTTTTACCGGTAGTAAGAAGTGTGAACTTTCTCTTCTAGAGGACACTACTGAAGAACTACAATAGTGCACCCTAGTGCGAAGAAAAAGAACTGTTCTTTTGGAGAAAATTTAATTTCAAAAGTTTGTTCTTTGTTAAATTTCCTTCTGTCATTGTTTAAGTTGGCAATATTAACCCTTTCCTTCCCCTTGTTTTAAATCCAGCCAATCCCGAATTTCTTTAATTAATTTTCCACCAATAATATGTTTCTTCTTCGTATTGTGTAGGAGTTTTCTCGGTGAACCAATAAAATGATTGTGGGCGGGTGTTTTCCTTCCTGAAACGCCTCGAACTTTCCGCGAGAGTATATAAACTGCTGATTTTAGGGTCTCTGTGCCACTTCGGTACCATCTTTCAGTGTGTAAAGTACATAGCAGGGGGCGGGGAGCGCCTCTTTCTTTGGGGAGCAGTTCTACACCAAGGTAATGGCCTTTTAATATCTTCTTTTCTTGCTAGCTCAGCAGTTTAACTCTCGGGGCGGGTCCGAAGCGTTCCTACCATGTAAACATTTCCTAAAATGTAACGTCTCTTAACTCTATTCTCTTTAAAGTCACATATTGGGAGAGAGAAGAGATAGAAGAAGACGAGAAGAAGAGATAGAATGATAGGACACATCTTAAGACACCCAGGACTTGTTCAGTTGGTTTTTGAAGGAAGTGTAGGTGGCAAGAACGGTAGGGGTAGACCAAGGTATGAATATGACAAACAGATTAGAGCAGATGTAGGATGCAATAGTTACGTAGAAATGAAAAGGTTAGCACAGGATAGGGTGGCATGGAGAGCTGCATCAAACCAGTCTATGGACTGATGACTCAAACTCATTGGGATAGAGAGTGCTTAACCCTCTCGAGCTCCCACTCATATTATTTATTTTGAGGTGAACTTATTTTTCACAACCGATTCTTCCTTAATATAATGTAAATTGTTCTTTTCTGAAGTCACCTCTGTAGTATGGTATTAGCCCTTGCATTAACGGCCTAGTGCCAAGTAGGTTTTAAATAAAGTGTATTAGGAGTGCGGAGAGCTTCCTTTCAAGTTGGTATTTTAGAGGCCATATAATTAAACTTTTCTCACTTAATAGGCCTCAGTAGATTGGGTATTTTACCCCTGTGTTTATGTCCGTTGAGGACAGCTTGAAGGTGGAGTTTGGTGTGGCCTGGGAGAGGCCTAAATTTGAGAGCGGGTCGCTCTTTAGTGTAAATTGTTGTTGTTGTACGCCTCGAGGAGGCTTTACTGTGTAATTTGGAGCAAGTGCTCTGGGGCTTGATTGGGGTCTTCTGCCCCTCTGTTAAATCTTGTTTTGAGGTAAAGTTGGGCTAGTTGCCCAAGAATTGCGAGGTCGGGGCTCGAAGCCCAAATCCTGTAAATACTGTAATTGTACTTTTGTTGCCTTGCTACTCTGTACCTGCCATTCGTGTTATTTCTGAATTTTGGAAAGAAAATATAACCTTGTTAAATTTTACATTAACTTTAATTTCGTAGTTTGAGACCTATTCATACCCGCACCTTTTTTCACCTCTACCAACCACGGAAATCTCCGTAACAAGTGGTAGCAGAGCGTGGTTGAATGGGTCTCATTTTAGCCCCTTTTGACGGCTAAACATTGTTTTGTTCCGAACTCTAACCATTTTCTCAGTTGCTGGAATTTTTTGAGTTTTTCAAAATTGTTCTGTCATCATGCCCGGCCCTCGCGATGTTCTCCATCTTAACTATTTGCGCAAAGAGGAGTTGATCTATGAGTTAACTATCAGAAATGTGCAATCTGGAGGCACGGTTGCGATAGACACCAACAAGTCCCTTGATTTGCCCATTTCCATCCCCAATTTGGGAGAGAAAGAAATTGACAAACTCTCTTTCCACGATCACCGAGAATACTACTGGGCTAGCATCGGTAGTTAGTTTTTTTGACGAAAATGATCCTTCTCCTAATCAAATTAAGCGTGTGCAAGCCAGGCTATATCATTTTTCAAATAGAGTTAACGATCTGCTGTCTCTGAAGTTGAATGACGTTCAGAGGAAGGAAGCGAGTACGTTGCTTGAAAGTATTTCTGAATTATCTAGCAAGGTCACTCAATTGTTCACTGGGGAAGTTCCTCCCAAAATTGATCAACCCACCACGATGAATGTAGGTAGCGAGGAAGAGCCTCCTAAGGGAGAAGCCAATAGGATAACCGTTGCCGCTCAAACTATCTCTGCCCCATTGGACAACGAGTCTGAACGCCGTGCATCGTTGAGTAATATACGTTCTGAATTAACTTCCTTGCCATTGAAACGTTTACCTACTATGTCACCCGGGTTTAGCAGCTTGCCTCATCCATTGGCAATGTTGCTCAGAGGTATCTCTAAGTTTTCCGTTAATACCACCAGTGACGCAATTTCATTTTTAAGATTTTTAGTTGAATTTCAGGATCATGCTCTTGTGTTTTCTCTTTCTCCATGTCAAATTTTGCAAATTATCTATCCCTATGCAATAGGTATTCTCTCAGACAAAATAGTTAGAGCCATTGCCGAGCAATCATCGATTGAAGACTTCCACGCCCACTTGTTAGCTAACTTCATCCCGGCCAGGGCAAGGTCCTCCCTTATTCAGAAATACTATTATCGGGTACAGCGCTTGGATGAAAACTTGGCAGATTTCATCCAAGATATTAAGTTCTATACTAGGGTGTTTGCTCTTCACTTCCCGGAGGATCAGATTGTACAAGCTATTGTGGAAGGAATTTCACCATCCTATAGGTCATATTTGTGTTTCGCGGCGTGCCCGCAAATCTTCTCTGAACTTGAAGCATTGGCCGTCTCAGCGGAAGGAGTTAGATACGCCGACTCCTTGCGTGTCGCGAAAGAACCCCCTCCCTCTTTTAGTAATCTTCGGCCTCCGCCTCGCCGACCAGTCACACCCCGTAAATGTTATGCTTGCGGGTCGCCCGACCATCTGCGCAATAAGTGTCCACTGATCAAGCCGAGTGGGACAAGGAATGGGGCCGGTTCATCACAAGGCTGTTTTAAATGTGGGGCTTTCTCACATATCGCCAAAAATTGCCCAAATTCAAATAGCACCCCCTCCTGCTCAACTTCTGGTGCAAACTCCACCAATGCCAATAATAAAAAATGACTAGTGGCTTCGGCTGAGTCGACTAATCCCTCTTCCCGAGGCTCAGCCCCTGGTAAACAGGTCGTAAATTCAGGGAATGTTCAATCTGCTAATCTATCGTTTGAATGCCCCAAAGAATGTCTTCGGATTGCGGCGGATACCCGCGCACCTGTTCCGTTCCTTAAGATTGAGTTAAATAACGAGCCTATAACAGCTCTATTAGATTCAGGCAGTGTTTGTTCAATTATTTCGGACCAATGGTATTCAAAATTGGAAATCCTAGGTGCTGTAAATGTCAAAATTCGTATTTTTAAATTTACATGGAAAATCAAATTGTTTGTGGCTAAGCACTTGTCTTGCCCCATTATATTGGGAGCTGACTTCATTTCTTACACTGGTCTTGTGCTCGATCTCCAGAGTAGGTCGTGTACATTCAAATTTGCGTCCAATTGTAAAATTCCCTTGTTAAAGTGTAATTCTGTATCATGTTCATCTATTTCGCCTACCCAGGATGAGATGTTGTTAGACCTTAGGCATCTACCTGAGGAGCAGGCTGGTAGTATTCGTAAATTATGTCAGTCATTTCCAGAGGTGTTCTCTGATACTCTTGGTGTTACTGACCTTATTGAATACAAAATTGAGGTCACGGATTCAATTCCTGTCCGTTTTCCACCTTATAGGCTATCTCCACCTAAAATGAAGGCTCTGAAAGAAATCATCGATCAGATGTTGAAGGATGGTGTTATTAGGCCCTCTAAGTCGGCGTATTTGTCGCCTATTTTTCTAGTCCCGAAACCCCAGGGGGACTTCAGGCCTGTCATTGATTATAGGGCTCTCAATCAGAAGGTGGTGTTACAATCTGTGCCCCTTCCCGACCTTCATTCTTGTTTTTCATGGTTCCGTAAGGCCAAGTTCTTCACCATCTTGGACTTGAATCAAGCCTACAATCAAATTCCCCTGGCGGAAGAGTCTAAACATCTTACAGCGTTTGCCACGAACTGGAATTTATACGAATACAACCGCGTGCCTTTCGGGCTCCCCACGGGAGCAGCTGTACTCACTAGGCTGCTAGATAGGGTCTTCTCCGACATCAAATTTGAGTATTTGTATCACTACTTGGATGATGTCGTCGTATTTTCGGAGACCTTTGAAGAACATCTAGATCATCTGCGAGAAGTTCTCAATCGCCTTCGTAAGGCTGGGTTAACTGTCAAGTTGTCCAAGGTTGCCTTTGTTAAGCCCTCTATGTCATTCCTAGGGCATATAGTGTCACCTGATGGTGTCGCAGTCGATCATTCTAGAACGCAGGCCATCCGTGATTTTAAACCTGCCATGGACATCAAAGGTATCGCCAGGTTCATTGATATGGTGAATTTCTTCAGGAAGTTCATTCCTAACTTCGCTAATAGAGCGGCGCCCTTGAACCTTCTTCGTAGGAATGGCATCAAATTCGAGTGGGGCCCTTCTCAACAAGCCGCTTTTGAAGATCTTAAATTAGCTCTCTGTAATGCCCCTGTCCTTGCTATGCCGGATTTCTCAAAGAAATTCATCGTCCAAACTGACGCATCGTCGTCAGCAGTTGCTGCAGTCCTTCTTCAAGAGACTGAACTAGGGAGGCGACCCATCGCCTATGCATCTAGAACTCTATCGGCTCAAGAAGCAAAGTACTCCATATATGAGCTCGAAGGTTTGGCAGTCTTATTTGCCTTAGAAAAGTTCCGTCTCTATCTGGAACATGTCAAATTCGACCTGGAGACAGATAATCAAGCCTTAAGCTGGGTCTTAGGTAGGCCGCGTCGTTCTGGTCGTATAGCCCGTTGGGCCATCCGTATTTCTGCCTTCCAATTCGATGTCAGGCATATCCGAGGTACCGAAAATGTTGTTGCTGATGGACTCAGCCGTATGTTATCCAACAAGGTCGAGACCCATAATACGGTCGATAGTTCTTCACCTCCCGAGTCCATGCTATCTGAGGTTAATGCCATCTTAACAGATGCTCCCATGCTCTTTAGGGATATCGAGAAATACCAACGTGAAGATCCGACGCTGG
Source organism: Anabrus simplex (assembly GCF_040414725.1). Lineage (NCBI taxonomy): Eukaryota > Metazoa > Arthropoda > Insecta > Orthoptera > Tettigoniidae > Anabrus > Anabrus simplex. Next base: position 312,451,933 of record NC_090271.1, read on the forward strand.
CTCCGATAATGGAAATCCTTTCTTCTGGGGAACATGTTGTCCCTTATGTTCTGAGGAATGGTGTTCTATGTTGCCCTTCGAGGCATGATAAGATGATGAAGGTTGTCGTTCCAGCTGTTCTTGTGCCTATGATCTTCAAATACTATCATGAGACCCCATTAGGGGGGCATCTTGGAATCTTTAAAACTCGTGAAAAGATTCGTGAAAGGTTCATCTGGAAGGGTATGGATGGTGAAATCCGTGAACTAGTAAAAGCTTGTAAATCTTGTTTGCTTAGTAAACCAACCATGTCCACCAAGGTAGGCCTTCTGTCTTCGCATCAAGCGTCGCGCCCCATGGAACGCCTGTATATTGATTATGTAGGACCCTTCCCCCAGTCAAAGGGAAATGCCAACAAGTTCATCTTTGTATGCGTAGATGGTTTTACAAGATTTCCCTGGTTATTTCCGACTAAGCTGGCTACCGCTCAGTCCACCATTACTTGCCTAAATTCTATTTTTGCTTCTTTTGGTCCGTGCCAATATATTGTGTCTGATAATGCTAAGGCGTTCACATCAAATCTTTTTCGTAAATTCTGTTTTGACTTGTCCATCTCTCATGTAACTACTTCTGCTTATTACCCTCAACCATCTCTGGCTGAACGGGTTAACCGTAATCTCAGGTCCGCACTTATTGCCTATCATCATGAAGATCATTCCAGGTGGGACACGTCCTTGCATTGGTTAGCTTTTGCTTTGAATTCGGCGGTTCATGAATCTCTCAAGTTTACTCCAGCTTCTTTGATGTTCAAGTTCGTTCCCAACACGCCGCTCTCTAACCTTTGGTCTCTGAGTGACATTCTACCCGAAACAATAGATCCGGACAACATTAAAGATCTTTGGAAGAAAGCTAAAGCCAATCTTAAAGTCTCTCATGAAAAGGTTAGGGAAAGATATGATCGTGGACGGAGACCCACCCCTTTGAAGGTAGGTGACCAAGTAATGGTCAAGAATTTTGTTCCCGCGGGCAAGCTTGCCCCCAGATTCCATGGGCCGTGTGTCATTCTCGATTTCCTTACGCCGGTTACGTTGTTATTAAGCAATCCAGCCACCGAGAGGATATTTAGGGTTCACCTGTCACAGGTGAAACCGGTGTAATTTCTGGGTTAACTTGCTTCATATAATCGTGAAAGGAATATGAAGGTTATATTTTTTTGAGTTTCACTTTTAAGGCTTTCTGCCCCTTCTCTAGTATTTTGTTTTATATGTAAGCATTTTTGTGAAACCTGCCCCGAACCATTAAACTGCCATCCTGTCCTTGATACGGCCATTACCACGCTCCCGTCCCCTGCTCCACTACACACAGTGGCTTGCTTATATAAAATGCCATGGATATCTGCACGCCGCTGGCCCCTCAACCTCTCCACCAAGTCTGTGCCCTCAAAAAAGATGATGGACCAACAAATTCTGCCGCCTAGCTTTAATGTTTCAGTGCCCCCCCAGCCGCGCGGCGCTGTACCGCTACTGGAACAGAGGAACGGCCCCCTCTCTTCCAGCGAGGTCGACCAGTGTACGGCGAGCCGGAGCCCTCCTCCTGGCCAAGGCTGATGTGCGGCGCACGGCCTGCTACTTGCCCGCAGCCTGTATATGTTCACCGCGGGCGCGGCGTGCTTCAACACCACTGCTCCCCTCACAGTGCGGGCGAGCGGTATCTCAGGGTACTTGAGGGGCCCGGGCGGCCTCCTCTGAACGCAAGCAGTGGCGGCTGGTCTGGCCGTTAAAATCATCAATGTTTGAAGTACATATCCAGCTATATGGACATTCTAGTTCAATTTTACTACCTTTTCTTGGGAATTCAACAGCAATATTTGGTGGACTTTGAAAATTTTCCTCAACTTTAAAAACTAAAGTTTTCCTTCTGAATTCAACTTCTACAAACATAAAGACTTTACTTCACCAGATACAACAAAAATTTTGAAACTGAATCAAACCAAATTAAGAAAATATTATAAATACTTCTGCAATTAATCTCCATATCAACATCAAAACTTGAACCTTATTTTCAAACAAAAGTTTATGTTCTTCTGTGTTACCCCTTGGAGGAACTTTTGGGGGGGAGGTCTGTACCGGGCGGTACACCTCCACGCCGCTAATTTAAAATGTGCGCCAGTTGAAACTCCTCTGCTGGAGGAAGTCTGAACTTTATCGACGGTATTAATTTTCAAGTTTCTCAGAAGATTTCACTACTTGGAAAGTTTGGAGTTTTTGAAGTGTGCCACTTTTGATGTATATTTGTTTTACCGGTAGTAAGAAGTGTGAACTTTCTCTTCTAGAGGACACTACTGAAGAACTACAATAGTGCACCCTAGTGCGAAGAAAAAGAACTGTTCTTTTGGAGAAAATTTAATTTCAAAAGTTTGTTCTTTGTTAAATTTCCTTCTGTCATTGTTTAAGTTGGCAATATTAACCCTCTCTTTCCCCTTGTTTTAAATCCAGCCAATCCCGAATTTCTTTAATTAATTTTCCACCAATAATATGTTTCTTCTTCGTATTGTGTAGGGGTTTCTCGGTGAACCAATAAAATGATTGTGGGCGGGTGTTTTCCTTCCTGAAACGCCTCGAACTTTCCGCGAGAGTATATAAACTGCTGATTTTAGGGTCTCTGTGCCACTTCAGTACCATCTTTCAGTGTGTAAAGTACATAGCAGGGGGCGGGGAGCGCCTCTTTCTTTGGAGAGCAGTTCTACACCAAGGTAATGGCCTTTTAATATCTTCTTTTCTTGCTAGCTCAGCAGTTTAACTCTCGGGGCGGGTCCGAAGCGTTCCTACCATGTAACCTTTTCCTAAAATGTAACGTCTCTTAACTCTGTTCTCTTTAAAGTCACATATTGGGATAGAGAGTGCTTAACCCTCTCGAGCTCCCACTCATATTATTTATTTTGAGGTGAACTTATTTTTCACAACCGATTCTTCCTTAATATAATGTAAATTGTTCTTTTCTGAAGTCACCTCTGTAGTATGGGATTAGCCCTTGCATTAACGGCCTAGTGCCAAGTAGGTTTTAAACAAAGTGTATTAGGAGTGCGGAGAGCTTCCTTTCAAGTTGGTATTTTAGAGGCCATATAATTAACCTTTTCTCACTTAATAGGCCTCAGTAGATTGGGTATTTTACCCCTGTGTTTATGTCCGTTGAGGACAGCTTGAAGGTGGAGTTTGGTGTGGCCTGGGAGAGGCCTAAATTTGAGAGCGGGTCGCTCTTTAGTGTAAATTGTTGTTGTTGTACGCCTCGAGGAGGCTTTACTGTGTAATTTGGAGCAAGTGCTCTGGGGCTTGATTGGGGTCTTCTGCCCCTCTGTTAAATCTTGTTTTGAGGTAAAGTTGGGCTAGTTGCCCAAGAATTGCGAGGTCGGGGCTCGAAGCCCAAATCCTGTAAATACTGTAATTGTACTTTTGTTGCCTTGCTACTCTGTACCTGCCATTCGTGTTATTTCTGAATTTTGGAAAGAAAATATAACCTTGTTAAATTTTACATTAACTTTAATTTCGTAGTTTGAGACCTATTCATACCCGCACCTTCTTTCACCTCTACCTACCACGGAAATCTCCGTAACAATTATTATTATTATTATTATTATTATTATTATTATTATTATTATTATTATTATTATTATTATTATTATTATTAATATAGTTTAGGATACAAGCTAATTTGGCTAACAGGAAATGTCGTCTAGCCTACATTTCCGTAATATGGCGGGAGTAACGTAACGTCCAGGGTTTCTGATACGATGTGCCTCTAATGTATATGCAAATCTCATAGCACGGTTGTTGTCCGGGCTAGTATATACCTGTTACTCGCTAGAGTAACTTTTCATCGTAACCTATAGCATACGGGCTCTACCACGCTTTATTAGCACCATTGTTGGGTTCCTGTTCAGAATCACTCATTCTGTTTCACTCCAGATGCCTGATGTAACAACAGCAGACTGAAACGATGTTATGAAGTTTTAATTGATCATCCTAATAGTTTCATTGGAGTCGATCTGATCCAACTCAAATAGTTCCCTTGTTAGAAGAGACCTCGTGATCGTCAGAAGTTGTGAACTTTCGGTTGAGGCAGAAATCCATTCGTCAATTCTAAGCAGTTCTCTGAAGGGGACCTCACCTCACTCTACTATTTGCAGGCCACTTAGTAGGCCACCGGACGTTTATATCAGAAATCGGGAGGGAATCAATACGAATGTTAGGGCACTGTATGCTCAAACGTACTGAGTACTATTGAGAATAGACTAACTTCACTAGATCTGATAGAGGAAACGCTGTTAAATAGTGTGGGAAACCTAAAGCCGTGGTTCTCAAACTGTTACGAGACTGTATCCTTCATTCATGGCTAAATATTCAATGAACTCCAAAGAAAAAATATCTATGTGATAGGTTTAAAACATATGAGAACCTGACTAATTATTAAGGCATTATTAATTATAAACCATTTTAATACACATATTAATTAAGACTAGATTGTGAAATTAAATACAGCTTTTTAACACATAACACGAAATTTAATAGTTTGTATCTATATCAGGTATAATATAATACAATGATAATAAAGTAATACAAGATGCCCTGGTTGTAGAAAATATTCACACAACGCCATATTTTAGCCTCAACATCAAATTAATAAGTAAGGATGAACATTTTTCGAACTTAATTCTGGAATTCAGACATTGCGAAACATCAACATTGCAATGGGATGGGTGCACCTGCATGGCATTACACAGTTTACTGATGTGTCGTAGTCCAGGTGAAACTTTCAAGCGAAACGTGGCTCCATATACACATGTTTAAGTTTCTTCTTATTTATTTCCATACTACCAAATGTACCCGTGCTTCGCTACGGTATTCTACATTGTATTCGGATTTCGAAGTAAATAATTATACATGCAGCAAAAGATATTTATTTTAAGTTGCATGTCTCTTAGCGTTATCGCAGAAACAGCATGGGGAGGTCCCCATACGTTGTTTTCAATGTAAAGTGTGAGTTGCGGAGTTGTGATGATAACGGCAGGCTCACTTGTCTACTGCCATTCATAATCGAGTATAATGGCAAGCCCCATTGCCTAATGCGCAGTCACAGTCGATTTGGTAAGTTTTCGTTACAATGGCAGGCCCCCTTTCCTACTTCCAGACAGATTACAGCTGAGGAGTCATTATTATAATGGCAGGAAACTTCCCTTCTGCCAGTCAAAATTGAATTTTGCTGTTATCATTATAATGATAGTCCCCTTTTCCTAGAACCATCCAGCTTACTCCCAGTCACACAGAGTTGGTGAGTTTCCATTAAAATAGCAGGCCATTATGTCTAATGCCAGTCACCTTTCGGATGGGTACATGTGTTAATAATGGCGGGCACCCTTGCCTACAACCAAACACAATCATGAAGGGGAGTTTTGAACAAAACTGCATGTTCCCCTACCTTCTACAAGTTAAATTGAGAAGGGAAGAATTCATCACAATCGTAGGCCCTCCATACTAATGCCACCCAAACAGGGGTAGGAGAAGGACCCCTTTCGTACTGTCAGTCAAAGTCAATGTGGGGAGTACTGATTAAAATAGCAGACACATTCTTTATATATCGCTACAAACTGGCATCAAAAAATATGTGTACATCGACATACGAAAGTATATGCATGTTTAAAATATTGCAGACCTTCATTTACAGATTAAATGCTGCTAAACGATACGTATAATCAGCAAACGGATTGTAGCATGAGACGCCGTATTTAACCGTCTAAATGGCTTGTCCTATGATATTTTCTCGTATCTCATCTACTCATGGGTCAGATTTACTTAGAAACGTTGAATAGGGTGAACTTTGGGAAGGTATTCTCACAGTGCATTACTTTTCGGATAATCATGTGACAGCTACAAACATAGCAATTGACTCACACATGACTATTGGGTGGGCCAATGTTCTTGTAGAATTTGATGATTATATCTTTCCTATAAGTGATTCAAAGTATGAATTATGCGTATAAAAGGTGAAAAATTTACTAACAATTGAGAAATAGAGACAAATCTAACGTATAAGGGATAGAGATACGATAAAAAATTATAGGACCAAAGTTGTAGATCACCCCAAATTGAATCGAAAATGTGCCATCCGTTTTGTGATACGACTAACCGTTTAGCCACGAAATACCTCGAAACGAAGTTCTGCACCGTCATTAAATTTGCCTCCATACTTCGATATTCTTCGGGGATAAAAAGAAAAAAAATAAAGATCTTGGAAATTTTCCGTGGGTTACAACCTGAGACGTATAATTTTTTCCAAATTTCAATTTTCTAGCCCATCTGGCAGATTGTGCCGCAATCTTGATTTTCGGGGAAGGGGGTAAAATGAGTACTTTTAGGAAACTAAAGCTAAGATAGTCATTATTACCCCTTAAACGGATAGATGTACGAATATTTCGCTAAAATAGTCAATGTACAGACACACGGTCGTTACAATTTTATTATATAGATAGATAAGGAATCTGCTCCACGTACAACACCTTTTAGGCTATGTCCGCTGTACTTAGCCCAAAAACCGACCGTTCGGAATATCTCCCTTATTAATCATCACGTCTAAGAAATGCACAAGAGACAAAGTTTTAGATATGGATTTCCACCAAGGTTGGTTGATTTCCAGTCAGGTTGGTCTGGTGTATTATGTGCGAGAGGAAAATCTCTGTTTCGGTTTCCATTAAAGCCCCAGTCCATTCCGAGAGTTTGAAATGGTAATTGTATGTCTTTGGACAGGTGCATGCTAAATATAAAGTTTGATTGAAATATCTTCAGTAGTTTTCAAGTTATAAGAAATACTTTTCACGCACACACGCTTTTGAGTTACATCCGTTGGGATTTGTGCTAAAAAACCGTTCTTTAATGATATGTCTCTTACTAATCCCCGTATCGAAATGATGTACATGAGAAAAATGTTTTAGAAATTGATTTCCATTAAGGATGGTAGATTTCCATTAATTTCGGATGTGCATATTTTGTGGGAGTGCAAAATCATAGTTTCGATTTCGGATTAACTCCCAGTAAATTTAGGTATTCGGAAATAAAATTGCCCCTAAAACCTACCCAAGGACAGGTGGATTCTGAATATCAAGTTTAATACAAAATATATCCAGTAGTTTCCAAGTTATAAGAACTCAGACAAACAGACAAACCGACAAACGGACAAACAGACATGAAAGCTAAAAAAAACATGCAGCTGGTCATTATTACACCTTAAACGGATAACTGTGTGGAAATTTCGCCAAAATAGGAAATGCACAGATACACTGTCGTTATGATTTTCATGTTCTTTCTTCTTTCCGATGAGGCTTGCTAGGAACCAAGTGCCAATTTCAATTCAGTTCTTCATACTTTGTTGTTTTCTCTCTTTTTCCTTCCAATATTCTTTCATCCTTTCGCTAGATGTTTCTTTCTGTCCTCGGACCATTTCACACCAGGTTTCTTATTCAATCTTCCTTGGAATCCCTCCAGACTTATTACCTTCTTTCTAAAAATCTCTGTGGCCATACTATCTTCTGTTTTAATATTTCCTTCTTGAATCCGGCCAATTGTTGCCCTTTTGTCCCAAAAGTATTTGAAAATCCTTTTTGTTAATCTGGAATCATCCATTCTGTAAATATGTCCAAAAAATTGCATTCTCATTTTTATTATGGTTTCTGTTATGTTTTCTATATTCCTGTATAGTTCATCATTAGATCTTAATTTTCAAACTTCTGTTGTTTTCACAGGGCCTAAGATTTTTCTCATGATTCTCCTTTCTGGTACCAGAAGTTTATCTAATCTATAGTTTAGTACCAGACATTCACTTGCATTTAGGCATTCCGGCTTAACCCCTGTAGTGTAGTGTCTTATTTTAAGATTTTTCGGTAGACACGGTTTGGTACGATTTTATTTATATAGATTTCAATTTGAATTCATTTTTCCCTAAATGCTGCTCGCGAAACCCATATCAATGTCTCAGGCGTACCCATTCATCTCAAGGAATAACGACCCTCGGGAACCTGATGTCATTACTGGAATATTAACCTCAGAGATTGGTGGTTGCTTAATTGAAGAGCCTGGTGCAGGAAGCGGACAACGCTTCTTTTTGGTCAATTTCGTTTGTTTGTTTTTTGCTGTAAGCTATGACAAAATTTACGTAGCTCAATCTGCCGGTGCAAGAACTGTACTGCTCCACTGATTTCGTGCGTAGTAGGAGTGTAAAATGAGCTGTCTGGGTTGTTTTAACTGTTTCTGCCAGCGCATGAACCCAGGCAGTTCCTGGAGCTGTCTGTTTCTTGTGTCGACTATAGTTCATGTTCGACCACTGCGACCGGACCTTTAGTGCAATCGAGAACAAAAATGAAAAACTGAAGCGAGAGAGAACATATTTGCCACAAGATTATCATGCCCTGATATAGAATGCGAGTCGCAAGCTCATTGTCCATGACGTAACACGAACAAATATTGGTTGGACTACACAACTCACTTCAAAGCCTTCTTGAAAACAAATGTCAGTCCTCGTAAAGGTGCAACGTTGACAGCGTAAAAATATAGATACGTTGAATACAATAGCAATGGACTGTCATGCAGTGTTAATGCGAGTACCAAGGGAGAAAGCAGGAGGTACTCTTTTCTTGCCATATGCATCAAGTGCTCTACATCGCAGTGTCTTAAAAGTCAATGCAAATAAGGCAAAGGATGTTAAAGATATAGCTTCGAAATATGTTCCACCTGACTGTTTGTCGTTCTACAGTGATGATGCACCGGTGATGATGTTGGTGCTGAATATTGAACCTCATTTCCTTGATGTATATCAATACTGTTGCATTGTAACGATATTTGCTCTCACAGTAAGTCTCCTAAGCATCTTACATTGATAACTCAGGTAAATAGTATTGGTTTTTGTTTCTCGACAGTAAACGTAGTTTACCGGGGCATGAAACAAGCAGCAGTTGTGCGAATAAACTGAGAGGAGCCCAGTAAAACAGCACGTACCATCTCCACTTCAATATGTATGTTAGTACTGGTTCTAGCTAATGTACATAAATAACCCTTACTTTTTCTACATACAAATATTTCATGAATATTTTTGTATCTCGTGAAAATGTTTGTATTTTATAGGTGTCTGGTTCTTGCTCCGCGCTCTTCAATTCTCCTACAGAAAGGTCATGTTCTTCCTACTCATTATTCTCATAGCCGAGGAATCGTGATCGTATAACTAAGTTACATCTCCTGATCATCCCTCTCCATTCCAGCCGACCTTCTGCTTCTCTTATAGAGGTCTGTAGACGTATTATGGTGAAGCATTTAATCTCGTAAAACCATCTAATTGCTGTTCTACCTCTGTTCAACTTTCCGTCAACCTTTCCTTTGACAACTGGTTTCCCAAGACTACTTCAATCAAGTCGAATCACATGCCCACAGTGTTGAAAATATAACGCCGGCTAATTATTGTGGATAGCCTGTGCTTAATATCTCATTAATTTCAAATAGGGATGTTAGTTCTCCTAGCTGTCGATGAAATACGGATCATTTGCCGCCAGCACCACATTTCAAAGGCGTCTATACGACTTATATTTGGTGTCTCCAATGTGCATCATTCAACACCGTACAGCAAAATGCTGACCACTGCGTTTCGGACAATTGTCATACGCCAATTTGTGTCTGCCTCACAACGGCCCTGGCTAGAAATTAACTATCCAAGGTAGGTAAATTTATTATTATTATTATTATTATTATTATTATTATTATTATTATTATTATTATTATTATTATTATTATATTTCCGAATAAGCCCATTAAGACTATGCAAAGTACTTACAGGCGCGCATTTGCCTACCTTTTTTGTATATGCACCCGCCCCCTACCTAACTGGCACCGGCATGAGATCTACAGGGTCGCTGACAGGTCAAGAAGTAAGAAATAAATAGGCGCTAAACTGAAGTAAGCTTAGAGGCGTACAAGGGAGGAGAAGCGGGGCATATAACTAAAAATGAGAACACATTCGAATTTAAAATATTTAACTCACAAACCGGTTTATTGAACCTTAATGATAATGGGAAATGATGCATTAAATAACACTAATGAATTACATTAAAATTTACAAATATTTGTTGTAGATTGTGTTATGGACCTCTGTCCGTTATACGTGATAGAAACGAGTACGTTATCGCGAAGCGATGTATCGTGACATATAGCGAATGGAAATTTATCATAACACTGAGGCTATATCATCGCTAACACATAAAACTAACATGCGTCCGACAACACGTCTGAGCAATCCCTATTCTAATAAAGACCTAGATTTCCCAATGAAATGACAAAAAAAAATGAAAATACACACATATGATACAACACCTGGGGTCGAACCGACCCTCGCTATTCTAGGCATCGTCGAGCTGATGGACAGAACCACCACTGACCTTACACATACATGGTACATGATATGCAAGAAAATACGTAAAAGGCACTTGATCTTCCTTCTGACACTGTAGGCCTCCAATGCCTACGTTGAGCATCGAACTGACAACCTCTTGCGATGAAGGCAGGGTCCTGTAATCCCTATCTAATTATACTCGTACAATAAACAACGATTCGTTGGCAAACATTACCGTTATCGGCCGGGTCGCTTGCTAATTATTACGCTGCTCTGCTGTGTTAGGTAAGTCACATTATTTCTCCCGTTGAAAGAAACCAACTTCTCTTTAACAGCCAAGTCCTTCCTTCCTCCGCTTACGGGACATTCAACAAAAAAAGAAACACACTGGGCCAAGGCCAGACGGCAGTCGACCGCCCTGAGGGTCAACACCCACATAACATTCCCTTTCCAAAGGGAACCGTAACATATCACTCGGAAGAACATCACCAATAGTTTGCGGTCTCAACAGACTCGCGCAAATCACTTTGAATTAAACACATATCTACCCAGCAGGATCAAATCATTCTTACAATGCGACTCCCGTATCATAATGGTAATCTTTGCCCGATTATTATTATTATTATTATTATTATTATTATTATTATTATTATTATTATTATTATTATTATTATTATTATTGCCGTCCTACATAAGTTACCCGCTACCTTACTTATGCATGGTCATCGTGTGGAATCTATTCAGCAACTACAACACACTTAAGCACTCGCGCAGCAATTAACATTTGATTACTGACTGCTAATTAGCCGATGGTCGGCACATGGCTACATTTTCGTCACACGGCAATACATTAATTAATTGATTACTATCCACGCGAATGGATGTTTGACACACGCTTTAGGATCATTTCCTGATAAATTTATCACATAATCAATTCATCTTATCACTCCCTATCTAAGTATTTCAAATGGTGGAATTATTGAGGTTGTCACTTTGGCCGCTGAGTCTCGCAGTGACGTGCCTTGCGTACAGTAGTACTTACCATTTTACATACCATACACTTATCAAATTAATGAATACTCTAATAACTACTCTCACTGCACTCCCATAAACTAATTATTACTGGTCTTCTGACGCAGATAAACAAACAGAATCTCCCAAGAAAGAAATAAATGAATGAATCTCTATCCCATGCAAAGCTAAAGTATTATATTCCCTTAATTATTTACACTCGATTACTCAGACCTGTAGACGGTTTCCTAAGCTAAGACTTAATTACTACGCGCCCATTCCGGCGCTCTATTTCTACAGGACTACATCTTTAATTTCTTATAGCGTCAGTTTACACTAAATATTCCCATCCCTTCTATGCATGCCAGATATTAGAATTTTGTACTCATCTCTATCACATGATGATGCCTTCGTCAACTCGGGAAGTCCATCCTGAGTTTACTCCTCCTCCATGGGCACCACGGTGATGACTTCCATTACCAGTCCATCTTGAAGTTGATGAGCCATTGTTTGATGATAGTGGAGCCGCTAGCACTTAACCCTGTACAGACACAACGTCACTGTTTAATCCACACTCCGGTTAACAACGTTCAATGTGAACGTCCGGTCACGATCTGATATGCGACTACGTAAGATTATTATATTAAAGTTATCATAATAATATGACTTTTCACGTCACGGTTTTCCAAAATGTTAACACTGGCGTCACAGAGATCAAAACTAAACTCTGTTTATGCAAATTGTATTATTTCAGTTAAAAGAGGAATTAATTTCACTTGAACAAAGACCTAACGAGGGCTCAACCGAGCATAGCTCCGCCGTCGATAAGCCGCAAACCCCGACTGACTCTTGTCCCTTCCGGCAGTAGTTTTTACTAGGGAGCGATACCCCTTCCACTAATTTGCGTAGCGCCTATTCCCGGCGTACTCGAGGTAGGATAGTACGGGTGATCGGTGACCAATATCTAGTTGGTGCGATTGAGACATAACCACTCAATTATCCTCCGGTGAATCTCTTTAAATTAATTAAAATATGTTCTGCTTCCCCTACCACACGGGGTGAACTCCCGATCTCGAGGAGCTGTCGTGAGACTAAACAGATGGCCTAGTACTTTTCCACGCAGAAACCACACAGTATTCTTTCTTCTTCTGAAAGTTATCACGGAAGAGGACATTAAACACTCTAAATAAATGTCCCAATGACATTTATCCCTTTTAAATCGGGAGACGACCCCCTAATTTGAGTTTTATTAATTTTCTATATCGTAGGTAATTAAGTTGGCCAGTCCGATTCCAAGATGGCTCCTATATTCCGCTTCGATAAAGTTAGTTTCCCCTCATCCTGTGAGTCTTGAGGAGGGATGTCTTCTCTCGAGTGATGTCACAGGGAATCCCCATTCGTAACCCCTCCCGGGTCTAAGTTGGCTTGGCTTCATCTGCGGGGCCCCCGCTACACAAAGGATAATACTGCGCAATAAGTCGCAGACAAAGAAATCTCGCAGATTAATTTTAAAATACACAATTTATCTATCTCAATGGTATGAATATTAATTAGTTTCGGTATGACCTCTATTAATGATATGAATATTAATCATTTTCAGCGTTCTTTCCCTTTAATAGCATTGCGTGCGTAATTACGGAGATCGATATCAACCTAAGGTCCTTGGATCATGCCCCTGTCGGGTTCACTTTGTGCCTATATTTCCTTCATTCTTTCACTGTGGCTTCCTTTCTGTCTTCAGACCAGGTTGTTACAATCTTCTTCTTTGGTGTTTCCTCTTGGTCAAATTGTCATTTGTGAATTTTTGGATCTGAAGGTTATCCTGTTTTGGACACCTGCTAGTGTAATTCCTGCCTGTTTTAAATTGTTTTTGATTTCGCCTTTTCAATTCATTGTGTCTGTTTTAGCTTTATTCCTGTTTCCATAGAATTCGACTATTTGTTTGGTGAGTCTGTCTGGATGCATTTAATATGTCCACAGAATCTTAGCCTACGCTTTCTAATGTCACTGTGAATATTTATGTATTGCTTTATTTCCTATTTGCCTCTAAGTTGGTATTGTCCGAACTTGAGTTTTGGGCCTATAATTTTTCTGATGATTTTGCGTTCCTTTTTATCAGTGTTTTCAAAGTCTGCTGTCCTATTCAAAATTAGCGGCTCTTATCCATAAAGACATTCTGGTTTTATGAATGAATTGTAATATCTCAGTTTTATGTACTTGGAGATACATTTTTATTATAGATATTTTGGGTTGGTCGATATGCAGTTCCCATCTTTTGGCATTATTATTATTATCATTATTATTATACTCGAATTGAAAACATACACAATTACAGTTAATGTACAAATCAGTTTGAAGTATAGAAATCAATGCAGGTGAGCTCTTATTACACATGACCAGTATTTTGCAGTGCCCAGTACACTTGTAGGAGATCATCTTCCGTGCAAGATCTTAGGCACAGAGAGCTCTGAAGCACGTGGCTCGTGGCTTGTTCTTGTCCACATTCACATCTTGTATCACTTGTGCTGAGCCCCAATTTCTTCAAGTTATCTCTAGATCTTCCCACTCCTGATCGTAGCCGGTTGACACCAGCCAGCTTTCATTATGTCCATGTGGTAACTGCTCTACTGCTGGCATCCATCCACGGAGATGAGAGGTCCTCTTCTTCCACAGCTCCAGCTTTGCCTTCTCTGGTGAGACGGTAAGCACCTCAGATGTCCTCAGAAATGTCAGCCGTTGCCGAGGAGGACTATGTCCATGCAGCGGGTGGGTGCTGTTCTGTTCCACTTTAAGCCTCTCCCTGTTGGCAGCTACTTCTCTACGTACACAGGGTGGCGCTATTCCAAAGAATTCATTAACAACCTCAAACTGTGGTGGAAAATGTCGCAATTGGAATATATTAGTCCTATAGATAATCATCAGCTTTGTTTTCTTCCACCCCTAACTCCAGTCTAATATTACCACTTTCAGTAGTGATCAGCTGGAGTATGTCCCGAAGATCAGCAACATCCTTGCCATACTCTCTATGGTATTTTATCCATTTCGCCACACGTACAAAATCGCAATGAATTTCAAGAAAATCTTTCAACGGTAAATGCTCAGTACCAATTGAATAGACTATGACAGTGAAGGCCGTGAGTGAGAGGGATTGCCTGTAGTCAATAATTATGGCGCGCAGCGACAATGTGTGCGGTCAGCAACGAGCAAGACATACCGCCGGCGAATTGTTGAGACTCGCGAATAGGAAGCTCAGAGAAACTGGAGTCTGATTAACAATGAGGAAGTGGAAACTATGAGAATCGCGATTGATTGATTGATTGATTGATTGATTGATTGATTGATTGATTGATTGATTGATTGATTGATTGATTGATTGATTGATTGATTGATTGATTGATTGATTGATTGATTGATTGATTGATTGATTGATTGATTGATTGATTGATTGATTGATTGATTGATTGATTGATTGATTGATTTTTAAATGGCGATATAGTGACGGGATTTGTTCAATTATTAAATCCGGAAGAAGTGTAATCCCCTTCATTTTAAAAATGGAGCGTTATTCTAAGAGCACTGCAAATTTTTGTGAAACGAAAATGAAAATAATCTGTGTTCGTGAAGGTGATAGTGAATAAGAAGAACGAACCAAAAGAGACTACCTAGTAGGACCTCCGTATTTGGACCTGGAAATATCTGCGCTTTTTCTCCGTGCAATATTTTTGTCCGTCAGATTCTTCCAATTTTGCATGTCTACCAACGTTGTGTAGTTACTCCACTGGCCATAAGTTATAAACTCAGTTCTCTGTTCCATAGCAGGTTTGTGTTGCGTGTGATACGGAAAAGCAATTACTGTGTGATATATTTGGTAAGCCTTCATTTGAGTTCTACCTACTGTATTCCAAACAATGTTGTTTTACTGTACGTTAATTCATGATCAAGATGCGAACAAAGCACAGATATCGACGATAGATCATTCCCCTAGCATAATGCATTTTAGCCAGGATACGGATCCGCTATAGAGAGCAATCTGATGACCATTATAATGTAATAGCCTACGCGTTTAACAGAAACAGACAAAAATAGTGGCGCCCTGTAGCTATATTCAGTTTTCAGAATTATGGGTTTACCATGTGGACAAATAAATCAGGTAATCCCCAAATGGAACATTCGGTAAATTAGATTATTAATACCCGTTAATCAGAATCCAGGCTATAGTTGCAGAGTTGGCAGTCATCACTAATCATGACGTACACGCAATTAACGAGGTGACACTCACGGGATGGTCGTCATGGCAACGAAAGGACCTCCTTGTGTCAGCGCCCTCCCCGCTACCAACGGTTGACTCTGCTGAAATTCATCCCCCTCTAATTTATTTCCCTGTACTTTGCCATATTAATTATGTCGAGTGATATCGAACTCGTTGAGTCTTTCTGTTAAGGAAACCACTGCGTCATTTAAACGTGAAACGGCCGTAAATAAATTAATGGAAGAGTTCTTAGAGGCTCAGAGCTCGTGATCGCTCTGTGAATGGGGAGAGTAGAATACATCTACGGTATCCCCTGTCTGTCGTAAGTGTGGTAGTAGTGGTGGTGATTCTTGTTTTATGAAGAAATACAAATAGTTGTACATACTCTATCAACAATAATCAGAAAGAAAAAATGGACGGGATACGACACTTCTAAAAATGAAGGTATCGGTCAAATAAATATAAGGGCCACGAAGGGGGTGAAAATTAAAGACTCCGTCGGCCTCGAATGCTCTAATGCTGTCTAGGTCGGAAAAGAATAAGAGTAGACCAAAGGAGATCGGATTTGATAGATGAGGAGTCTGTCACAAGTAAATGGAAGCAATGCCAGGAGTCAGCTAATAGTTCTGTGGTCGCCAACCAACCCTCCCAATTTCAGAACCCCTGAGGCCCCTTTTAGTGACCTCCTACGACAAGCAGGGGTAATATTCTACCGGTCCCACCCACAGGGGTTCCTGTTATAGAAGGTGACGAAAGGAGTTTTCAGGGGTTCTGAACACGAAACCGTTGGTTCGTGGCTTCGTGGCTCCTAGCTGTGTCTGTCATTGCTTCCACTTATTTTTGTCAGGGGCTTGCCTTTCGTCTTCTTCCTTTAACGTAGGAATTGTCGCATTGTTATTCTGCGCCTGAGGAAATCCTCCAGACTAACATAAACGACCATAAACAAAGAACAAAACGCAATAATTTCTGTGCGTTCCTTAAAAAATCAAGAAATATAGAGTAATAATATTTGAAAGTAGAAAAATATTATACGCATTTACAATACGGTATATTATGTGTGAATGCCTACCTCATAGTCCCATCTCCTGATACAAGGTCGGGTGTAAGGTGTGAAGAAATTCGATTGCAAGATATCTGCTTCATATCCGTATTGACAGTATCAATTATACAATAATGTAGGATTTATTACAGTCATCTTATTCAATAAAATGCTATTATGCTCGACGATGCCGAAATATAAATATTATATGCCAGAAAAATGAATCTTAATGAGGCTCATTATACAGTAGTTTAAGTCTCATTATGATAGAGGTTCTCCACCAATCAGAGTTCAGATTTTCATTACGATACAACTGTTTGACCAATTAGTTAAGGACAGAAAAATCAAACACATCACACACACACATATTAACATCAATGCACCTTCTACTTCCAATATTCCACAGCCACACGGTACAATCCCACAAATTAACTCCACCAACTGCCCGACACATTAGCTGAATGGTCAGCGTGCTGGTCTTCTGCTCAGAGGGTCCCGGGTTCGATTCTCAGCCGGGTCGGGGATTTTAACCTTCATTGGTTAATTCCAGTGGCCCTGGGGCTGGGTGTTTGTGCTGTCCCCACACATAACACTTTTTTTGCTAGTTGTTTTACGTCGCACCGACACAGATAGGTCTTACGGCGAAGATGAGACAGGAAAGGGCTAAGAGTGGGAAGGAAGCGGCCATGGCCTTAATTAAGGTACAGCCCCAGCATTTTCCTGGTGTGAAAATGGGAAACGACGGAGAACCATTTTCAGGGCTGCCGACAGTGGGATTCGAACCTACTATCTCCCGAATACTGGATACTGGCCGCACTTAAGCGACTGCAGCACACATAACACTACCCTCCACCACAATAACACGCAGTTACCTACACATGGCAGATGCCGCCCACCCTCATCGGAGGGTCTGCCTAACAAGGGCTGCACTCGGCTAGAAATAGCCACACGAAAAAAAAAAACTTCACCAACTGCACAATAAACAAATGGTATTTGAAATAAAGCTAGTTTATAAGAACCCTCTATCAAAGCTTTGAAAGCATATGACATTGTCAAGGTCTCTGATCAAGTCACGGAAAATAAATAACCGAGCGCATACGGTCTGTTCAGTAAACTCAACTGTCAAGCGACATCTGGACAGAAATTTATGAATATTTAAAAAAAATAGAGTTATAATTATGGTCGTGCATAAAAAGTCGAATGCAACTCTCCCATATTGGTAATTAAGACGCTCGTATGGAAATTATAAAACTAGCTTTGTTCAGTTCTTTTTTTTTTTTGCTACGGGCTATACGTTGCACCGACACAGATAGGTCTTATGGCGACGATGGGATAGGAAAGGCCTAGGAGTTGGAAGGAAGCGGCTGTGGCCTTAATTAAAGTACAGCCCCGACCTTTGCCTGGTGTGAAAATGGGAAAACACTGAAAACCATCTTCAGGGCTGCCGACAGTGGGATTCGAACCCAGGATCTCCCGGATGCAAGCTCACAGCCGTGGGCCTCTACGCGCACGGCCACCTCGCCTGGTCGTTCGCTTTATAAACATAGTCGTGTCTTAATTATTGCCATTATAGGCTTGTTGCATTATATAATAACAGCGTGCTCTTTTTCACATGATTTTATAATTTTATAATTTTATAAATCAAGACAAGGGATCATATTTCAAATTGAACATGATTTTACGTACAGTCATCCCAACACAAATAGAACACGCATTCTAAAATAATCTCAACTGAACTCTATTATTGCGTCCAGATTCAAATGTAGACTTAAGGCAACACTATGTATAAACTTTTAATCGTGATAGCCTTTTTAATATTCAAGATTTCTCTGTAAAATTTAATGGACTATGTCTTGAAGATTTCGTTAAGCACATCATTGATTGTAACATATGAACCTACTTTCAAAAAGTTAAATCAACTAAAGATGGCCCATATCAAGGGTCGAAACATGTATGGTCAATTAACATAAACACACGTTGTAGAGTAATTAAGTTCGTGGAGTGTCGCTGGGGAGTTTGGACCACAGGATGTTGCCGGGACAGTTCTTCGCTAGTCCCAACAAGAGGCTGTTGTGTGGATACAATATAAGCTGAACTACGGTCTCTGTTATGAAGGCTCTACAGCGGGGAGTTTGGACCACAGGATGTTGCCGGGACAGTTCTTCGCTAGTCCCAACAAGAGGCTGTTTTGTGGATACAGTATAAGCTGAACTACGGTCTCTGTTACGAAGGGTAGTTAAATGACTTGAGAATGTCGAAGTTCGAGCAACAGGAAAATTTCAAGTTCTGCCAAAGATTAGGCAAATCCGCCAGCGAAACGTTTGAGATGATCAACTCGAAATCACCCAGATTTTACGGCGGGGAAAAACACACGAAAAAACAGGTCAAGAGACTATGTGATCCTTGAAATGTTCGCGCCAGTCCACGAAAATTTTGACATTACAAGTAGTAGAACAAAATGCAACAATTTCCACACAAGACTTGAAACTTACAGTAACAATTGTAAAGAATAGGTATGGAAACAGAAAGTAAACGGTGATACGCAATAGTAATCTGAACATATAATTCACTGTAAAGTTGTTGACCTTGATTATATTACTCTTGTTGTGTGTATTAATGTGGGATTTTTTTGTAGTGTACTGAAGTCTGAATATCAACATAATTTTTTTTTTTTTGCTAGTTGCTTTACGTCGCACCGACACAGATAGGTCTTATTGCGACGATGGGACAGGGAAGGGCTAGGAGTGGGAAGGAAGCGGTCGTGGCCTCAATTAAGGTACAGCCCCAGCATTTGCCAGGTGTGAAAATGGGAAACCACGGAAAACCATCTTCAGGGCTGCCGATAGTGGGGTTCGAACCTATTATCTCCTGAATACTGGATACTGGCCGCACTTAAGCGACTTCAGCTATCGAGCTCGGTCAACATAATTTACTTGTATCAGTGTCCTTATAATGCAATCACCACACACGCAAGAACACCATCATTGTATTCTATAAACCTTTTGAAACTATAACCCCCATTATACGTCGACCCTGGCTGCGCTACTGATCTAAGGTAAAATGGAAACTAATGC
Organism: Anabrus simplex; assembly: GCF_040414725.1. NCBI lineage: Eukaryota > Metazoa > Arthropoda > Insecta > Orthoptera > Tettigoniidae > Anabrus > Anabrus simplex. Next base: position 312,471,704 of record NC_090271.1, read on the forward strand.
CTTAAGTTACGGCCACGGCCATCAGTTTCCATCTAACAGCCACACAAATGATCAACACCCTTAAATACTTCAGAGCGTTCACACCAACAGATCGGGGCGCCCCGAGCAAGTGGCTGCAGGTCTTGGGGTCACACCAGCTTGCATTTGGGAGATGGTGGGTTCGAACCTCATTGTCGGCAGCCCTGACTATGGTTTTCCGTGGTTTCCCATTTTCACAACAGACTAATGCCGGGGCTGTACAGTACTTTAATAAAGGCCACGGTCGCTTGTCTTCCACTGATAGCCCTTTCCTACCCCATCGTCACCACAAGGCCTTACGTCGCACCGACACAGATAGGCCCTACGGCGACGATGGGACAGGAAAGGGCTAGGGGTGAGAAGGAAGCAGCCGTGGCCTTAATTGAGATACAGCACCAGCATTTGCCTGGGGTGAAAATAGGAAACCACGGAAAAACATCTTCACAGCAGCCGACAGTGGGGTTCAAACACACCATCTCTTGAATACTGGATACAGGCCGTACTTAAGCGATTTCAGCCATCTCGGTAAGTAGATATAAAAGGAAAAGATCGGGGCGCTGAGTGCAAGAATGTCGGTTGAGAAAGTAGGGTACCCGTTAGAACTTCAATTTAAGACATTTGATTTTCTGACTGCATTTTTGTCCGTATCTTATTCTCCTTCTACCATTTTTCCACATCGCGGGTGCGAACTGTGCCGCACACGTGGACTTGACCATGTCTTACGGCCGGATGCCCTTCCCAACGCCAACCATTTATGGAGAGATGTAATGCCAATTTCGTGTTCCTGCGGTGGTTAGTAGTGTAATGTCTTGTCTGAACATAAAGAGGAGAGTGTTGGAACAAACACAAACCCCCAGTTCCCGAGCCAGAAGGATTAATCAGACACGATTAAAATATCCGACCTCTCTAGGAATTGAACCAGGGAATCTCTGAACCGAAGGCCTCAACGCTGACCATTCAGCCAATGAGACGGACTGTACTTGTGCCCATACAGATTGACAATAATACACAGTCACTGTAAAAACGAATGAACACATGGTATTGTATTAGTTCCTTCCAGGTACACTCTTCTCAGAAACAAGTGAACCTCTAGGTGTAATGTTTGTTGTGGTTATGCCCAGGGTTAAGCTTGATGCAAGGAACATATAATACCACACGCTCATTCTTTTCTTGTGCGACCACACATCATCGTAATCTGTACCAGATGTTTGGAGAAATTTTAGGAATTTCTTATATTGTACTCTGCCTGGAGAAGAGCAATATCTAGTTCAAAACCAAGAAGCCCTGTTAGGAGATATTATTATTCTAAAAATCTATTGTAAGGTCAATAGCTGCAAAATCCAAATGCTGGATTGAAAATACTACTAAAAACCAAACCCCACGGCACTTAACGCCCTTGAAAGGGCTTTGGCTTGCCCAGCGACCGCTGCTCAGCCAGAAGGCCTGCAGATTACGAGGGGCCGTGTGGTCAGCACGGCGCATCCTCTCGGCCGCTATTCTGGGCTTTCGAGACCGGAGCCGCCACCATATCACTGTCAGATAGCTCCTCAATTCTAATCACGAAGGCTGAGTGGACCTCGAACCAGCCCTCAGGTGGAGAGAAACATCCCTGACCTGCCGGGAATCGAACCCGGGGTCTCCGGGCGAGAGGCAGGCACGCTACCCCTACACCAGAGTTCCGGCTGATACTTTAACTTTTATAAATAGTAAGATAAGATAAGGGTGTATTCTGCCCGAAGGCAGGTCCGAACCTCCGCAGAAGTGCGCCTGAGCCGGAGTTTACGTACGGTAGGGTGGCCAGTTCCTTTCCGCTCCTCCATTCCCTTACCCCCACCAACAACGCGTGGCAACCAATCCAAATCTTGACGACGCCAATGTTGCTTTACTTCGGAGATCTCACGGGATCAGGTGTTTCAACATGGCTACGGCCGTTGGTTGAAAATATTATGTATTTACCGAAACTTATCATCTGAATTTTGTTCTTCGACAGTAAAGTAAAAATGTACAACATAACTGATTTTCCATCTCAGTAGCTCCGTTTAGCGTTTTTGGAGATGCTGAGATGCCATAATTTTGTTCCAAATGAGTCCTTTACTTGCCGGTAAATGTAATAACGTACAAGGATATCTTATTTGAGGGCCCTAAACACCATCGGATTGAGCAGCGATAGAATCAGCCTACTTGGGTTCAGAAGACCAGCCCTCTACCTTCTGAGCCACTCAGTCCTCAAATATAGACGAAGTAACTCGCATTTGATGACAGGTTATATCGCGCATTCCTATCTAAAAAATATAATTAAAAATTTTGTCACAAATGGAACATAACAATTGCTTTTACTTAAATGAAGTGAAAAATCTGCGGTAAATTAAGAAATACCGTCGTTATTAGAGAAATATGAATACATACTTAAGACCTGTAGACAGGACTCGTTTATGTCGTATTCCGCTGCTGGTGCCGTCTTGAGGTCCAAGGATGGCACCGAGGAATGGGAGTGCTATGTCTGTGGATTCTCATTATCTTTGTCCATATGACTAGAGCGGCCAGTTCAAACAGCGAAATGGAGGTCAACAGCATTCACGATGTTATTTCGTTCTTCAATGAGGCAAATGGCCATGTTATAGTGAAGTGTCTGGAACTCTACGGAAAAACAAATAAGGACGCATTCAAGACTTGGTGCTGTACATTACAGAGATATATCGTTTGTACCAGAAAAATGATTTTTGTTGAAAGAAAACTAGCATGCATGATCCCTGGACCAATAAATCACTAGTCCATAGAATTATTCTTATGTACATTGGCCATAGCTTTTTGTCGCCTATTAAATCTTGCATATCGCGATACAATTCAGGAAATGATGTCATTGACAACTGAAGCAATGAAACGAAAGCAAAGAACTTCAGTGAACACAGACATCACACACGAAATTGTTGAAAGTGTAAGACAAACAAGAGACATACGTGTGTTACTGTGAGCGTAGTACCAAAAGTACTTGTAAATTAGTTAAGTAGGTATACATAATATTCTCCAAAAATTAAATATTTCTTAATTTACCGCAGATTTTAGACTTCAACTGTGTAAAAGCAATTACTATGTTCCATTTGTGACAAATTATACAGTGATATTTCGCAGATAGGAATGCGCGACGTAACCCGATGACATTTCGATAAAAACTTTGCACTATACAATTTCTATGATATCAGGTAACTTATTCTTTCTTTCTCAATCCGGTTACCCTCCAGGGTTGGTTTATCCCTCGGACATTGCGAGGGTTCAAACCTCTACGGCCTCAAGGGCAGTGTCCTGGAGCGTGAGACTTTGGCTCGGGGGATACAACTGGGTAGGAGAACTAGTGCCTCACCCAGACACTACTGACACTAAATTGCAATCAATAGGAGTAAAATACATTTACAAGCAAAGACTGATCGGGCATGATTTATTCCGCAGCACAATTCGTATGTGTCAACTCAGTTCCCTCGTTGAGTTCAGAGCAAGTTTCAAGGAAGATTTCCGGGTGTAAACGCTCGATGTCATAAAAAAGTACACAATTTTATTAATAAACTAGCAAATTTACCCGTGCTTCGCTACGGTATTCTACATGTCATACGGATATCGAAGTAAATACTATGCGTGCAGTAAATAAGATTGTTTTAAAATTGTATGACCCTTAGCATTATTCGAGGAATAATATGGGGAGGTCCCCATACGTTGATAACAATGTAAAGTGTGGGTTGCGGAGTTGTAATGATAACGGCAGGCTCACTTGCCTACTGCCATTCGCAATCGAGTTGGAGAGATTATAATTGCAGGCCCCAATGCCTACTGCGCGGTCACAATCAATTTGAGAAGTTTTCATTGCAATTGCAGGCTCCCTTTCCTACCTCCAGGCAGAAAGCAATTGAGGAGCTTTTATTATAATGGAAGGAAACTTACCAACAACCTGTTAAAATCGAGTCGTGCAGTTATCATCATAATGACAGGCGCTTTTTCCTTCTGACAGCCAGCTTACTGACAGTCACACAGAGTTGGTGAGTTTCCATTAACATAATAGGCCAGTATGCCTAATGCTAGTCACATTTTAGATGGGTACATTTGTTTATAATGGCGGGCACCCTGGCCTACAGCCTAACACAATCGGGTAGGGGAGTATTGAACAAAATTGCAACCTCCCTCGCCTTCTGCAAGTCAAACCAAGAAGTGAATTATTCATTACAATGGTAGATCCTCCTTACTAATGCCAGTTACACAGGAGTTGGAGAAGGACCACATTCCTACTACCAGTCGAAGTCGGTGTGGGGAGCACTGATTACAATAGCAGACACCCCTTTCTCGATCGCTACAAATCGACATCAATGAATATATATCGAACAACATACCGGTACGAAAGTATATTAATGTTTACAATATTGCAGACCTTCATTTACAGATTAACTTCTGCTAAACGGTACGTCATGTCGACAAAGGATTGTACCATAAGACGCAGTATTTAGCAGCCTAAATAGCTGGTCCTATGATATTTTCTCGTATCTCGTCATTCTTTGGATTTCGAAGTTATTTCATTTCACTGAGTTGAATATGTTATTTATTTAGTCGAACGAAGACCTCTCGGATAATTATATTGTGGTTATTAGGCAGTCCAACCCTGTCCAGTTTTGACTGAAGGATATTATTACTCCTAATGATCACGGCTACGGTATACGTACACAAGGAGACAACATACGTCAATGTATTTATTTTATTTGCTGCACTTTCTACATTACATTCACACTTCCGGACATATTTTCATGTTTTTATATGACTACACATTGTACATTACCTTCATATTTTATGATGCACATAACACCCAGAGCTCCATCCGCGATGTTTAGCTGGTGTATTTCAGGGGGCCCCAACCACCCACCCTCCCACAGGGGGCCCCAACCACGCCCCCAACTCAGCGTGGCGATCAACCACAAGAAGAGATTCACCAACTAGTCGAGACATGCGACGCGCAATTCTGCCACGAGGCAATGAATTACCTCTCGAAGGAAGAGAGAATCCATGTGTACAATATTGTACGCCATGACACCTCCTCACAGTCGAGAGAACATTGCTGGCTCGTGTCAGAACTCGGATCGTCTTCAGGTCAGACTCACCTTAACAGTTGCTAAGGAAAGCTCTGCACCTGAGTTCTCGGCTTGTTGATGAATCTCATTATCGCCTCCGCTGGGGACATTATTGGATATGCATCTTATATCTAGTGGGGGCGGACCGTACAGGAAATGTGTCTCCACCTGACAGCATCATTCATTTAATATTTATATTTCTGGCACATCTTATCGAGTAGCAAAACAGTGTCGGTAGATCAAGGGTGGGGATAATCCTCAATTTCCCAACATCTTAGTTTCGATCGCAGATGAGGAGTTTCAGTTGTAGATAAATGCTGAAATCGCTACGTTATACGCGTTAAATTGACGAACTCCCTGGTTTGTTTTGGTGTTCACTCGTGGGAAAGCAAACCAAGGTGCGATGTCTGATTATTTAAACCTAAGGCGGTTATTTAGTGGAAAGGAAGACCTCTTGCATACTTATATTGTGGTTAGGCAGTCCAAGCCTGTCCAGATTTTATTGAAGGATATTATTCCCTGTAATAATGATCAAGATATTGTTGAATTGTTCCTAAGATACAGTTGAAATCTCGATCGCAATACTGTTTGGAAAACATACCCCATTTCAACATTTTCAACGATTAATTACGGTACTTTAAGACTCTGCTTTGAATCCATAGCAGTGTTAACGTAAAGGCTAAAAAGCCTGAGAGTGAAAGAGTTTGAATATGATGGTTCATATGACAAAGAGTGATGGAATTTGACATATTCGTGGGAATGGGTGCTCATTTGTGCTTCCTGAAGCCAGTTTTATTTGGAAGTGAGAGTGACAGGTGGTGCACTGAAGAATATCGTTGGCATTATAAGTGAAGTCCGCCTCTGTGGTGTAGTGGTTAGCGTGATTAGCTGCCACCCCCGGAGGCCCGGGTTCGATTCCCGGCTCTGCCACGAAATTTGAAAAGTGGTACGAGGGCTGGAACGGGGTCCACTCAGCCTCGGGAGGTCAACTGAGTAGAGGTGGGTTCGATTCCCACCTCAGCCATCCTCGAAGTGGTTTTCCGTGGTTTCCCACTTCTCCTCCAGGCGAATGCCGGGATGGTACCTAACTTAACGCCACGGCCGCTTCCTTTCCTCTTCCTTGCCTATCCCTTCCAATCTTCTCCTCCCTCCACAAGGCCCCTGTTCAGCATAGCAGGTGAGGCCGCCTGGGCGAGGTACTGGTCATACTCCCCAGTTGTATCCCCCGACCGAGAGTCTGAAGCTCCAGGACACTGCCCTTGAGGCGGTAGAGGTGGGATCCCTCGCTAAGTCCGAGGGAAAAACCGAACATGGAGGGTAAACAGATGATGATGATGATTATAAGTGAAGGGATTGGAACAACTTACCAAGGGAAATGTTCAATAAATTTCCAATTTCTTTGAAATCATTTAAGAATCTGCCAGCAGGGCGCCTGTCCTAAATGCACATCAGGGTTGATTTGATTTGATTTGATTTGATTTGATTTGATTTGATTTGATTTGATTTGATTTGATTTGATTTGATTTGATTTGATTTGATTTGATTTGATTTGATTTGATTTGATTTGATTTGATTTGATTTGATTTGATTTGATTTGATTTGATTTGATTTGATTTGATTTGATTTGATTTGATTTGATTTGATTTGATTTGATTTGATTTGATTTGATTTGATTTGATTTGATTTGATTTGATTTGATTTGATTTGATTTGATTTGATTTGATTTGATTTGATTTGATTTGATTTGATTTGATTTGATTTGATTTGATTTGATTTGATTTGATTTGATTTGATTTGATTTGATTTGATTTGATTTGATTTGATTTGATTTGATTTGATTTGATTTGATTTGATTTGATTTGATTTGATTTGATTTGATTTGATTTGATTTGATTTGATTTGATTTGATTTGATTTGATTTGATTTGATTCGATTCGATTCGTTTTGATTCGATTTGATTCGATTCGTTTTGATTTGATTTGATTTGATTTGATTTGATTTGATTTGATTTGATTTGATTTGATTTGATTCGATTCGATTCGATTCGATTCGATTCGATTCGATTTGATTTGATTTGATTTGATTTGGAAACTTTGAATAGGGTGAAATTTGTGTAAGATTATCTTACATTGCATTACTTTGGGCCAATGTTCGTGTAGAGTTTGATGATTCTAACTTTCCTGTAAGTGATTGAAAGTATGAATTATGCATGTAAAAAGTCCAAATTTACTTAAAATCGAGAAATAGAGACTAATCTAACGTATAACGGATACAGATACGACAAAACGTCATAAGACCAAGGTTGAAGATCACTGCAAATTGAACGGAGATTGTGCCATCTGTTATGTGAAACGACTTCCAGTTTATCCCACGAAATACCTCGAAAAGAAAGTCTGCACCATCATTAAATTTGCCTCCATATTTCGATATTCTTCGGGGATACAAAGTGAAAAACTTAAAGATCTTGGAAGTTTTCCGTCCGTTACAGACTAAAACGCATAATTTAGCCAAATTTCAATTTTCTTGCTTCTCTGGCAGACTATGCCACAATCTAAATTTTGGGTGAACGGGGTAAAAATTAGGACTTTCCGGAAACTGTAACAAAAATATGCAGATGGTCATTATTACCTCTCAAACGGGTCGCTGTACGAAACTTTCACCAAAATAGTCAATGTACAGCCACACACAGTCGTTGCGATTTTATTTATAGGCCAATAGATAAGGAATCTGCTCCACGTACAACACCTTTTGGCCTATGTCCGCTGGACTTAACCTGCTAAACCGACCGTTCATGATATCTCCCTTATTAATCCTCCTGTCGAATAATGCATCTAACAAAAAAGTTTTAGAAATGGATTTCCATTAAGGATTGTAGATTTCCATTAATTTCGGATGTCATATTTTGAGGGAATGCAAAATCATTGTTTTGGTTTCGGAAATATCCCTACTAAATTTAGGTGTTCAGAATTAATATTTGCCCTAAGACCTACTCAAGGACAGGTGGATTCTAAGTGTCAAGTTTGGTAGAAATATATTCAGTAGTTTTCAAGTTATAAGCACTCATACAATCAAACAAACAGACACCAAAGCTAAGAAATAGGCAGATGGTCATTATTACACCTGAAGCGGATAACTGTACGGAAATTCCGCCAAAATAGTGAATGTACAGACACAGGGTCTTTACGATTATATTTATATAGATTTCAGAAAACTTGAAATATCCTGCCTAAGAAACCAGAAAAAGCACACTAGAGTCCTCATCGAAGAGAATTTAGGTATCATTGGTGTGATCATTTAGATAATTATCGTAAAAAGTCACTTCGTCGTCCTGAACAAGTGAGAATTTCATACGAGTCTGTGCAGAAGGCTACAAAATTGTTACACTTAAAGCCGCATAAAGTAACTGTGGCAGAGCTTTTCGTTGGCGCACATTTTGTGAGTAGAGTCTGGAAAATGCATACAAAGGACGTATGAAGTCTTCCAAGAATAGGGATGTAATCGACAAACCAGTGATGTTTCAGGAGGGAGGAAAATAATTTTTGGGGTTTATTTCATAGTATACACTACTTGAACCAATTGTATAATTAAGGTGTACAAATTAGTTCATCAGTTACAAAGAAAATGGTGTTATAACGTAAGGGTTAAAAATGTATGAAGTGGATGTGATACAAAGGAAAGTAACCTGCAAGAATGTCTTACTTTTGTACATAAAACAAGAGAAATCCTGGACATGCACTTGGAACACAAATAATAGCAAATTACTTTAGAGTAATAATAATAACATCTATAACAATAAAATGTCAAAAAAATTCAAATTACAGATCTTTTTCGTCTATGGCTTTTATTTAAATGATATAAGTTATTACACCAACACAAGCACCATCCACCATCTTCACTGATATTCCATCCTTACACCACACCTCGTACACATCATTGTGTGGTTGCAGAGTGAGCTTCGGCTCTGCACTCCGACCGACCAACCGAGCAGAGGAGGGGTGGCTGTTCTACGCCTTTGCATTCGGGAGACGGAGAGGGACTGGTCTCCACTGTCGGCTGTCCTGAGAATGGTTTTCCATTCCCCTGTACTAAAGCGAATGTCGTTACAGTTGCTAGTATAGGCCACGGCCGCCAACCCTCTCACCTTCTCCGCACATCTCCTTCACTGTAACAAATCCCCTAGCCTGAAAGACAGCGTCACCATCTAGGAGGCCCGCCCCCCCCCCCCCTTCATGGAAGGAGTGAAATCATTTCCACAGTAGTGTCATCAGAGGTGAACCATCCACCATTCAAACATGCCGTGCCACTTGCCGCTGGGGCATACATTTATTAATTTAATTAGTACCTCATCCATGCAAACACACTCCGCGTGCGAATCACAGTCTTTCGCCAAACTATACCTAACCAGCACAACATAATACAGATTTAAACACTATTATTATTATCAAATCACATAAACTTATTATTCTTATTTTCCGACCAGACCAGGTGAGGGAACGCAATAAAGCGCACCGTTACTGGTACCTAGTTAAGGTCACTGCAGGGTGCTCTCACTGTAACATTTGGCATCAGAATGACGGGAACATTTATTTTAAAATTACGGTTGAACATTTTACTTGTGTGTAAACCAAATTTGTGTGACAACCGATATGAAGAGTGATTTTCTATTTTCCACAGAACTCTGCTACTACTCACACTGTAAATAAATCCATGAGAGAATTCATGAAGTGTTTCCATAGAACAGAGTTATTAGTAGGAATATGTGGCTCACTTAGTTATTCAATTTATCCACCTATAATTATTATCACTGAGGTAAAGTGAAACACGTCCTGTATAAGACGAACACATACAGCATGCAGGAAATGAAACATATTATTCGCCATTTTTATTTATTAAATTAGCTCGTGATAGGAGTTTCAGATTTTTGTACCTTGGAAGCTGGTGAACGTGCGTTCGACCCACGTCAAAACGATGGATTTGAGCTGACATCATATGGTCTGACTAGGCCATATCGTCAAGTTGTATTGTTTGCTAATGTGTTTAATATTTCTTTGTGTAATGTATTCATGTATTTATGTTGTCCTTAAGTGTTTATGGTGATGGGTAGGAAACCAACGTTGTGTTGATCCGCTACGTACATAACAGGGTCAGCTAAACCCAGAAATACGTGTATGTGTTCAGTATAATATGTAACTTTGATGTGGTCAAATGGGCCATTATTTCGATATGCGGCGATGTGATCTCGTGGATGACAAAATGTACTAAAATATCTTCATAAATTCCATAACCATGACGACCAACTAAAAGTATGGCTTAATGAGATCGTGTCATTAGACCTTATGGTCAATTCATTCAATGAATAGATACCATCGATTATCACTGCTCAGTGATAAAAAAAACCTACGTTTGTGTAAAATGAATATAGTATTGCACGCGCTACTAAGGTGATTCAAAGTATGCCAAGTGATAACCAAAACAGTGTATGAACTGACAAAGACTTTGAGGCATATTGTATACAAATGATTTCAATTACTATTGTTTGTGTGTAATAATATGGCATTATCTCGTGTATTTTATCGTGTGGTTCTATCAGCTTAATAAAATTCTTAGTAAATATTGGGAACAAAATTCTTCTCATTTAATAATATAGTGTATTCCTCTAACATTGTAGAGAATGCTACTTTCGTTATATTTAATGTAGTACCCATTTTTCTTTTTCGAATATTCCATTACCCGTATGCTCTTGAGCTTTAGCCGTTGACGCAATGAAAGTAGAAGGATGGGACTTCGAGCCCGGAAAGTGATTTCCGAAGCTTCTCATCCAGGAACTCCATTTATATATATATTTGTGAAGCCGAATTATTTAATTGGTGCCCTTATATGCCCTGGAAGGGTACAATACATGCATGCGTTTGCTGTGACCGATGAGAGAGAGACTAAGCTGGTACTGGGTGGTTCTGAGGGATGTATAGATTTCATTGTCTGAAATTAAATTACGGGTAAAGTAAACCAGCCTCTTACAAAACGTTTGAAACTCAGGTAGCACCAACTTCTAACTTAGGACCTATTGATCTTATCGGACTAACTCTGGGTAGCTGACGCACGGGCTATTGCGCAAGATGGTTGCTATACATTACTCTTATGGGGCTACCTTCGGAGCTCACAAAATGTAAGTTCGAGTTGGACCCTTTGGCTAACTCCAAACTTACAGGATCCTCTTAGCTGACCTAGCAGGCTAGAGTTCGACTCCTTGGTTAACCTGAACCTAACAAGCTAGAGTTCCACACCGGCTGAAGTAGTTTAGTTGTTATCGGTTTCTGAACTTGAATTAAAGAGTTGGAGAGTTCAATTCTTGTAGGCATCAGCTAATTCTGTTCTAAGAAACGAATCCATTAGCCACGTAGACGAGCAAAGGCTTTGTCTTATGAGCTGTGAGATATTGTTCTCTACACCAGTGTATGTATCTGTAATTATTTGCGGCTATTTATTACCACGTATTAATCATCTTTTCCTCTTTTCGTCACTTTGTCCAAACTCCTGTGGGTTTACAGTTGCAAACTAGTTCTCAATTCTGGACTTGGCAAGTTTTACGGCCAAACGCCCTCGGGGCTGAGGACTAGGAATTTGTGTTTATCTTAACACACGTCACACTAAAATCACTAAAATTCATAAGGTGGGCATCTCTGCTTCACTACATGACCTCTCCAACGGCAATACTAACATGTCTACATTCCTTACCGGCCACGCATGGATTATCGACCAATCCAATTTACAGTTCATGTCAGTTTCAACCAATCACAGTCGATTATCACTCAACGAAACGGGCATCTGTTTAGAAATTATCAAAGGTGATTCACAACGATTTCCTATTATTATCCTAACGCGTGGTACTTACAAGGCCGTGAAAACATCATATACGGCGTCAATTACACTGAGAATTGCAGAAGAGATGTTATCATATTGGCATGTAATAATTTACATTTTATAATGTTATATAAAGTACCTGTGAGCCTCCATACCTCAGGTGACAGCGCGCCGGCCTCACTTCTGGGTTCCATGGTTCAAATCCCAGTCACTATATATGAGATTTGTGTGGGACAAAGCGGAGGCGGGACAGGTTTTTGTCCAGGTACTGCGTTTTTCCCTCTCATTGTTAATTCAGCAACACTCTCGAATATAATTTAATTTCATCTGTTAGTCATTAATCATTGCCCCAGAGGAATGCGACAGGTTTCGACAGCCAGAAAAATTCCTATCCTTGCCGCTAGATGGGGCTTTATTCATCCCATTCCTGACTCGAATGAATGACTGAAAACAATTTGTGGATTTTCATTTTCATATAAAATACCGGTACCTTTCACACTGGGCTAGCTGGCCGTGCGGTGAGGGGTGCGCAGCTGTGAGCTTGCATGCGGGAGATGGTGGGTTCGAACCCCACCGTGGGCACCCGTGAAGATGCTTTTACGTGGTTTCCCCTTTTAACACCAGTACATGTTGGGAATGTACCTTAATTAATGCCACGGCAGTTTCTTTCCCACCCTTACCCTTTTCCTTTCCCATCGTCGCCATAAGAACCCCCTGTGACGGTGTGACGTAAAGCAAATTATAACTTTCAAAATATTATTTTTATGTTATTAATATTGTTTACAAAGCATTTTATTTATTAATGAGGTGGTATTACCAAATTCAAGTCGTTGTTTCATCTTGTTCAAATAATTTCCTTGGCGATTTGCGCTCAAAAAATTCTCGACAAAATGAAACACACTCGTTATATTACCCTGGATAATAAAATAGTAGACGAGAGTTCAGTATATTACCACTGGCTTTCTATTACAGGATGATAGATAGACTCAGAGGTGACAAATCTGGTGTTACATTCAAGAGCTGATGGTAAATTATACACAATAACTCTGCCTAGTTACGAAAACAAACAAACCCAGTTTTCAACCAAAATTGTGTCGGGATTGTAGCTAACACATTGGTATTAAATATTCCATGAAATATTATGCTGTCAGAAGGTACTTTTAGTTAATTCAGAAAGAAGAATAAATACATTTCTAGCCACCTTATTGATGAACCTGCAGTGCACTTGGGCAGCGTGCAGACCCCAGATCCGCCATAACTTAGGGGCTGATTTGTGGTATAATGGGGTATATCTACTCGTATAAAGTAATGTAACCTCTTACAAGCGTAACCCCTAAAACATGCTCATAAGTCGAAACGCAAATGTATCTACGAGTTCGAAATATTATCAACACAAATACGAGTAGCTGGAGTTGTACTTTATGTAGTTCCTTCAAACTACACATACGGGTTACAAATATATCTGAGCCTATATTTACTCGAATAACATTTAAGGAATATGGAAATAAATGAAAGGAAATATTCAGAAAAAATTGAAAATGGAAAGAATGCTGATACTTATCTTTGCCGAACTCTGGTCACATGCTGAGATGGTATTTCAAGCAGGATCCATGGTAAATCCTTCCTCCATTATGTTATTAACATATCATTATCCATATTGGAGAGCCTCCGTGGCTCAGACGGCAGAGCGTCGGTCTCTCACCGCTGGATACCGTGGTTCAAATCCCGGTCACTCCATGTGAGATTTGTGCTGGACAAAGCGGAGGTGGGACAGGTTTTTCTCAGGGTACTCCGGTTTTCCCTGTCATCTTTCATTCCAGCAACACTCTCCATTCTCATTTCATAGCATTTATCAGTAATTAATAAATCACTTTGGGAGTGGTGACCCCATCGTACTAACAGCCTATATATAATTCATTCATTACATCCCTGACCCGGTCAAGGACTGGAAAACAGGTTGTAGGTTTTCCTTCTTATCTATGTTGGGATTTCACCTGCAACTGACAATTGAGATTTAGTAATATGGTCAACCAAACACACATTTTGCAATATTTGACAAATTATGCGGAGTTACTTGCATTTTTAGGTAGAGGAAGACAACTAATTTCACAACCTCCTTCTTAAAACTAGGTGTTAATCTACTACAAATATCTATGTACACTCTCTCTTGTTCCCTTGCAAGAACCGCAATGTTTCGTATTCCCCACAGAAATTCTTCCAGAAGTACATGCAAATGCGGCACACTCCTCACGTGTATTCACTCAATATTCAAAGCAAAAGCAAAGTCACCTCCGTACAGGCCATGAAGGCCCTTGAAGGAGTGGAAGGTAAAGGCTTCCACCATTGTTAACTTCGGCACGTGATGGGGTAGAGTGGGCAGCTCTACGCCTGGCCGCCTTTACCCCCCAGGAATTAATCTGGTACTTATTTTTTGTTGTAGGCTGAGTGAACCTCAGGGCCATATGCACCTGCGGAAGTGGAAATCTCGTTTCTTAAATTTTACAGCTTCCTGACGGGAAGTCGAACCCACGTCCTTCCGTGCGAACCGAGCACGCCTTTACCGCCTCGGCTAGGCAGCCCCTTCACTCTATATTCACTCAAAGAAATCTGGTAGAAAATAGCATTACGTTATTCCAACCCACTTATTCTCAATGCACACGTCGCCAATGGCAGGTTTGCTGAACTGCTGAACGGTACAAATTTACCACAGTCTCGTCAGTTAAAACTGTATACCATTCACAGTTTATTCGTGGATATACACCAACTCACCTTCAGAATTATCATAGTATAGTTACTTTAAAATGCATGGCATTCTAGAAAACATTAACTCTACACATAGTACTGGTCATTGTTGTTCGGCAGACGCAATACAATCCAGGCCGCAACATGCTTCATATCAGAATGGTAAATAATGCCGTCTGTCTTAGTTTGAGAAGATAATTCAATTGCTCGAGTTGTTGAATGGTCTACTAACTGTTGATTTCTCGAACAATGGCATTAGGTCCTGAAATATAGAGCATAATAATTTCAGATTTGTGTACTGTTGAACAGTCATGATAATAAGTCGTAACTTGACTCTCAGAAGGTTCGTGTAATTTACATCTTCTTGTTTTTGAAATTATTCTTAAATTTCCACAGAGTAAAGATCAGGGCTACGTCCGTCCCTCGTTCCCCTTTATGAAAGACTACAATAATTGCTACGAAATTCAGTCCAAACGGTGCTACATGACAAGACAACAGAAAGTGCCCTGGTTGCATCCATTCACTGTGCACCACGAAGTACATCCGTCCATCAGTGAGCTTTCTCCACTAGTTCACATGCTATAAGTTGTTATGTGCCCTGACAACGATCATAACTTTGTCTTGCTGTTGTTCACCTCGACGTCATACTCCGTGTTTACTTCAGTCAGACGATCTATTGTAATCTCCATTTCCCTGATTCTTTCGGTTATTATAAGGGCACCATTATTATATTTGATGTTTCTGACCCTTTGTCTCCCAACGTGATGACACCAACCAAGTTGCTGTGGACTTATTTCATAATAGAGGAAATACGATGCATGCATCCTCGTCTGATTCCTCCCTTGGTAATGATAGTTAATGAGACTTTTTCGTTGACCCAGACATTCGTTCTATCGTTGGTGTAGAATGGGTTGATTGGGTATATCAGGTTATCCTAGAATTGCCATGCCCTGAGATGCGTCCCAGAGGTGATCCCTCTTCATGGAGCCGTAAACCGTTTTCTTACAACGATGATTATGATGATAGCCATATTAATAATAATACTAGTAATAATGGCGTGTGGCCTCCGATGAAGCCCGGTGCAGGTATTTCGAGTTGACGCCGTATACGGGACCGGCGGGTCACTGAGTTATCTAGCAATGTGTCTCTTCACACAGCAAAATGTCGAAACCTTGTAACCTCGCCCTATGTAGGTGTAGTAAGGCTAACACTGTGAACTCGCAATTACGATAAGCTGTTTTCTGTAAGAAGGAAATGATATCTTGGAAAAATGGATCTTTATATCCACCAGTCTTCAGATCTACTTTGCTGTATGGGAGTCAGAGCTGTGGGAGTCTAGGTATCTTTCTTCTAACTGGAAGAGACATGAATAAGGGTACAAAGAGGAGGAGACGATGATAGAAATGTACTCACAATCAGGAGGAAAAGGTTAAGCTAGGGACGAGCTCGGAGGATTAAATTGCATGTACGAGAAGACATTGGTGCTGAGGACATGTGAGGTGAATGTACGAGCATAGGTTGTTTATCAATAGAGTGAACAGTCGATAGTAAGAGAAGCAGAGGGAAACTAAGTAACGATGGTTAGACTCAGTTCTTTGTGACGATTTAGAGGTAACATGCGTGGTACTAAGACAGAACACAGAACTTCTTCGAAACGCAGGACTGTGGAGCCACTGCGTTCATTCGCAGAGGCTTTAAGACTGAGTCTATAAAGAAGCAGTGTGCTTGAACGGGTGCATGAACCGAGATGAATAGCTCAGACGATACAGCACTGACGGGCTCGAACTGGCTCGCTCCGTTTATATTCGAAGATGCTCAAATTAATACGCCAGCATTTTGTAGGTTGAACTACCGGCACGTAATATAACTCATGTGGGATAACATTCTGGCAGTCGGGCGTCTCCGAAAACCGTCAAAATGTGGGACGTAAATCTATATTATTATTATTATTATTATTATTATTATTATTATTATTATTATTATTATTATTATTATTATTAAGAATCACCTACCTCCCTAAGGATGCCTCAAACAACCTACCAAACCAAACGAAACACCATGACACAACAGCCCCGAAGAGCCTTGGCCTACCAAATTACCACTGCTCAGCCTGAAGGCCTGCAGATTGCAAGGTGTCGTGTGGTCAGCACGACGAATCCTCATGGCCGTTATTCTTGGCTTTGTGGCCCGGGGCCGCTATCTCATCGTCAGTGGTGCTCCTCAATTGTAATCATGTAGCCTGCGTGGACCTCGAACCAGCCCTCAGTATTTGTAACAGTTCCTGACCTGGCCGCGAATCGAACCCGGGGCCTCCCGGTAAGAGGCAGGCACTCTACCCCTACACCGCTGGGTCGGCTCGAATCTTGCAGGCGCTAGATAGCTGCAGTCGCTTAAGCGCGGCCAGTGTCCAGTAATCTGGAGATAGTAGGTTTGAACCCCACTGTCGGCAGCCCTGAAGATGGTTCTTTCGTGGTTTCCCATTTTCACACCAGTCAAATGCTGGGGATGTACCTTAATTAAGGCCATGGCCGCTTCCTTCCCACTCCTAGCCCTTTACTGTCCCATCGTCGTCACAAAACCTATCTGTGTCAGTGCGACGTAAAGCAACTTGCAAAAAAGAAAAAATCTTGCGGATGGTCACATTTTCCACGCTTTCGTCTTAGATTAAAATCTCTTTGATGTATTTCTTACTTGATTCAAGTTTGGACCCGGGCAGCAACCTGAGCCGTGTTTATAATATAATGTACAATTACGGGAGGTAATTTGGCCTCCTTACCGTCAACACCATCATCATCATTCCAGTTAACGTCATCCTTATCGTAATTTGTCACGCGGGAACGCAGCAATCTCCTGTTGTGATCAAAATGTCCTACAGGATGTCCTTTCAACTTGACTGCAGAGCGAGCGGCGGTGGGTTAAATCCGTCCTGCACAGAGATACATGTGCTAATGTTGATTGTACCAGTACTGGGGATATCTAATTCCAACACGATTAATCGATATTGGGTGAAACGGTCCGATTAAACTGTTAAAATGAATCGATTCCGTAAATTAGATTAATCGTATGAATCTACTCGACACAATTTAGTTATTCCGTCCGTTTGGCATTGCGATACTATCCACATTGTTGTTTTCTACATCTGGGGAAGTAAATTGGCGTAGCCGAGTTTGTATTCACGGCTAGTCTGAGAACATAACAGACCTGTTATATGCACGCATAAAATGTTCTAATAATCATTATCTCTGACTGTGTAATGTTTCAAAATAGAGTCCGTCAAAATCTTCGAACGTATTTCACAAAACTCTTATGAAATAATGATTAGAGTCAGGAATTCCTTGCATGAGCAGGTAAATGAAAACAAATATCTGGTACACTCTCGCTCACTCGTTGGTTTGCTATGATATTTAGATAGATATTTGGTGTATTCCCTGTTCTTACCCCTACTACTCATGCAACTTCTTTTGCATAACCGTTTAGTGTGCAGAATGATACTCAACCCTCGATTGCAATGTAATATAATGTATGTCTCCTCCTTATCCCATTTCTTGATACGGTTTCGAGGATGAGGTGAGATGAATTTATATGACACTCTTTACGGCCAAATGCCCTTCCCGACGCCAACCGCCGTTGAGGGGCTAATGAATATGGTGTATGAAACTAGTGGAAGGAATCGGCTGTGGCCTGTGTATAGGAACTGTTCTTAAATTTGCCTGGGAGTGAAAATATGAAACCACAGAAAACCATCGTCAGGACAGCCGGCAGCGGGTTTCGAACACACACGTCTCCTGAATGCAAAACTTGGTACCATAATCGTAGCGAGTTAACACGCGAGGCCACTCTGTGTTGAGCAAAACTACGGTCTAGAAGAAATGCATATACAAAGTTTGAAATTCTTAGCTCGTAGAAACTTCATAAATATCCTCCAACGTGCCCCACACCTGGTTAGACCGCGAATTGAGTTATCATTATTATTATTATTATTATTATTATTATTATTATTATTATTATTATTATTATTATTATTATTATTATTATTATTATTATTTCTACCTACGAAGTGCAACAATTAGCTCTAGTACCTGCCGTTCTCGGAGGCTCGGGTTCAATTTTAGGTACTGACAGAAATTTGAAAAATGTGAGGGGGACTGGTATGTGGTTAAAATGGAACATGCAGCTCACCTCAATTGTGGATGTGCCTGAAAAGAAATGCACCAGCTCGATGTGAAGACACGAGTTCCGTTATTTATTTATTTATTTATTTATTTATTTATTTATTTATTTATTTATTTATTTTATTTATTTTATTTATTTATTTATTTATTTATTTATTTATTTATTTATTTATTTATTTATTTATTTATTTATTTATTTATTTATTTATTTATTTATTTATTTATTTATTTATTTATTTATTTATTTATTTCAGATTGATCCAGCAGGTCTTCATTAGCTCGCTGTGTCGAGCACGGCGTTCATCCGACCACTTAGTACTAGTTGTCCACCTCACATCCTGGAAAGTCCCAGAAGTCTCGATGCTAGTTCTGGAAATATCTCGTTTGTGCGCGTCATCTAGTCTTAGGCCAATTTCTCCGAGGTCTTCCTTGACGTAAAGGTACCAGGGAATTGTTGTCTTTCGTTTGAAGTGAAAATTGTTAGGCAGGGAGATGGACTTTCACCACTCTAGTTCAACTGCGTACTGGAGAAAATAATGCAGGAGTGGCGTCAGATACTATACGGGAGAAAATTGTTTAGACCTTTAAGAATTGAGACAACAAAGAGTGGAGTAGAAATTGACTGCTTAGCTTTTGCGGATGATATAGCAATACTGAAAGAAAATTTGCAAACAGTAACAGAAGAAATTAATGTGCTGAAGGAGGTAAGAGAACAAACAGGCTTGCAGACATCCGTTGAAAGGATGGAAGTAATGTCAAACATCAAACACAACACGACCCAACTGAACACCAAATATGGGACAAGGAACCGTGTGCAAAACGTTGGTGAATGGATTCAATCAAACGGACAATATATTGCTATGATATTTAGATAGATATTTGATGTATTCCCTGTTCTTACCCCTACTACTTATGCAACTTCTTTTACATAACCGTTTAGTGAGCAATCTAACATAATGTATGTATGTTGCCCAGAGCAAAAAGAAATTGAGGTAGCTTTCCAACCACCAAGCAAGTATATAACAAAAGGTGTTTTTCTATAATTAGCAAAATTCACCATTAAAACACTGTCGTCAAGCCGATATTTCTCTATGCCTCGGAATGCCTTATCCACTCTCAAAAATTTGCACTCGCTAAGTTGCAGCAAAAAAAGAGAAAGATTCTCCACAACATTCTTGGCCAAAATTACAAAAACAGTATGTACGTAAGAAAATCCAGACATGAATCTACTTTATTATTATTATTATTATTATTATTATTATTATTATTATTATTATTATCATATAAGACTGTTTAAATCAGATAATATACAAAATGGTTAGGCTGTGGTCAACCTTAATATTCGCATAGTAATCCCCAAGTTTGTGAATGGTGTCAAGATTCAGAAATAAATATTAGGAATATAGTGATAAATCACGTAATATGTACGAAGAGAATCGTGGATTACACAGATCAATAAGGTACAGGGTGCATTTAAAAAAATAAGATCTTCTTCTTATGATCAGAAATAATGTTCAACAATATGCACTTCTCTATTGCTTTCTCCACGGAAACTGGACCAAAGTAGTTTGAAGTCAAGGAGCAAGGATGAATACCTCGTACAATAATTGTTGCTAAACCACCACATGCACGTTTACTTGATTGCAAAGCTGGATGTTCCTTCTTGAGGGGCCCGCTGATTGAATTTTATATGACCGTTCAGGGTAGTTAATTACTGGTTGAGGACGAGGCAGCCCCTTACCACCACGACCCACTAACCAAGCCGAACACGGAAAAGCGTTTATCGAGCTGCAGCCGCTGGCTATCTCTACCCCTGCTTACCGCTAAATAAAACTTTAGCTGGAACCCTCCATGACTCTCTTTCCCCGAGCCTAGAAGTCTTTCAGGTTATCAAACTGTCTTAGCTCTGAACTATCACTTAGAGATACGATACAAAGTTCTGAATTATGATAAAGGGACATTTCCTAACGGTTCAATGCCACATCGAATATTTTCAGTGACAAAATAATGGGAATAGGCTTGGAATAGGAAGGTAGCACCGTGGTTCCAATTAAGGTACGGCCTCAGCCTAGTGCTAAAATGAAACAGACGGAAAACCGTCTACAGGGTTGTCCATGCTCAGATTCTAACGACCAACATTTACGAGAAGGTAAAATAACTCATTTGGGAAAATATCATGGAAGGTCGCGGGTATGCGATCCAAACCGAATAAAAATATAAAATTGATATTTGTGTACCACGGATAATATTTCAACAATAACTTATCTTAGTCCACTTATGTGGTGTTGTGTTTAGTGTGATTAGCTGCCATCCACAAGAGGCCACGTTTCGATACCCGGCTCTGCCACGAAATTTGAAACGTGATACGAGGACGAGAACTGAGTCCACTCAGCCTAGGGAGGACAACTAGCAGAGGTGGTTCGATTCCCACCTGAGCCATCTCCGAAGTGATTTTCCGTGGTTTCCCAATTATTTTCCAGGCAAATGCCGGGGTGGTACCTAACTTTAGGCCACTGCCCCTTCCTTCCCTCATCCTTGTCTATCCCTTCCAATCTTCCCACACACCTACAAGGCCATTTTCAATATAGCAGGTGAGGCTGGCTTGGCGAGGCACGGTTCATGTTACCCAGTTGTAACCCCGGGCCCAAAGGTCTGAAGCTCCAGGACACAGCCCTTAAGGTGGTACAGGTGGGATCCCTCGCTGAGTCCGAGGGAAAAGAAGGAAAGAAAGAAAGAAAGAAAGAAAGAAAGAAAGAAAGAAAGAAAGACTAAATTATTTTACGTCATATAAATTGCGCAGTGCGAAGGTTTTATCAGAATGTCACCAAATGCGACTTACTTGGTCTACATTTGAGGGATTGAGTGGCTCAGAGGGTAGAGAGCTGGCTTTCTGAGCGGAAGTAGGCTGGTTCAATCATGACTCGATCCGGTGGTATTTGAAGGTAATCAAATACGACAACTTCGTACGTTATTACATTTACCGGAAGGTAAATGAACTCATTTGGGACAATATTATGGCATCTCAGCATCTCCATAAACCGTAAACAAAGTTAGTGAGCTCCCGAGTTCGATTCTTGCCTTTAATCGTGTCTGATTAATTATTCCGGCTAGGGGACTAGGTATTTGATTTTGTGGAAATACTTTCGTCTCCATATATTTAGACAACTCAGTGCATTACCAACACCACAGAAACACGCAATAGTCATTAAATCCCTCTATATAGGGCTGGCATAAGGAAAAACATCCGGCTGGAAAACAGGGACAAGTACACATTTGTGATACAGTTGGCACCCGCGACCCCACAGGTGTGGGAAAAGAGGTAGAATGAGAAGAAGATTTTGCTAGTTGCTTTAGGTCGCACCGACACAGGTAGGTCTTATGGCGACGATGGGACAGGAAAGGCCTAGGAATTGGAAGGAAGCGGCCGTGAGGTACAGCCCCAGCATTTTCCTAGTGTGAAAATTGGAAAACACGGAAAACCATCTTCAGGGCTGACGACAGTGGGGTTCGAACTCACTATCTCCCGAATGCCAGCTCACAGCTGCGCGCTCCTAACCGCTCAGCCAACTCGCCCGGTAGAAGAAGAATAAGACAGGACAAAAATGCAGTCAGGAAATCAAATGTTGGAAAACAAGTGTGCGTAAAAATGAAGTTCAACGGGTACCGTATCTGCTCAACCGTGTTCTTGCTTTCAGCGTCCCGAGCATTTTTTTAATATTTGCTTTCCGTCGCACCAACACAGATGGATCTTATGGCGACGATGGGAGGGGAACGGCCTAGGAAATGGAAGGAAGCGGCCGTGGCCTTAATTAAGGTGCAGGCCCTGCATTTTCCTGGTGTGAAAATGGGAAAACACGGAAAACCATCTTCAGGGCCACCGGCAGTGGGTTTCGAACCCACTATCTCCCGATAGCTACGTGACCCCAACACCCGCAGTCACTTGCTCGGTGCGCCCCGATCTGTTGGCGTGACACGTCATGGTGAGAACACTCACGAAACATCGGCTCTGAAGTATTTAAGGGTTTTGATCATTTGTGTGGCTGTTAGATGGCAAGTGATGGCCGCGGCCGTAACTTAACGCATTGGTTTTCAGTTTTCCTTAGATCAGCAGCGCAGCCAGAATCGACCGATAGTACAAAATGTTGATAGAATATAATGATGGTGTTCTTGCGTCTGTGGTGATTACATTATAAGGACACTGATACAAGTAAATTATGTTGATATTCAGATTGCGGAACAGTACACCATCTTACATTAAAATATGATCAAGGTCAACAATTTGGCAGCGAATGGTATGTTCAGATTACAATCGAGGCTTATGTCAATGTTTAAAGAGTCAACCCATTGAATCGAGTTTCGCTTGTTTATTGTCAGATATTTTTTTCATTTTGTAATATTTCCCCCAGTAAACCCTCCCCCCCCCCCGAGCTAGATGCACTAGCCCTCCGACATTACTTTGTTTTCGAAATTTATAATATGTTGGCCGGGAATATTGTACTGGTTCGAAATTGTTATTGCGTGGTTCTACTTTTGTTTGCCCACCTCTTCTGGTAGGACCTAGTGTTTACAGTGCACTATGTCTTCTGGTATGGGCTAAGGAAATTTTGTTACTTTCATAGATCTGTCTCTGTCTTATCCTTGGCTTGGACATTATGAAAGTGACTGAGGTATGAGCGATGTTAGTAATGCCAATCCTTATGAATGGTGTGAAAATGTTGCTCATAGGGTCGGTTGGTGTATGCGTTTCAGTGGGCTTGGCAGACTGATATGTAATAGCAAATCTGGCTCGGTGAGGAAAGCAACGGGAAACTATTTCACTCTTGATTTCCCTAGTACGCCTCTTCAGTGATGCCTAGGCCATCTATGACAGCTGATGGCAGAGCTGTTGAGGATCCCATCGCTGACGGACTGAACATACATACATACATACATACATACATACATACATACATACATACATACATACATACATACATACATACATACATACATACATACATACATACATACATACATACATACATACATAACTTTGTTTGGCTTACGATCCCTTGATGTTATTATCACTTTAACTGTTTAGAGTTTATTTTCTTTCCTTGCTATTTCATGCGATCTCAGTATTTCCCGAAACACAATTGAAGCAGTCATTAAAGAAAGGGCACATATCCAGAAATGTAACTTTTCAGAAGGATAAAAAACTGATTACTATTTACGTTAAATGTATGTGGTTTGACCCGTTAGTGTTAATGGTTTTGGCTAGGTTACTTGATAAAATATGGTGTAAAGATGAAGGACCCTATGGAAATTGGCATATAAATAAGATGGATATGTGCTCTTTCTATAATGACGGCTGAATGAAAATCATTTCTGCAGCAAAAACGCATTGTTTACTCAGATAGGTTAGGCACACCGTGTCGTTGTTCTACAATAACAATCATTTAAATGATGACAGGCAATTAGAATCATCGTCAGTCACATGAACTGTTGGCCACGCAAGTATTTCATTGAGAAAGTATTTGTACCACCCAAGAATGCCAATTCTAGACACTTTATGTCATTCATCTTGCTCTCATCAATAGGAATTAGCTCTTCGTAGGCTAGTTCGTTAGGAATCTGGACGTTGCTGTCTACTTTCAAACGGAAAGTTTTTTCAATAAGGCTGTTGATAAACTATTTCGTCTGTACGGTTCCTGGATCTTTGGCAGAGTAAAGGATGTGCACTCCCCTTCATCGAGATTCATGTGGCAGTCCTCCCTTGTTATCCAATTTAGCCACCATGAAATAAAGTTCAGAGTATCTCTAGTCTATACCAGAATGATAGTCAACTTGTCATAATGTTTACAGAAGTTGCCCGTACGATGATTTGACAAGATAGTTTACGTCATAAATTCAATTTCTTTTACAGGTCTTTTGATGATAGCAAAATCTCTATCGCAGGCACTGAATGAATGCCCTTTCATAGAGAAGTAATGGTGAAGGGCGATGTACCCCTTCTCAAATGACTTCCAAACCCTACACAAATCAACTTTAAATATCAGCATGTTACCAGTTGGATAAGTGTCGTTTCCTTTATGAAAAATTGCACCAGGACGAGAAGAATGTTAATCTACAATTTTAAAAATCGACAATTTGAACATGTGTCCTTTCTTAAAAGACTAAATGTGATTGCGTCACCTATGCCTTTCAACGGCTGTACAAAGTTCAAGACCGTATGATTCCGACACTCTGCAGTATTTAAAAAGTTTTCAGCAGAATGACCTTTCTAAGTGGATAGGAGTGAGAAAAGAAGCAACTTCAGTTAATAACTATACAGAGCGGCCTATCCGAGGTGGTAGCTGTGAAACGGGTTCAGTCAAATTCAAATGGAGAAATTCGGAGACATGATATGTATAATAATTGGGAACATGCATCATTTTCAAAAATATTTTTTTTGAAAAGTACACCAATGAAATAGTACGTAAACGTATTACATTGTGGTATGTTGCCTTGTTTTCTACCATTAAAAAAATATTTAATAGTGCCTTTCCGCAAGGCGAGTGAAACGGCCTCTGACGTAAGCGGCGCGCTGTGACGTCACGATCCAGTACCGCATGGAGCTCTATCAGCCGTTGTGCATCTGCCGTTGCTAAAAGCCGATTGTTTATTATTCACGATCGCGAATAACTTCGAAATGACAGAAGAAAGGTTCGAAACAGCACAGTCAGACAATCTACCATGTGTAGATGTCATCATTCTTGAAAAATGTGACTTTTGTGGCCGCAGAAATTCGCGGATAACAAGCAAGTCTGTAAGTGGCGTCTTTTATATACGTGCAATGTACTGTAACCCATAGTATTAGGATAACAACGAACCTGGATAGATATCACATTACTTTCAACATTTCCTTCTAGACTGATTCCCCTATTAAAGAAAAACATTACATTTTCGGGCTTTCAGCATTAGTAAAGTAAGAAATCGGATTTCAGCACTAACATAAACATATAGGTAGCATTATAGTACTAGTCCGCTTCTGTGGTGTAGTGGTTAATGTGTGCCACTCCCGGAGGCCCGGTTTCGATTCCCGGCTCTGCCATGAAAGTTGAAAACAAATAGTACGAGGACTGGAACGGGGTTTACTCAGCCTCGGGAGGTCAACTGAGTAGAAGGGTTTCGAATCCCACCTCAGCCATCCTCGAAGTGGTTTTTCGTATTTTCCTACTTCTCCTCCAGGCACCTAAGGCCACGGACGTTTTCTTCCCTCTTCCTTGTCTATCCCTTCCGATCCTCCCATCCTCCAACAAGGCCCCTGTTGAGCATAACAGGTGAGGCCGCCTGGGCGAGGTAATGGCCCTCCTCACCAGTTTCATCCCATACTCAAAGTCTCACGTTCCAGGACACTGCCCTTGAAGTGGTAGAGGTGAAATACCTCGCTGAGTCCGAGAGAAAACCAACCCTGAAGGATACACTGATTAAGAAAGAAAGAAATAAAGAAAGAAAGAAAGAAGGAAAGAAAGATCATAGTACTATAGGGCTATCATCTATCATTCCCAAAAAAAATTATATATTTATGGTTGGGACAACTGGCCTACCCACTTCCAGGGCACATGAAAGAGAATTAAATATCTTTGTGGAGGGAAAAAGTTAAACATGATAAAGATAAATATGACTTCATCTAGTTTTCACAAGTCGGGCTGAGTGGTTCAGACTGTTGAGGTGCTGGCCTTCTGACCCCAACTTGGCAGGTTCGATCCTGGTTCAGTCCGGTGGTAGTTGAAGGTGCTCAAATACGTCAGCCTCGTGTCGGTAGATTTACTGGCACGTAAAAGAACTCCTGCAGGACTAAATTCCTGCACATCGGCGTCTCCAAAAATCGTAGAAGTAGTTAGCGGGGCGTGAAGCCAATAACATTAATTACATTTGGCTTTTAACAAGCTGAGCATATCAGGAAAGAAAAGTGTCCCGGTGACATTTTAGTCGCTCAATACAGGAATGTCTTTGGGTGCTGTGACTTTTACTTTTTTTTTTTTTTTTTTTTTTTGCTGTTTGCTTTACGTCACACCGTCACATATAGGTCTTATGGCGACGATGGGACAGGAAAGGCCTAGGAATGGGAACAAAGCGGCCGTGGCCTTAGGTACAGCCTCAGCACTTGCCTGGTGTGAAAATGGGAAACCACGGAAAACCATCTTCAGGGCTGCCGGCAGTGGGGTTCAAAACCCACTATCTCCCGGATGCGAGCTCACAGCTGCGCGCTCCTAACCGCACGGCCAACTCGCGCGGTATTTTTACCCTTCGGTTTATTGACTTGGCTTGTATAACCTAAAACTTAGGCTAAGTTGGATAATATTTTAAACACCTACATCACTATTTTCACCTGTGTGCAATTATGTTATTTATTTCATTAATATTATGATAATTATTATAATTGAGCATTGTTAACTTATAAGACCCCAACAGACAAGCATTGGTTTTGTGTAGAGTTATACATTTGTTAAATTCACGTTGTTTCCTTTCATGATGTACACGCCTATTCTTTGTTACATTATAGAGTATTTAGATATAGCCTAAATTTCTTTACCAATTAAGCTCTTCAATAAAGACATACATAACTGTCCCATGCCAAGATATATTGGTAGAATTAGAGCTGTCAAAATGGTTCATAACCCCTTTGATTTATTATCTTGACATGGATCACCCAAAACATAGGTTAGGTTTGGAGAATACTTTAATAATCAGCATTATTTAATGCACTGTTTTTTACTTTCATATTCCAAGATGTAATTGAAGCATTTAAATAAAGCATCATACATTGAAATTTAAAGTTTTACCACTAGAACAGCTGACATGGAAAAGTGATTTGAAAATTCAAACAAATTCATCTTACGTTAAAATCTTCAAAAAAAAAAAATAATAAACTGTAGACTTTTCCGATATATCACCAGCATTTCTCCGGCTCGCCAAAATCCATTTCTCCCTAGTTTTAGCGTCTTTGGAACATTTATAAACAATTTGTTTGGTATGGTATGCGATGTGCTATTGCACATCGGAACTCTACACCATTTATAAGTTTTCTGCCTCACTGTCTGCGCAGGATTCATTTAAAGTCTAAAATATACCACTCAGATTATTATCCAATGTATAGACCTCGAATTTAACCATACTAGACACTAACGTAAAGTAGAAATACGCGAAGTGTATCCTGCTTCTCACAGCACACTATGTGTTACTTCGTCTGCTAATTCAGTCAACCTGTACGATGACGTCAGACCAATGAGATCGCGTGCTTGCGTGACGTGACATTTTCGTAGATTTTTATCACGTTTGGAGTTATTATTTGTACATTCTGATCATATTTTTGAATTCTGCATGAAATTTTGAATCAGATTAGCATATTTTTAATTAAAACCCCGGATCATGCATGTTCCCTATTCCTAGAGGTATGAGGTTCACTCATCCTACCATAGCAATGCGTAATACAATCATTTCTGGGTACAATGATAAGACAGCTGACGGTACGGATGATGGAAATCTTTTCCTGCCGGTCTTGGGGGCTCAGATGGTAGGGTGCTGACTTTTAAACTCCAACGGCTTAGTCTGGCGATCATCAGGTACGTGAGCTTTATGTCGGTAGATTTACTGGCACAATTAAATCCTGCAGGATATAATTATGGCACCTCCGCTTATCCTAAAACCGTAAACGCAGTTAGAAATAAAATTAATTTTGTTAATATTTTCTTATCTAATAATAACGTTATTTGCTTTACGTCCCACCAACTACTTTTACGGTTTTCGGAGACGCCGCGGTACCGGAATTTAGTCCCGCAGCAGTTCTTTTCCGTGCCAGTAAATCTACCGACACGAGGCCGACGTATTTGAGCACCTTCAAATACCACCAGACAGAGCCAGGATCGATCCTGCCAAGTTGGGGTGAGAAGGCAAGTGCCTCAACCGTCTGGGCTACTCAGCACTGCTTTTTGTTTTATTTGGTTTACGTCGCACCGACACAGGTAGGTTTTATGGTTACGATGGGTTTGGAACGGGCTAGGAATGAGAAGGAAGTGCGCTTGCCTTAAATATGATACAGTGCGAGCAATTGCCAGGTGTGAAAATGGGAACCACGGTAAAACAGATTCAGGCTGCCGGCATTGGGGTCCAAACCCGCTATCTCCTGAATAAAAGGTCACAGCTGTGTACCCCTAACCGAACGGCCAATTCACTCGGTGTTATATTATTATTATCTTTCTTTCTTAGTACGTTTACCCTCCAAGGTTGACTTCCCTCAGACTCAGAGAAGGATCCCACCTCTACCATCTCAAGGGCAGTGTCCTGGTACTTGCTACTTTGGGTCGGATTAGATACAATTGCGAAGGAGAACCAGTACATCGCTCAGGCAGCCTCATTAGCTATGCTGAACAAGAGTGTTGTAGGGGAATGGGAAGGTGGGAGGACAAGGGAGAGGGGAGGAAGCATCCGTGTTAAGTACCATCAGCGCATTTACCTGGCGGAGAAGTAGAAAACCACGGAAAACCACTTCGGGGATAGGTGAGGTGGGAATCGACCACGCTCTACTAAGTTGATCTCCTGAGGCTAAGTGGACCTCGTTCAAGCCTTCGTACCACTTTTCAAATATCTAGGCAGAGACGGGAATCGAACCTGGGCCTCCGGGATGGGCAGCTATTCAGAACAACCACTACACCACAGAGGCGGACTATGAATATTGTTATTATTAGATATTTCTCTTGCAGTTCCTCACTGCCTTGAAACGTGAGTGCTTGCCTAAATGGTCAGCGTAGTCCTTTTCGGTTCAGGGGCCCCCGTGTTCGATTTCCGACCAAGTAGGATATTATAAAAACTCTTTATAAAAATGGAGTTGAAGTGTTAATCCCTTTTCTTCTTCTTTATCTGTTTACCCTCCAGGGTCAGTTCAGCGAGGGATCACACCACTACCGCATCAAGGGAAGTATCGTGGAACGTCAGACTCTGCATCGGGGGATACAACTGGGAGGATGACCATTACCTCGCTCAGGCGGCTTCACCTGCCATGCTAAACAGGGGCCTTGCGGGGGGATGGGACGATGGTAAGGGATAGACAAGAAAGAGGGAAGGAAGTGGCCCCGGCCTTAAGTTAGGTACCATTCCGGCATTTCCAGGATGGCTGAGGTGGAATCGAACCCACCACTACTCAACTGACCACCCGAGGCTGAGTGGACCCAGTTCTAGCCCTCGTACCACTTTTCGAATTTCGTGGCAGAGCCGTAAATCGAACCCGGGCCTCCAGGGGTGGCAGCTAATCACACTAACCACTGCACCACTGAGGCGGACATTTATCCCTTTTACAATTGAATTTGAATTTTACAATATATAAAATGTATGTGCCCTAACTTTTGGCTTGGTGGCCTTCACTCTAAAATGAAATGGCGTATGGCATTTAGTGCCGGGAGTGTCCAAGAACAAGATCGTTTCGCCAGATGCAGGTCTTTTTAGTTGACGCCGGAAGGCGACCTGCTCGTCTTGATGAGGATGAAATGGTAATGAAGACGACATATACACCCAGACCTCTCGCCAGGAAAGTTAACCAATGGTAGTTAAAATTAGCGATCCTGCCTGGAATCGAACCCGGGACCCCTGTGATCAAAAGCCAGCCCGCTAACCACTAAGCTACGCAGCTGTAGACGGTAACAGTAATTTAATATATGAGATGCAATGCGATACTAAAATGAACAATCCTTTCCGGAAACTAGGTACACTTTAAGGTGCATTAATATACTTCAAGGTGAGCTGTTTTCTACTTCACGGGCGGACTTTTATACAGTAATAGTTATAACCATGAACTCGACCGTGACATCCCGTTTATTTTGGATCAGTCCTTACTTCGACGTCTGGTCTGTGAGCGAAAATAGACACACGCCAACAGGTAATCAACCTACTGCGTCACAGATAGAAGCTACTTATTTGCAAGTGTAATCCCATTGCGTGCTGGAGCTTGCAGATACATCAACATGTCGCTTTTCTCCCAAGTCTAATCGTTAAAAGAAACGAACCGAGCTGGCGCCTGCTTGGGAGGCGACTTATCTGGCGGCGCAGTCGTGCGGCGAGCCTAATCGCAATACAGCAGGCGCTCAGTACTTTATGCGTTCTGTTCACTGCAGTTTAACGGTAATATTGCAGAAGATCTTATCTATCAGTCCTTGTTTCATTCGCCCGTAAATGTAGACCAAAGAAGGGACTTAATAGCGTGCTTCCATATCCTTTATTATATTCGGAAGGTTATTGCTCTCATTCACTTCTGCAAATTAATACTGGCCGCAGTGGCTGGAAAGAAAATTAATCAAAAGTATTGATTAACTTGGACCTCTCAACAATGTTCTTATAAAATTGATACCCTTACCTTCACTCTTGTATTTTATTTTTATGACTAGAGGTACTACGTAAAATAACTTCGAATAAAAGACGTGTTCATAAGTATATATTTCCTAGTTTTTAAGTAGGAAAATGTAATTACAAATTCCTTTCGAATCTAAGTAATAAACGTATGTTACATATATGCATAAAATTTACATTGTTCTATTTTATGTTTGACTTAGTACATACAAACGTGGTTGGTAAATAGTTATGATAAAAGTGAAAAAACTGCCTACTGCTTCAAATGTATGGAATTTGTGTCTGATTTTATACCAATTATTTATCAGATCTTTTGTAATTATTCATATTATTTATGAATTCTTTTCAAAACAGTGATATAGGGACTGAATGTTACTGAACATGCGTGATTTCTCAAATGTATAAGATCTTTATAGCAGGAAACATAACAGAATGAGGTTATTTAATGCTTACCAACATTTAAGCACACTATATACAACGCTTTAATTATGCAATTAAGTTTCATCTTTAAATTTTCCTTCATACAACAGCATTAATGTCAAAATTCTGAACATGTTCCAACATCGTCAATCCAAACAATATCACTTATTACAGTTACTCAGTGACATACTCCCTGTTAATAATAATAATAATAATAATAATAATAATAATAATAATAATAATAATAATAATAATAATAATAATAATAATAATAATAATAATAATAATAACGCCTTGTCATTACTGTTATTCAGTTTAATCAGATATGTCCTACCTATTAATGTAGGCCAGAAGAACATTTTCAAGGGCCCAATACAACCTTTCCAATGAGGCGGAAGTGTATGTTTTCTCTCTGAAAGTTGGGAATACATACAGTTTTCATATATATGAATTAAATCTAGTATGTCCGTTGGTTTCTCAAATAACCAATTCAAAAACGAATGCTGCAATTCAGTAGCCTCGTTTTCAGGATATAATGTTGTTCTTCAAGTAGACGATGGTTAGACTCAGTTTCTAATGATTTAAAGATAAGAGGTGTAGAACTATAGGAGGCCACAGCACTAGTTAATATTGTGCCAGCGTTTAGTAAATTCACAGAGACTTGCAGACTGAACGGTACAAGGCATTTTGTCTAAAATGAAAATATATGTATGTATGTATGTATGTATGTATGTATGTATGTATGTATGTATGTATGTATGTATGTATGTATTGTACCCGTAAAAATGTGTTCATATCTTTAAGGCGCTTGATATTAAATGAACGAGCATGATTCTTAACCTAGGGAGTGGCTTTATCATTGGAGCTGGTACAGAGAGAGGTATAGTTATCAATTTGAGAGATTATTTTGATAAATTGAGTTTATTGATCATCAAAAGCAAGTTCATATCACCTTCGTACAGCAGCGTGGAAGTGTCGTGGCTGGTTGGTACCTCCAAGTCCTGGGATGGTGCTGGACATCGACTGGGCAGGGACCACACCTGCTCGGATGAGGAGTTCTGGAATGTCTGGAGGTTCTGGAAATGTCTCGACGTTCTGGAAGTCTCGACGTTCTGGAATGTCCCGACGTTCTGGAATGTCTCGAAGATTGGCACACGTTCCTGGGTTCGATTCGAGACGTAATTCACACTTGAATTTCCTGCACGGCACTCCACACATTCAGGGCACTGTCTGAACAGATATGACCCTTTAATTATGGTTACTGCACTCTAGATATTAAATCAAAACGTTCTGGAATAATCACTCGAAGAACAAGTACTGGTAGAAATGCAAGTTCATAATGCAAGCTCACTGTAAGTCAGAATGTTCTAGAGGATTACTGTCACTGCAATCCTAAATGCATAGTTCTGAAGATTTAAAACATATTGGCAATGAACTGAATAAGTAGCACTCGGAAACTGTCCTGTTCCGTCAATAAGCGAAGTGAATAGCCATTAAAGAAAACAATATTTGAAAGAAAAAGTCTGACTTCATAAATTATGGATCACTCAAAATACTGGAAAGTTCTAGGCTTTCTGGGAACGCGATATGCGTATTCCGAATTGTCGCAGTCTTTAAGAATCAAAACATAAGTCCCTGTGCAGTACTTGGAAAGCATTGCATATTTCACAATTAAACGTAATGTTGAATGTCCCCTAAGTTTCATAGTCTTTACAAGGCGTAAATTCAACGAGGCACTTGAGAAAACAAGTCACATCGTTTACACGTAAGTTTATGTTGGTAGGGCACAAGTTCATCCTACACGCTCGGAAAGTTTCAATGTTCCAGAAATTGATTCAAAAATATAAGTTCGAACAAGTTCGAAACGTAAGTTCAATGCGATACACAACACTCGTGAAAATTCAATCGTCGTCGAATAAGTAAGTCCTTATGTGGCACTTCAAAAAAAAAAAGTTCCAATGTGTAGAAATAACAAAGTTCCAATGTGCCAATATGTTAAAGTCCCAACACGACACTCGAAGAAAATAAAGTTCCGTGGTGTCGAAATGTTAAAGTCCCAACACGACACTCGAAGAAAATAAAGTTCCAACGTGTCGAAATATTAAAGTCCCAACACGACACTCGAAGAAAATAAAGTTCCGATGACAATGTTCCAGTACGTCACCTTAAGAAAATAATAAAGTCTTATCGCGACACTTGGCGAAAATAACTAAGCTCCAATGAGACGCTTCAGAAAAAAAACAAAGTTACTATATGGCACTTTAAGAAAATATCAAAGCCCAATCACGACACACGAAAAAACAAAACAAAGTTCCAATGTGTCAATATGACAAAGTTCCAATACGATGCTCTCAAAAATAAAGTCCCATTCAGGCACTTCAAGAATATGATAAAGTCCTGATACAACACTTAGAGAAAATACCGAACTTGGATTTCGCAGACTGTCGACTAGAAGTTCGACACGCACAATACTTCTCTTGTCACCCGTGTCACAGAGACGGCGGAGTGACAGACACTGAATTCGTAGGTCGGGTGGGCCTCCTTTTATACATGTTCACATGGAAGTGTCTAGAACTCGGGTACTATCTATCCTTATAACTTCTATAATACTCGGTGGATTTTCTTGAAATCTTAAGAGATGATGTTCATTGTAAAGGCTTTTAAGTTGGCAGTGTCAAAATAGCGATAAATTAGCTCAAAATGTACTTTTGAGGACGAGCTGGATCATTACCATATATGGTAGCGGATAGCTGGCTTACGGCGGCCACGTCACTCGCTGAGTACGTCACTGCGTTCGGCGGGCTGCCTACCTTCCACCTCGCGCATAGTTCAACAAACATACTTCGGACTTCTGTCGTAGCGGTGTTCCCGGTACAGTATGTATGTATGTATGTATGTATGTATGTACCTGTATGTATGTATGTATGTATGTATGTATGTATGTATGTATGTATGTATGTATGTATGTATGTATGTATGTATGTATGTATGTATGTATGTATGTATGCATGTATGTACGTAATCTTTCGTTCATAACGTAACAGAACGTTACAGTAATTTAGTCAATTTTCCTTCAATAAGAAGAAATATTTTGCAATGATTTTTGAGCTTGCATTGCATGAAAATATCCTTTTCACAAAAGTTCCATTTTAGTTGAAGCCATTATTGTGATATATTGTTGTTAATAATACCCGTCTGATAGTTCGACAACTCAGAGTCTGGTTAGATCCTCAAATAGCACCACCGAAGGTTATGTCATTATAGGATAACCACAAAATACGATGGCGGCTCCGAAATTAGACGTGCTACGCCTGACGAGGAGTGAGGTAGTTTGCCATTGCTTTCATCTCTGGGGCAGAAAGTGTTATTGCAGTACAACTGACCCTATGAACGGCACCTTTCACAACACTCGGACGCTCTGGTTGTGCTCTTAATGACAATACTCAACACTACCGATACCCCAGCAGCTTCTATATGGTCACGGCCATGGATGAGACTGGGACTTCGGTATAAGCTGTATTGTATTCTAGGCTATGCCAAGAGACAGAGGCAACAGTACTGCAAGAGGCACCTGCTATTAGTCGACAGTCAAGTGGATTGGTATTCCTGTTTAACGTCGCCGGTTGTGAACCGGGAATTGGCAAGAACTTTATAGATTTGTGCTAAGAGCTGTATAATTTTAATACCTATTCTGCTTGATTTCCTACCTGTGTCAATTTTGGCAAGAAAATAAACTTTGTAAATAACAGAGTTTTTTTAAGGTTATGATTTCAATTGACTTTCTGCTTCGTAAAAATTAGTCGGGAGGAGAACAAAATGTTGTAATGTAATCAATATAAGTCTTGTAAATGAATGTAAGGGTCCTATGATGTAAGGGTAGAATGCCTTCCTCATGTTCGCAAGAACAATGTTATATTCGCTGGCTAGAATTCTGTACTGGGCCTGGAACGAAGTTTATATAACTTCGTAAGAGCACCTAAGGATCTGACAGATATGAGGATCAACGTATCTTGTGACAGAAGACAAAAAAATATGACCGACTATGTAGCATTCCAATATCTGGTTGGGTAGCAGCCGTCTTGGCAGCCCAAACGGGCTCTATGAATCACCGGATTGAGGGAGTGAGAGAAGGACAGGATACAGGTTTTCCGTGATTCCCCACCTCACTTCAGGTAAATACTATGCTAATATGCAACACAAAGTCGCTACAAATTTTCTTCACGATCTTAGTCCCAGCTAATTCACACACTAGACATAGGACATCAGAGAGAGATAAGGACTTGGTCAGAATTTCACACGCAATAATTACACAGGATGGATGATAAAACTGTTCTATATTCCTTACATGAAGCAACAGCAGCATTAAATCTCTCCTCTTTTCCTTTCACTTAATATTAAGGTGTTTCTGCAGTCACTGAAGCTGAGAAAACGCAGGTGTGATTTGGGACAGTGATTTCTAAGGGGAAAATTCCAACATGAGTTCCACTAGAATTCAATCCTGGTCCTTTCGCGTCGGAGTTCATCAGCTAAATTACTCCACTAACTACATCCGACACTTATTACAAAACAGAGTATATGTACCTAATAATCTCGTTTTACATCCCATTAAAACAACAATCAATGTTACTGAACCACTGCTTAACACCGAACACGATCATGATTATTCGATTAAGGAATACACTATTGATGTTATTGCTCCCTGTATTGAGATTTAGTCTGTAGAATGTAAATGAATAAAACTTTGGAGCCTGAAATTACTAGGAATACAGTTACAGTAAAGGGCAATCCAGTGAATGGGGAAGCTTATACAAACTGTCATTCATTGTGAAATCCAAAGCTAACAGCCTGATGAACCGAACCACTTCCTAACGGCTAATGGACATAGGACTCTCAGATGTGCTCGGAATGCACTTGATTCTAAAGGACGTAGTGAAGACTAGTGCCTTTCTATACCGCGGAATATCTGTGAAGTGATGAAGGACTGCGTTCATTTTATCAGCACATTTCCCCAAATAATGCCATAAAATGTTGTCTTTAGTTATTAGTAGTTGAATGTAGTTGTAATTTACCGTACTTTCTGTTATTGTGAGTGTTATTTATTTATTTATTTATTTATTTATTTATTTATTTATTTATTTATTTATTTATTTATTTATTTATTTATTTATTTATTTATTTATTCCTGTTTGTTTAACATCGTTACAGCCTCATTGGACCAAGATTATTCAATTTTCCAACCGTATTTACGTATCCTTGCCCACATGTCCTGCGTTCTCTTAATGTGAACATTTATTCTGTCCTCTGACCAGGGAAGGCGTTTCGCTGGTTTGACCTCATCTTCAGGTACCATCAACTCCTGGATTTTTGTTTAGTGATGCGTCTATCTAGGACATCTTGTTCCGTTTTTCCGCTCAAATCATCAGCCAATCTTCAGTGCCAACTTGGTTTAACTTTGACATTCCAAACTTGTGTTAGTGTCTGTTTCGTCAGTCTGCTGTCAGACATACGGAACACATGACCGAAGAAAGTCACCCTCCCTTTTTTGTAACGTCCGTTACTTTGCCCACCTTGTTATGCACTTCTTCATTTTTTTCTGCGCTTCCATGTTCCTTCCTTTTTAATGGGTCCTGAGATCTTTCTCCCTAGTCTTCGTTCTAGTTCCTTCGGTTCTTGTTTTAAGGCTTTATTTCTCAAGCTCAATGTTTCTGATTCATATCAAATTTATATTCTTACAGCTGTCTGGTAGTGTTGGATTTTAACTCCCTGTAATATTTTTCTCTCTTATTGTAAGTCTCAAGAGTCTTCATGTATGCTGCCTTCACTTTCATTAATTTTGCCTCCACGCCCCGTTTATCATTGACCTTTATTTATTTATTTATGTATTTATTTATTTATTTATTTATTTATTTATTTATTTATTTATTTATTTATTTATTTATTTATTTATTTATTTATTTATTTCCATATTTGTTAATGAAGGTTATCTACTCAGATTATAACTAGCTGATACGATGGTAGTAATGATTGTTATAATAATAATAATAATAATAATAATAATAATAATAATAATAATAATAATAATAATAATAATAATAATTTATTATTATTATAATTATTATTCACCGTTAGGGCCACTAAGGACAGCGAGATCTCAACTGTTTGTCGTCCTGCGGGCCCAACAGGTTTTCATCCACTCGGAGTGCGCTTTCTTCCATGCATCAGAACGGACATGCTCCAGTCGAGTTGGTGCTACTGTTTAGTAAACCTCTCTAAGTTTGTTTTTAAGTGGTGCTCGGAGTTGAATGTCTGTTTCTGAGATTCTGTACTTTAAAAGACCTTTATCTCCATCAACAAAGGTGGAATCATTTCGAAACTTCTGGAATAGGATAACAAACATTCACAGATTTTTTCAGCTGGCAATCTGAAGAAGAGAGTGTAAAATTTTCTCCTTCTTTTCCGGATTATGCTTAAAATGTTTTCAGTGTGGGTATATGTTTCTAAGTTGCTCCGAAGTCTGTTAACACCATCCTTGAGATTGGCATCAAGAATTTTTTGGATAAACCTCCTTTTCTTAATTGCCAATCTCTCAACCAGGCTATGCGTTCGAAGTGTTAAACGTTCTGCTGCATATAATGCCCCAGGTCTAAATACTGTTTGATAATGTCGAATTTTTGCATTTCATTATTATTATTATTATTATTATTATTATTATTATTATTGTGCCACACATATATCAAGCGTAGCGAATGAGAAGGAAGTGGTTGGCCTATGGGACTGGACAGATAAGCACTCGAATCATAGTGCCAAAAGTTTATTATATAACTGATTTAAATTTGCCTTGTTTTGATGACAACATTTGCTTCGCACTTTAATCATAAAATCTGTCAGACTCTTTATCCAATATATAATAAGAACACTCTCGTATAATATATAATCTTAAAATGTCACACAAGGGTAACCCAGGGAACTAGCCCATGTAAATTAAAAATACAGATAATACAAGCTTAAAGAGGAGGGTATCCCACTTCAGATATTTGCCAATTACCAAAAAGTAATTCTAGAAAATAACGTGTCTAACAATCTAATAAACTATTACACTTTAGGTAAGCACAAGATTACAATAAGAACATCTAAACAGCTCTTAGAACTGCGAAGAAACTCTTCTAGTTTCAAACCGATGCGACTTAATACACACTTTACTTGGTATTACACGAAGGTGCGTAAAACCTTGCCACTTCATCATAAAGAACCTCAAATAACGTTACCCATGGCTTTTTAATTCATAATCAAGGACTTTACTATTTAAACATCCCCATGCAAGGGGTACGACATGCCTCATAAAATAAACTGCCACGGTAGAAGTGAAAAACCGTACAAGAAATAACGAGCATTAACTCTACGTAAACGCACCAACTAGACTTATACAAATGAATATTACAAATGAGTTTTTGCGCAAACCTAAAACCTTGATTTCATTTCTTTACTAAAAGGGGTCCAACCACCTCATACCCTTTCTTACTTAGTAAGATATCGGGGAACTATAGAAATTTCAACTCCTACCTCCATGTCAGTGGAACCTAGTTCGACCTCCACACGGCACCAGCCTGTAGTTTGTTGCCTTCAAGCACGAGAAGCAGAATGTTCTCTCTGAGTTCGGTCAAACGTGACCTTGGCGCAGGGGCGAAGTCACGTGCAGAGCGAGTCAACAACGTTTGGATCCCCGAGAGGGACAGGGGAAGTAGCCTAAAGACATGGAGGCATGAGAAGAGGGAAAACGCATCCAGAGTGGGAGAGATCCGCTTCCGCTGGAGCCATAGTTAATTATCAAAGAATGAACTTTATTAAGGGCAGGAAGGCTGGCTGGAAATGAATACATAAACATATATACATACACAAGAAAACAGTTATAAATATAAAGTTATGCATAACATTAGAGCCTGGCCAGGCTGAATAACAAACAAGGGGCCGGGGAAGACTTCCCACGGCACAGTTATTATTATTATTATTATTATTATTATTATTATTATTATTATTATTATTATTATTATTATTATTATTATTATTATTACAACCTGTGACAATAAAGTTCAGTGAATGGAGTCAGAACGGTCGATCCGGCAACACTGACGGCACACAACACTGCACCTCGAAGCAGCAGGTTTTGATCACCTGCTCCCAACGTTGTTCAGGTGAGCATCGTGTGTGTGTGCAGTTTGACACAGTGTGTGTTTAGTGTATTGGTTCTAAACTGCTAAAATGAACATGAACGACCAAAAGAGCAATGTACGGTTTTGTTTTAAGCTTGGCAAGTCACCGAAAGAAACGCATACGATGCTGGTACGTGTTCGTGAAGATCAAGCACTGCCCTTGAAATGTGCGCACGAGTGGATTCGCCCATTTCGGAGGAGGCCGGGAAAGTGTTTCTGACAACCCCCGTAGCAAAAGACCGGCAACCGCCGTCAATGACGAAAACATTGAGAAGGTGAGGACGTTAATCACGAATGATCGGCGATTAACTGTGAGCATGATAGCGGATGAACTGCAGATTAACCGTGAATCCGTGCAACAAATCGTTACCCAGAATTTAGGGAATAGAAAAACGTGTTCTCGTCTTGTGCCACATCGCTTGACTGACGACCAGGAGCAGGCACGTTTAGAGGCTTCACAGGATTTTTTCGAACGGCGGATGCGACACCAAATATCTTGAGGATGAAACCTGGTGTCTCAGGTACGACCCTGAAAGGAAACGGCAAAGCATCGAATAGCGTTCTCCGGGATCCCCTCGTCGGGAAAAGGTCAGACCCGAAAAGTCACGCATCAAAACTATTCTCATCACCTTTTTTGATACTCAAGACATTATCCAGAATGAATTTCTACCTGAGGTAACGACGTTTAATGCTGCACGGTACATTGAACTTTTGACCCGTTTCATGAAACGTCTACGCAGGGTACGACCCCAGTACGCACAACAATGTTCAGGCTTTTGTCCATGACAATGCTCGCCCACACTCAGCCAATATCGTCAAACAGTTCATGGCAGAACAGGGGGTGTTGCATCTCAATCCTCCAGATTTCTTCCTATTCCCATGCACCAAACTCGCTTTGAAAGGAATGAGATTTGACGATATTCCTGACATACAACGAAACGTGACGAGGCTTTTGAACACCATCCCAAAGGAAGACTTCCTGCAAAGTTTCCAGGACATGTATCGCCGATCTCAGCAGTGCATAGTTATGGGAGGTGACTATTTCGAAGGACAGTAAGGTCACTGCCGTGCATTGTTCATCTATGCTGAGTACAGGACTTTTCACCGAACTTTATTGTCACAGGTTGCATTAATGTAAGTGGCCAAACGTTGATATCATCGAGCTCCAAATTATAACACTGGAAAACACGAGTTGACAACACCGAACTTTAGGAGTGGCAAGCCTGCTCCTTGACAGGAACGCCCGGAATCAATTTTTAGCCATTTCAGGGATTTTTACCTGGATCTGAGAATTGGTTCGAGGTCAATTAAGCTTCCATGACAACGATTGCGGAGTTATCTTTCGGTGAGAGGGTGGCTCCGGCCTAGAAATCGGAAGCGATGATCAATGACCAATATTTTGAACTATGACCGCGCCTCTTAAGGCCTTCAGGCTGAACATCACTGGCTTAGTAGTTACTCATGAATTTGCACACCACTTAAATACTGACAAGGATATTCTACGATGACATCCCGTTAGGATATGCTGGGATGAAAACGAGGTGTTGCAAGAGAAGTTAGAAAACGTACCCACCAGAGGAAGCAGTTTCAGCTGATGGGTTGACCGATTAGAAAAAGTTGGTTGGCAAATAAATGAATATACGGGAAATATGAGCAGGCACAACATCGAAGAGGGTGGATTTTGCTCTTCTTTACTGTGATATCACACCGTCAAAAGACTTAGAAAACTGAAGATTAACTTTTGGCCATACGCTTATTTCAGATGTCGTCACATAGACATATATTTTATTCATAAGTGTACTGAAAGCACGCGAGATAATTCACTAATACATGCATCTTTAGTACATTACAATTTATCAAATAACGTAGCGTGCACTAGAACACAGCAACAGTAGCGCTGTACCGCTCTGCATCGACGCCGTCAAGTTCTCAGATCGAATTGATTGCTGACGGACTGTGTCCGATCTATTTATAGGGCTGCGTATGATTCATTTTCATGAAGACAATATTCCATAACACGCTATCCTGTTGTTCGTACGGATATGGTGCACAATTTTGTGGAACATGTATTGCCGCTAATTGATCGAACAGACATTTCAATATTAATGTGCATGATTATAAGGAACATGTTTACATTATCAGAAACATATTTGCTTATTTTTCTTTTACTTCAAGAATTACAGTATGTATATGCTGTTATTGTAATAAAATAAGAACAAAAATAAATTATAACTTCTTCCTGCACAATACAGAAAGTTCTTCTTCCTTTCTGGCCGTATGTGTGCACACAGTGGACACTCCCGAGCATCACTCGGGGTCGGCTCTTCTGAACCTGCA
Organism: Anabrus simplex; assembly: GCF_040414725.1. Classification (NCBI taxonomy): domain Eukaryota; kingdom Metazoa; phylum Arthropoda; class Insecta; order Orthoptera; family Tettigoniidae; genus Anabrus; species Anabrus simplex. The sequence continues at coordinate 312,513,923 of NC_090271.1, forward strand.
GTTGGATGTCTCCGCCAATGGAATGCCGGTTCTATTCAAGGCTTTTTCGGATGTACGCCACCATGTTGCTCTCCGAACTCCGCGTCCTCTCCTAGATCCCGTGATTGCAAGAGCTCTCTTTAGCGGGATGATCTTCACCTCGATGTTGTACGTGTCCGTACCATCGCAACTGCCGCTCCTCCAATTTCTCACTGTTAGGGTCCGTATTAAATAATCCTCGTATGTGCACATTGCGCACTCGGTCCAAGAGGATGACACCCGCTGACTATCGTAGCATCCGCATTTCCGTTACATATATTATTTGGCTTGTCCAACACTGGGAGCCGTAAGTGAGGGCAGGGCTTGAGCTTGATAGGCATTCTCCTGTCATATAAGACGCCTGCCACAATACAGTGAATATTAATTAAAATTATTCTGTAAAAATTCGAAAAATTAAAAACCATTGTGAGGCTAGATATACATATAAATATTTCTAAATTACAATTACCTAGTGAAGGCAAAAGATACAAAAATATTTACAATACAGGTATTATAAAACATTTGTAAAGAGTTACATGAACGAATCGTATTCAACGATTTTTATTATTATTTATGTCTTAAACTGAAGATAATAATAGTTTTAGGGTAAATCAAGAGTTAAATTAGCGGTGGATAAATAGATACTATTATTATTACATAAATATATACACGAGTACATTGGCATGTACATTAGGATATCTGTTGGAATTTACTACGTCACTGCGCTTTAGTAGCCTACGCATTTGTTTGTGAAGTCTTTCCGCAAATGAATGGCTTTGCTTTGCTTAATTTTTAATTATTGAAATATTCCGATCCTTTCCAATCTATTAACATTCATTAATTAATATTTTATTGGTCCAGGGATCATGCTAGTTTTGGTGAAATTCATGATTTAGTATTAGGTCTTGCAATTTTCGTACAATACTCTCATTATCCTCGCTAAAGGAGGTTTAATATCCGCCGCACACTTCGTGTCCATTTTTTTTTCGGTTTTAACTGTCTGCGTTAATCATGATGGGCAAGGATATTGGGAATTCATCGACATAGCACTCCCATTGGTCGGTGCTAGCCCTGGCCCTCAAGAAGGAAACAAAGGTTGGCACGAGAAACAGAGTGCCACAGAAGAGAGTCGCGTCTACAGCGAAATAGTCACCGTAGTTACATCATAATATATATCTGGTGAAATGAAATATCGTATGGCTTTTAGTGCCGAGATATCCCAGGACGGGTTCGGCTCGCCAGGTGCAGGTCTTTCTACTTGACTCCCGTAGGCGACCTGCGCGTCGTAATGAGGATGAAATGATGATGAAGACGACACATACACCCAGCCCCCGTGCCATTGGAATTAACCAATTAAGGTTAAAATCCCCGACCCGGCCGGGAATCGAACCCGGGACCTTCTGAACCGAAGGCCAGTAGGCTGACCATTCAGCCAACGAGTCGGACCCTTAGTTGATGTTCATTTGAAACTGAGAAGAGGCCATTTCTACTTTCTTCCTTCCATAAGCCCCATCAATATTAATAGCTTCCAAATTAATTCCATTTCTTTCAAAATCCAAACCGCAAATTCCAAATCCCTTGGCGCAACGGCCCCGAAGAGCCATGGCCTACCAGGCGACCGCTGCTCAACCCGAAGGCCTGCAGAATATAAGGTTTCGTGTGGTCAGCACGACGAAACCTCTAGGCCATTATTGTTGGCTTCCTAGACCGGGGACGCCATCATACCGTCAAATAACTCATCAATAAATTGTAATCACGTAGCCTGAGTAAACCTCGAACCAGCCATCAAACCCAGGTAAACATCCCTGATATGTCGGGGAATGAAACCAGGGTGTTCAGAGTAAGAGGCAGGCACGCTTCTTCTACACGGAGGGTCCATTTCATTCGCCTAGTTGTTTCCAAGGAGTTCCTTGCGTGTCAAATGGTAGAGTGACTCCGCTACTCCCATAGATCCGAGGCTTACTTAAAACGACCTGAGTGCGCTCGGTGAAAGTTCTGCGAAACAGGATTGTACCCTACGTACACATAGTCCCAGTTTGAATATCTCCTCTAACGGGTTAGGGAATACCATGAATCGAGATATGTCTGAGATGCCCACTTCAATTCCATAGCAACTGCCGTCCCGACAATCAGAACCACTTACTAGGCCACTGAAACGTTGCCCATTGTTCACGAACTAGGACGTGACTTCAGTAACCAACACCACACATTACAAAAAAGATTCAATGCATGGATGAAACATTGATCATATCCGTCACGTGGAATCAAAATTTATTAAATGCATTTAATTTTAAATAAGTTCATTCACCACAGTGTGGAACTAAATATTGTACTCAGAAGCCACTATGGTGATTGCTTTGCGTTACATTTCGACACGGCGTCACGGAAATCATCAATGTTTGACGCATACGTTAATGTAAACATCTTACGCGTAACGTAAGAGATCGTATTCGGTGCATTTGCGTAAGTAAGCATTTCCGTACTGAAAAGTGTACGGATAATGACAGTGTAGGGTACTTTCGAGGGTATTTTATTAGAAATAATATCTGACTTTTTGAACTCCAGTTTACACTGATGTAAATGTGGATAGTAAGAGAGATTATGGCCAAATTTAACCTTGTTGAATTTCTTTTTTCTTTTTTCTTACAATTTGTTTTACGTAGCACTGACGCTGATAGGTCTTATGGCGACTATGAAATTGGAAATGCCTAGGAATGGGAAGGAAGCGTCCATGGCCTTAATTAAGGTACAGCTCCAGCATTTGCCTGGTGTGAAAATGGGAAACCACGTAAAATCATCTTCTGGGCTGCCGACAGTGGGATTGGAACCCACTATCTCCCGGATGCAAGCTCATAGCTGCGCGTCCCAACTCACCCCGTATTAAATTTTTTGTCCGCCTGATTGCAGTACTGTGCTTCTGTACTAATCTACACCAAAATATCGACTTTATGTTCACAGCTCAGGTAAAACAGTACAGTATATCGTACAGTTCGCATTACCTTAATCAATCCAGGACATTCATTTTGATATTTTATTTGCACATAATTCCATGTAAATACCTCTTATCTCATTCATATTTAACACACACGACAAAACAATAATATCACTGTATGAATCAAACAAGGATAATTTCCGTAGCGACGTGTCAAAATTATCTATGATTAAACATTTATTAATTTTTACATAGAATGGAATAGAATATGGCAGTCAAGAGCCATTAAAATAAAAATAATAAGGAACTGATGTTAACGATATAAAGAAGAAGAGCTCTAAATTCATTGGCCACATATTGCGACACAATACCTTTCTTGTCAATCTGCTGGAAGGAAAAACCACGTCGAAGAATGGCCGAGGACGAACGAGGAAACAATTCTTTCAAGACTATGCACAGAGCCCCCATTATGGTTCTTATTATGAAATGAGACGAGGAGCTGAAGACAGGAAGGAGTGGTTGCATAAACAAGGCATTGCCTTCAGACACTGATGATGATGATGATGATGTTCGAGTAGCGTAAGACATCACTCTCTATGGGTGTTTCGTATTTTGTTGTTTCCCATGCGTCAGTCAGTGTCGCTATTGTGGATGTGGAACAGCTGTCGGTGATTCAGCGTCCAGGTTAATCTCCTTCACTAAAGTCTACGTTTTAATTCTCTTTTACCTCCTACGATCAGTTCTATTACGATGCATTTCCCAAGATGTGGTTGAACTAGGCCGGGATCCCCTATTTTGGGAGGGTTAAGACTGACGTGATTTCCTCTCCCAAAGGAGTAGCTTCCTGAATCGTGCATGGCCGAATATGAAGATCATCCGTCGCCTGGCAGTATAGGCAACCTACGAAACCTTTCTGTAGAGCGTATTGAATAAAATAACCGAGTGTGAGAAACCCGCTCGAATCTGTTACGTTCCGTCCTTTCTGTCCGTGCGAAATTGGTCCCTTTTGGTTTCTCGTTTTTTTACTAGAGAATCGTACCACCACCATCACAAAAGGAACCAAGAAAAAATTAGCCATACGGCATGGCATTTTTTTAGATTTAAGTACCATAATGAGTGAGGAAATCATTTTGTTTTAATTTGTATACACCAGTCATTAATTAATATGACTAGCAGTGAGAATATAAAATGTAAAATCAATAATAATAATAATAATAATAATAATAATAATAATAATAATAATAATAATAATAATAATAGGGAAAGTGCCATTTCCGTGCGTATTTCTCCATGCTACTTTCACGATATAGAACTCCCCACGTTTATAGAAATTACAAGTCATTTAGTCGGTCAAAACACGACATATAACGCATACAACACTATAAAATACCTGTAAAAATGGACATTTTTATGATATTCCACTTAGAATTCTCATTAATAATTAATCATTTTCCGTTTCCTTTTACAGATATTCCACTTATAACTGTCTATTTTTACAGATATTCCACTTATAACTGACTATTTTTACAGATATTTCTCTTAAAACTTTCTCCTTTTTACAGGTGTTTTACAGTGTTCTACCTGTTTCGACATACTGAGAAGATTACAAGTTTTATTAACTGTGTCAACACTGCGCGGAAAGAACAAACTCCCGCATTTGGCGGTATTCTGTTAGGTATGTAGTGCTATCCCCGGTCTAGAAACCCAAGAATAACGCCCGAGAGGATTCTTCTGCTGACCATACGTCACCCCGTAGTCTGCAGACTTTCGGGCTGAGGAGCGGTCGCTTGTCAGGGCATGGCCCTTCGGGGCTGTTGTGCCCTGCGTTTTGTTTTGGTTTATGTGGTGCTATTTATCAAGCTGCGGTATCAGAGAGATAAGATTGATTGGTACAGTACAACCGTCTTGTCCCATTCATTGGCGAGTCGTAGTCGAACCAGTTTCTGCCAGATTCAAGAAGGTACCTCTTCGTTATCTGCTATTTTTATAACCATGTGCATTTCTTCGATATGAATATTTTTGCCTTGTCTTAAATTCACTGTCGTGGACCAACCGTGTTCTGCGAGCCACAAGTTGTGAAATCAGATGTGGCCTATTTGACCAGATGGCTTGTGTTGGGGAGCGGTGAGTCACAGTATCACAGGATCGTGCTACTCCCCTCCGCCTGCCCCAGGCTACTTTCCGCGATTGGATCACGAGGCTACAGTCAGTGGAGCGTCACAAAGGGACAACATGTCACATTATAGCATCATCGGCCTTCTTTAAAAATTGCTGGATATTGCCCCCAAGAAATTCTGAGATACCTGCGTAGCAAACATTCTAATCTTCAGACATTGAAACAGGAGGCAAGTGACTATCAACTGATATTTAAGAGTCAAATGAATCATGTGAAGGCCCCGAATTTTGATGACATGTCATTTCTTAACTGATGCATCATACGCATTGCTAACTTATATGTAAATACTGATTATTAGAGCGAGGACTTATACGCAGTAATAGTTTGGACTGCAAACATACTGACTGGAGTAACACGTATAGTCTCAACTGTTATGCTATGAGTGTTGCATAAACTTCAGGGGTACGGCCTGTAAAACCTCTAGAATGTATATTACTCTCGATACATAACAGAGCGCCCTTGCTGGCAAGATGTAGTGTTTACAGTGCACTATGTCTTCTGGTATGGGCTAGAGCAATTTGTTACTTTCATTGGCCTGTCTCAGTCTCATCCTTGGCTTTGACAATATGAAAGTGACTGAGGTATGAGCGATACTTTCAACACAATTCCTTATGCAGCCAGTCCCAGTTATGAATGTTGTGAAAATATCACGCATAGGGTCGGTTGGTGCATACATTTCAGTGGGCTAGGCAGACTGATATGCAACAGACAACTTCCGGCTCGGTGAGGAAAGCAACGGGAAACTAACTCACTCCTCATTTCCTCGTTAGTGACGCCTAGGCTGTCTATGATAGCTTTTGGTGGAGCTGTGGAGGATCAAACCAGCCTTCGGCCTAAATACCCAACATACATACATAGATAAAAGAAGGAGCATCCGTGGATCAGACGGCAGCGCGTCGACCTTTCACCAGTGGGTTCAAATCCCGGTCACTCCATGTGTAATTTGTGCTGGACAAAGCGGACGCGGGACAGGTTTTTTCTCCGAGTACTCCGGTTTTCCCTGTCATCTTTCATTCCAGCAACACTCTCCACAATCATTTCATTTCATCCGTCAGTCATTAATCATTGCCCCAGAGAAGTGCGACAGGCTTCAGCAGCCGGTACAATTCCTATCCTCAGCGCAAGTTGGGGTCTTCCATTCCTGACCCGGTCATTGACTGGAAAACAGGTTGTGGGTTTTCATTTTCACATAACGGAAGAACCGGCAAGACTACATTTCCTAACAACCAAATTAATTTGCATTGTAGCCATCTCCAGTCCCGTTCACGCAACATTATTACGAGGGCGAATCGAAAACTTCCAAGTTATAGCCATTTATGGAACCACCTACACATAGGCAACACGGCTATGACAACATACAATGTAAGTTCACTTTTCTACACATTTCCCAAGAGATTGTAAACATTTCTCGGAACGGTGAAACAACGTTTCGATTCCGGATGCGTAGAAATCACCTCCAGTGCTATGTAACCAGCTGGGGACAGCTGCCTTCACCTTCTCATCGTTTCTGAATCGTCGTCCTCTAAGATCCTTTTTCAGCTTACCGAACACATGATAATCGCATGGTGCTAAATCTGGACTCTAAGGAAGATGTTGCCAATTCCTCTTGAATCGCTGCAGCAGTTCGGACGTTTGGTGAGCCGTGTGAAGTATTGCGTTATAGTGCAATTTTCCCTGTGATTATCATGTGTTCGGTAAGCTGAAAAAGGTGCACAAGTCTGCAAACCTGTCTACTTAGGAACTAAGGCGAAGTACAATGACTTTCTTTTCTTGCCGGTCTTTAGAAGGGAGTGTGATCTAATGACAGTCTACCAATGACGCATATTGGCTTCAACCTACTAAAATATATTTTCTCTTTGAATATTGAATTTTCACGACCGCATTGTAATGGAAACTGACTTTCAACGTATTAGGTCGTGTTACGTACATGTAGTACGTGTTGAAGAGATGTTAAGTACAGAACAAAAATGGCCAGCCGGACACCAGTGGGATCCGAACCCACAACCTCCCGATTTCGCGTCGGTTGCTCTACCAGTTGAGCTATGGTGGCCTAGGCCATCTTTGTTCTGTTTGAAAGTCTGTTTCCATTACAATGCGGTCGTGAAAATTCAATATTCATTGACATGCCCCACAACGGGCGACTTAAACGCACTCTACAGTGTGCTAGCAGCAGTGCCAGACCTGTAGCTCAGATCCTTTCAAACAGAACAAAGATGGCCTAGGCCACCATAGCTCAATTGGTAGAGCAACCGACGCGAAATCGGGAGGTTGTGGGTTCGGATCACACTGGTGTCCGGCTGGCCATTTTTGTTCTGTACTTAACATCTCTTCAAAACGTACTACATGTACGTAACACGACCTAATACGTTGAAAGTCTGTTTCCAATATTTTCTCTTGTCGTGCAATAACACCCCATTCTATGTGGCGTAGTGGTGAAAATTGAAATGATTTACAGTATATTAGTACTGTTTCTCTCCGGCTTGTGGGTCCTGGATCAAGATTACCTTTTTTTCTTGCCAGATGATAGCAACGCATTCTATGTGGGCTAGTGGTGAAAATATGAAATACCTTTCTTTCTTTCTTTCTAGTGGTGAAAATCTTAATTAATTAATTAATTCAAAATAGGAGGATAGGAAAACAAATCCTACTAAATTGTTCCTGGAGATAGCGCCTTGAGATCGAGACAACAGTGCATTCGTCCGTTGTTGATTCAATACCACTGTTTTGCTTGCCCAGGTTGGTAACGCTATGTATTTCTGATCATTCAAGGAAATGACGTCATATCCGATTATATTTTAGACAATACGAATGCTAATAGCTAGTCCAGCAATGGAGAACAACGTCTGCTACTCTTCATTAGGTTATAAAGTAAACTAGCAGTTTCCCGCTGGCTCCGCCCGCAATGTACAAGGCATGGTGTTGTTCGTTACTATCCTTATGAATTTATTTGCAAAGTTTCGAGTTAATGAAATAAAGCACATGACCTGCTGTGGTAATAGAATGTAATATTATGTCAATAAAACACTTGAAATACATCACACAAAGGAATTGAATTAAACGTTCGTTGAAACAACACTACGCGCCGAACTGTTAAAAAGTCCTTCATAGATATTCGTCATAGATGCAGAAATGAGACGTCAAATTGAATGTGCACTAATAACTTTCCTCAGAATCAACCAATTTGAATGGGTAAGAGCTAAAATTAAAGAGCTTGAAAGAGATATGATTGCTTCAAAGAGACAAAAAATTGAAAAAATCAAATAATTTGAGGAAGGCGGAAGTTAATTGATTTATAGTACCTGATGACAAATCTGTGCATGAATACCTTTCAGTTAATAAGATGAGGCAAATCGACCGGATAGAATGGCCGGACTGACTGACTTTAGTTTCCATAAAAAAGATATACATAAAGCGGGCTGGTAGTCCACTGGATATGGCAATGAACACACCTCTTCTCTAAAAGGAATCCCACGTAAGTAATGCATCTTATCTACTTCCTCATCTCGTTATAAATCGTGCGTGAACAGATCTGGAATTTTACCATTTAACCTATTACCGACTAAAAATACAGGCTCTTCTGGCATGGATTCTTGATTCCAGGACTGCGTATTTATATTTTTCGTCATCTCTTGTCATTTCTTCTTTTAGGTCATTTTTTCAACTTTGACTCATTATTTTTTATTTTTCAGACATTCGTTATATTCTTGTTTTAAGGCGTTTTTCTCTGTTCTGCTAGATTATTTAGTCATTTCGCGTGCGTTTATTTTGTTTAATGAATATATCTGATTAACATCTGAACTTGCAATAAACATCAAAAAGTTACGTACTGAGATAGAAAACAGTTCATGTGATTCTGAACTGACCATTCTCTCAGTTGATAAAGGTAATGCGACGGTGGTTATGGACACTGGCGTGTATAAGAATGAGATCTGGGCTATATTTTCAGAGCCTGTTTACAGACTGAGCTCACGCTGTCCTACCACTCGTGTGTCCAACGCCACTGTGAACCTCTTAAGGCAATCTTCAATTCCAAAAGAGGAGGCTGAACATCTATGCAGTGCCACCTAGATTATACGGACTTCCTATCCATAAGGATGTTCCACTCAGACCTATAGTACAATAGGCTCTCCTACGTATGCTCTGGCTGAATACCTAAACAAATTGCTTAATCCACGCATAAGACGTACTGAATCATACGTTAGGGACTCTCGGTATTTCGTCAACAAGTTGTCAACCATAACCCTTCAACCTACTGCACTTTTGGTGAGTTTCGATGTGGAGTCCAAATTCACGAAAGTTACGATTGACTCGGTCATGTCTCACATTGAATATCTGTTCCCTGAGGACATTAATAAGCTATTTTACCACTGCATGACTTCCAGTTATTTCTTGTTGGGTGGCAACTTTACGAACAGGCGGGAAGTCCAATTTCACCCGTAGTGACTAATTTCTTTATGGAGCATATTGAGGAGGAGGATATTGTATCAGCGCCCGTCAAACCAAAGATTTGGTGGAGATACATTGACGATACATTCGTGGTCTGGACAGAAGGTCCTGAGAAATTTCATATATTTCCAAACCACATAAATCAGCAACATCCTTCAATTAAAACCACTATGGAGATGGAGTCGGACGGATGCCTTCCTTTCTTGGGTGTTCTAGTAAGAAAGAAAGAAACCGGACGGCACCTAAGACATACAAGACATACAAGCCTACCCACACACATAGCTATCTTCATGAAGATTCTCACCACCATTAAGCACAAAAAAGTAAGGCATTTACACGACCCTAACCTAGAGTTCGAAACGAAATTGTAAGTCATCAAATATGCAGGTGGAGATGGACTCACTCAAAATCGCGTTCAGGGATAATGGTTATAGCGATTTGCAGATTAATAGAGCCCTGCATCCCAGAGAAAAGACCAAGCTAATCTCACAGAAGGAAGAAGTGAACGGAACTGACTACCTGCCTTACATTCGCAACACCACAGATCGAATTGCCAAGGTCCTCTGGAAATACAATATAAAAACCGCTTTTCGCAACGTCATTAAAATTGCTAACAGTCTGGGTAAATCCAGGGACAAATTGTCCCCACTTTTACATCCTGGGGTATACGAAATTCCCTGTACTTGCGGCAAGGTATACATTGGCCAAACATGTCGGTACATTGGTAAGTTACTCGTACCAAGGAACATGACCGAAATATTCGTCTCAACCAGCCAGACAAATTAGCAATAGCTGAGCACGGTCAATCATCGGGCCATGATGTCATGTTCCAAGGTGCTCGAGGTATTACCCAAACTAGACACTACAGATCCAGGATTATGCGGAAAGCTGTGGAAATACGTGGAAATCCTAACAATTTCAAGAGGGACACTGGCTATCAATTAAGTAACAAGTGGTTACCAGCCATTAACCCTCAAACACACGCGTATGGGGTGGAATCCACCCCAGGTCATTTTATTTCTTAGTGAAGTGTACAAATACCTTTTCTGTGCTCTCCCCGCTCTTGTACATTTCTGGCTGGATCCCTGCAGAAAGAGTCTTTCGTACATAATCTATCTTAAAATCTCCAATTAATACAGTAATTCGTATTTTACAATACAATGATATGTGGGGTGGAAAGCACCCCGACGCGTGTGTCTGCGTCCTAAGATTTGGCGCGTGTGCTTGAGGGTTAAGGATTTACGTAGTTAGTTCTCCTCAGATGTCCCTTCACTATTGTTATTTCGTTTCAGAGTTTTCCAAATTCATACGTTCCCCATCGCCCGATGTTTCATTTCAGTCTTTTATCTATGATATACTTTCATATGTGTGCACTCCTTTGGTTACGCGACTCCCTCTTAGACTGATTCTGATGGTTCCGTCAGCTTCCGCTTCGAACTCTAGCACTGTATCGCGTCCGGTGAGCCATCTGGTGAAAAATGAACGTACCACTTGCACTTCTATTATAACGTCGAAACTAAAACCTCGTTCCTTGAGAAGCCTTTCTCGTGAATAGTCGAGATTTCTTTCTGAAGACGCGAAGTAAACTTCTCGTAAACGTCAAGAGTTTCACCTTGTTTTCTTGACACGGCATAAGCCCAGAAGCCTATATCATGTGTATAAGTACGGGCTGTAAATCATCAGTGGCAACAGTTTGGAACTGTTTGGAAATCCAAGTCCCTAGAAAGTGAGGATACATTGCTGGTAATCTGGAGGGGCTTGTGATCAGATTGGGTGGTATTATTCCTGTAGCAGGTACAAATTCACATTTAAGTCAGACTGTTGAAATGCCCGAGTATGAACGTACTTATCATTGCTTTAGTTTCGTTTTTAGTTTTATTATTATTCTTGTGTTATTCACTTCAAGGGTTAGAATGACAAACATAAAGTTTTAGCTGTCCATTGAAGGAAAATTTTCCGAAATTCGGAGAATTCTAGAGTTGATCAGATAATTTCTGATGTGAAGTAAAAGGGGCAAGTAGAGACTTTACCATTCGGCTTCATGAGGATTCCGAGGATTTGGTAGGGTAAATAATAGGAAATAATGAGAGCTATTGGCATACGCAAAAATGTGGTTGAATTGATGGCTAAATTTCTAGAAAATAAAAATATAACTCTGAGAATAGGATTAGGTGAATTTGTTATCTGATTCTGGAATGATTAAGACGGGGAGTTTCAGAGGGCAGTATTATTGTTTCTTATATATATAAATTATACGAGTAAAGAACTGAAATCGTAGACAAGCCTACCTGAGCATGTTGTTATACTCTATAGAATATCAAAATAAGTTTCAGGATAGTGAGCGACTGAAAAAAGACACAGACGATGTTGTGTGATGCACGATAGACATCTGTATGATGAGAAACAGGTTGAAAAGTCGGGCAGCAGTAATTTTCACAGGTGGAAAAGTACTTTGTTGTGAGGGTGGTAGTACTCCTTGGGGATCACTGTATGTATTTAGGTGTTAATATAAGGATAAATTTTCATTGCAATAACCAAATTAACGAGATCGCAAATAAAGGTAACAGATCTCTTCATATAGTAATGAGGGTATTTAGGGGTTGTAGTAACGAGATAAAGGAGAGGGCGTATAAATCACTTGTAAGACCCCAATTAGAGTATGGTTCCAGTGCATAGGACCCACACCAGGACTATTTGATACGAGAACTAAAGAAGACTCATAGCAAAGCAGCACGATTTGTTCGTGGTTACTTCCGACAAAAGAGCAGTGTTACGAAAATGTTGCATTCACTGGACTGAGACTTGGTAGCAAGGAGATGAGCTGCTCCATTTGTCAGTGGAGAGACGGCGTGAAGTGAAATATTAGGATAAAGTATCAAGGGAGATGTTCGATAAATTTCCATTTTTTTAAAAATAAATTTCAGAAACGGCTACGTAAACGATTGCTAGGGAACAGCCACCTCGGCTACAGACCTAAATGTAGATTGATTGATTGATTGATTGATTGATTGATTGATTGATTGATTGATTGATTGATTGATTGATTGATTGATTGATTGATTGATTGATTGATTGATTGATTGATACGTCGTTTACAGAATATCGATGGATGACATTAAAATGCTCACTTATTTTGCTTGTAAGAAGTTCATTTCAGAGAACTGAAGTATTATTCTCTCAAGTGTTTCTATATTATTATTTTTTACTGTCCGACTTCGGTTCAGAGGGTCCCGGGTTCGATTCTCGGCCGGGTCGGGGATTTTAACCTTCATTGGTTAATTCCAATGGCCCGGGGGCTGGTTGTTTGTGCTGTCCCCAACATCCTTGCAACTCACACACCATACATAACACTATCCTCCACCACAATAACACGCAGTTACCTACACATGGCAGATGCCGCCCACCCCCATCGGAGGGTCTGCCTTACAAGGGCTGCACTCTGCTAGAAATAGCCACACGAAATTATTATATATTATTCTTAATATTATTATTATTAATAATAATAATATTTGATGACACTTTTGAATTATATTCACTCAATTACGAGTTAATGATAATGTAGGAAAAGAATATATTTTCTATGTTTGGTAAATATATATTTTGCTTCACGTTTTTTGGTAATTTACGTTTCGAGGAGTTTAAGTCATTTATAGGTTCGTATTTCGGCATTTATTAGGTCATCGAATTCCAGGCCCTGGTCATCAGTATTGATTAATACATAGTTAATATTTCACTTCGTGGGTGACTGATGAGACAGCCAAGTGCCACAGTAACCCACTTCTCGCCGCGGTTCAAATCCCGGCTTCTGTGGGTGGTCGACAGAACCCAGTGGTTTCGATTGCACTTAAAACTCTTCCCTCCACCACCACACTGTGCTTGGTGGCGGCACCCCTCTTCGCTGTAAGAGGTGTCTGAAAAGGGAACCCAACTGGCTCACAATTTCGAATCAAGGGCGTGCTAATGGAATGCTGGTACCTCACCAGGGCTACAAGAGTTCGTACCCCGGCTAATAATAAGTAGAATTTCGTTTTCGTAAATTAAGTGTCACGTCCCTGACGTACGATTTCCAATGATTTTTTCTTTTTTTTTTTGTTATTTGCTTTACGTCGCACCGACACAGACAGGTCTTATGGCGACGATGAGGCGGGAAGGGGCTAGGAGTGGGAAGGAAGCGGCCGTGGTCTTCACAGCCCCAGCATTCGCCTGGTGTGAAAATGGGAAACCACGGGAAACCATCTTCAGGGCTCGAACCCACGGTCTCCCGAATACAGGATACTGGCCGCACTTAAGCGACTGCAGCTATCGAGCTCGGTAATGAAAACTTCAAGCTTGCTTTTTTTTTTTTTGAGTTGGAGCGAGGGGTGAATAACAGGCAGTCGTGGGAATATTTCAGCAATAACCTGCAAAGATAAGGTCTAGGGGGAGGGAAACCTTTCTGGACTGTAATAAAAAATCTAAGGAAATGTAAGGAAATATGTTTTGGTAACTCAGGTGTACCCAGGGAATCACTGGACAGGTGGAAGGAATATTTTGAAAATCTTCCCATCGTAAAAGGAAATATTTCTGATGACTTCGTTTACAACCGAGCTCATAGGTAGGAGGAAAATGATGTTAGTGAAACTACGCTTGAGGAAGTAAAGGAAGGTAAATTAATCCCATTGCCGTAAAACAGCAGGAAAATATTAAATTCAACATGAAGTGGTGAAATTTATTGGGCAGGCACTACCTGATTGGACAGGAGCAGTAATTGCACTTACTTATAAGAGAGAGAAAGGAAGGATTGCAACAACTATCGAGGTATTTCATTGACCAGTATACCAGGCAAGGTGTTCAGTGGCATTCTGGAATGAAGGGTGCGATCAGTGGTTGACAGGAAGTCGGATGAAAACCATTGTGGATTCAGACCACAGAGGGGCTGTCAGGATGAAATTTTCAATGTAATTGAAAAATGCCACGAGAGGAACAGAGAGTGAAGTTTATATTCCTTCGATCTAGAGAAATTATATAATAGAGTACCTAGGGAAAAATTGCTAGCGGTACTGAGGGACTATGGGATTAAGTGTATTTGCTTTACGTCGCACCGACACAGATAGGTCTTATGACGACGATGGGATAAGAAAGGCCTAAGAAGTGGAAGGAAGTGGCCGTGGCCTTAATTAAGGAACAGCCCCGGCATTTGTTTGGTGTGAAAATGGGAAACCACTAAGTGTAAATTACTCAAAGCAATCACAGGTGTTTATGTTGACAATTGGGCTGTAGTGAGAATTGATGGTAGAGTAAGTTCTTAGTTTAAGGTTCTTTCAGGTGTTAAACCTTTGCTGATAATCTGCTGAAAGTATTAAGTGGCAGGTAGGAATTCAGTTAGGTGAAAATGTAGTAAGAATTTTGGTCAATTCGGACGACATGGTCTTAATGGCAGATAGTGCTGAAAGCCTGCAGTCTAACATCTCGGAACTTGAGGTGCAATTAGTATTATATGAAATTAGCCTTTTTAAGACTAAAGTGATATCGCTAGGTAATAAACCTAAGAAAATTAAACGTCAGGTTGGAAATACAAAGCTGTAATTCATAGACCATTTCCTGGGTATGGGATGTGTATTATATCACGATGGTAGGGTATGAGGCTGAAGCAAGTTGTAGCAAATCTAATGCAGTGAGTAGTTAAAATCAGTAACAGTATGTAAAAAAATAAGGCTAACGTTGCTGTATGGAAATGAAAGCTGAGTGGACTCAGAATATCTTAATCTTAAGCTGGAAGTAACAAACATGAAATTAGCAAGAACGATCGCTGATACAAACAAGTTCGGTGTTGGGGTGATGTGAGGTGAATGGAGGTTATCCAGGGTAACAATGGTCTCTTTAATTGAGGGCAAGAGAAATAGTGGGAGACCAAGATGACAATGGTTAGATTTTGTTTCTAATGATTTAAAGCCAAGAGGTATAGAAATAAACGCGGCGACAGCGTTAGTTACGAATAGAAAGCCTGCAGTCTAACATCTCGGAACTTGAGGTGCAATTAGTATTATATGAAATTAGCCTTTTTAAGACTAAAGTGATACCCCATTGTGGTGGAGTTTAGTAAAAGCACAGAGGCTTACAGACTGAATGGTGAAAGGCATAACAGTCTATAATGAAGATGTATGTACTTTATTAAAAAGGGCATAACCTATCTACTTAATTTACACCTCAGTCTGAAATAGACCGGGACACTATGAGTTCCATATTACAGGAAGTTAGAGCACTTCTCCTGTTAAACCTTATATGACAACTAGCAATATCCGTCACTGATTCGCCCTATATTGTTTCAATTGAATCATTCCGTGTAGTTGCTTGACCAACTTCCTCTTAACACTGGGATAGTTAGAACACATTGATGCGCTTCCTTTTCATCTTTCGCTTCTGAATCTAGCAAAAATCTTTCGTGTAAATGATAAAAATGACATTACACCTGGAAAGTTGGCGTAGAATCGTCTTCTATATGATGATGACCATCAAAAGATTTCTTCTTTATTGGTCCGTTATGCTGCCGAATGCTATCGATATATTGCCAACTTTATCATGCCATGTTGCTCCTAGCGCCCTCTTACAATGGTCACGACTAACTCGCCATTAAAAAGATAGTCGTACTCACGGTATTGCTAACAATTTCTTAGCAAGAATGGCGTTGATGTCGTATTTCGTTATGAATCATTTCTTACATACGTAATTTTGTGATAGAGAATTTTGTTCAAACTTGTTGTAGAATTTATAAAATAAACAAATTGTATTTTACGAATTTATATGAACAAAGTTTTAGTGCAAAAATTATTATGTATTTTATTCTGGGACAGAGAAAGTTATAGAATGTCTGTTTGGAACATACCCCATTTTAAACCCTTGTAATCAAAATTCTGTAAAACTCAATTTCTAGCACACCTTTATGCACTTATACCTAGTTATATATAACATTTTATAACTCTAACTTTAATAGTCACGGCTGGGCGTTGATGAGTTTCTGAATTATTTGTTCAGCACTTTGTACACCTTGCAAGTCGAATTTCATAAAACAAATAATTTAATTTCAATCAGTAACATGAAGAATGTTTTAGTGAATAAAACAACTTTGCATTTTACTTCGCAGGCGAGAAAAAAAGCCGAATTTCGAAACCTCAGGAATTGTATTTTAGATATTTACATGCAAAATGGTACGCCTCAGTGGTGTAGTGGTTAGCGTGATTAGCTGCCACCCCCGGAGGCCTGGGTTCGATTCCCGGCTCTGCCACGAAATTTGAAAAGTGGTACGAGGGCTGGAACGGGGTCCACTCAGCCTCGGCAGGTCAACTGAGTAGAGGTGGGTTCGATTCCCACCTCAGCCATCCTGGAAGTGGTTTTCCGTGGTTTCCCACTTCTCCTCCAGGCGAATGCCGGGATAATACCTAACTTAAGACCACGGCCGCTTCTTTCCCTCTTCCTTGCCTATCCCTTCCAATCTTCCCATCCCTCCACAAGGCCCCTGTTCAGCATAGCAGGTGAGGCCGACTGGGCGAGGTACTGGTCATTCTCCCCAGTTGTATGCCCCGACCAAGAGTCTGAAGCTCCATGAGACTGCACTTGAGGCGGTAGAGGTCGGATCCCTCGCTGAGTCCGAGGGAAAAGCCGAACCAGGAGGGTAAACAGATGATGATGATGATGATGACATGCAAAATGATGGAGAGCAAAAATGAATTTGTACTTTTTTCCTGACTAAAGAAATCAAAAGAAACCTAAATTTTGATTATACCTCATTTCAAAACCTTAAAATCAACATTTTATGAAACAAAACACAACTTCTTAGCACACATTAATACACTAATTTGAATATATCTTAAACATTTCATGTTTCTAGCTTTAATGACCTCAGCTGGGTATTGATGAGTCAGTCAAGGCATTGGTTTCTATAAAGTATAGATACGTTGAAAATGACCTGTCACTACCGACATCACTGACTGAGAACCACAAAGCAGTGTCCACAAAATGCCCACAATCTGATTTCAGGGAAATGCCATCACAAGCTTTAGATGAACTACCAAGTAAATCCACAAACACTGTGTATGGTTCAAGATATTCTTATGTTTAGAGTTCTCGTAGGATGGGATTTTGCTTTATTAACCGAGTGACTTCACCATTTTCCAAATCAACTTTTCTAATGATTCTTGGTTCAAAGAGTGATTCCACACATTTTTTAAAATTACTTCGTGATTTTTGTTAGAGGTAAATAGCTTTGCGTTTTGAACACAGTTTGCGAAATATTGCAAAAAGTTCGCGATTTCGCGCTTCGCGAAAAATGTTACCTCCATTTCTTATTTATATGACCCTATTTTCACATTGGCAGTTTGAATTTGTAGTGGTAGAACATGCCTTTGCTGGCAGGACCTAGTGTTTACAGTGCACTGTCTTCTGTTATGGGCTAGAATAAATCTGTTACTTTCATTGACCTGTCTCAGTCTCATGGTTGGCTTTGACAATATGAAAGTGACTGAGGTATGAGCGAAGCCAGTAATGCCATTCCTTATGCAACCAGTCCCTGTTATGAATGGTGTGAAAATATCGCTCTTAGGGTCGGTTGGTGCATGCATTTCAGTGGGCTTGGCATACTGATATGCAATAGCAACTTCTGGCTCAGTGAGGAAAGCAACGGGAAACTACCTCACTCCTCACTTCCCTAGTATGCCTCTTCAGTGACACCTAGGCTATCTATAACTGGTGGAGCTGTAGAGGATCAAACCAGCCTTCGGACTGAATACCCAACATACGTGGTAGAACTTAAAAGATTCCGTCTCCATGGTGTAGTGGTTAGTGTGATTAGCTGCCAACTCCCGGAGGCCCTGGTTCGATTCCCGGCTCTGCCACAAAATTCGAAAGGTGGTACGAGGACTGGAACAAGGCCCGCTGCTTCGGGAGGTCAGCTGAGTAGAGGGGATTTCGATGCTCACATCTGCCATTCTCGAATCGGTTTTCCGTGGTTTTCCACATCTCTTCGGGGCAAATGCCGGGATGATACCTAACAAAAGGTCACGGCTGCTTCCTCATCTCCTCGTTGTATACCTCTTCCAATCTCTGCATTCCCCACCAAGGCCCCTAGTTAGCATAGCAGGTGAGGCTGCCTAGGCGTGGTACTGATTCTTCTGGCCAGTTGTATCTCCACTAGCCAAAACACTGCTCTTGAGGCGGTAGAGTGGAGATCCCTTGCTGATCCCGTGGGAAACACCAACCCTGGATGGTAGGACCTAAACGTATTAAGAAAGAAAGAACTCAAAAGATGTCCATGTAGACCTAGATATTACTGTAGATTTCGTTCTCGTGATATACTGTATGTACGTAACTCACAGATGTCATTAAAACGTATGGCAATCGAAAGAATACTAAACAAATAACAATACTGAATATTGTTAATCTTGACATACGGTGACAAACAGACGAGAGAGCAACAACAACAAACTGATCGGTGACTGTCACACAGTTGAATGTTTTATGTCTCTTGTAAATAACGGGGGGATCGATCTGGTCCATCCGGAGTCAGGAGCCGTTCACTCCATTAGGCTCATGTACAACTCGCAGTAACTACCGCGAGAGCTCGCTCGTGCATTTAACGTGATTACACTGTACGTTTCGATTGCCATTATCCACATAGCCCCTAAGGGGGAAGGCGCAATCAGCTCTTTCAGCACCGATTTGCTGCCGGGGTTCGAACACCTATGGCCGTCTGCTGGTGATACTCTATAAAACTGAGTCATTCCCGTAATTGAGATTTCGTTCATCATTATGTAAACGAACTCAATTATGAAATAAATGTGATGAGTTTCGATGTCTGCATTACTAACGTCCAGCTCGTTGCCAGCAATATAAAATGCTACTTGACAGTTATCGGAGTATGACTACTGAAGTACTCGCCTCCTGACCGCAGACTCACGGCTCATTTCTTAGTAGATGCAAGCGTTCGTCATTTTGTCGTTCATTATGTAGAGAACTTAAACATAATATGAGCGAGACATAGCGAAGTTTTTCACCTGAATAGTCAGGAGAGTGGGCTTCAGATCAGAGAGTTCCGGCTTCAAGCCCTGGTCGTGTGTGGTTAATAATTCTGTTACGTGCACTTGATGTTTGTGCCCACCGTAACTCGTACCCCTTTACTTGGAGACAACACTTCTCACAAACACAGCAGTTCAATATATCTCTCCGTAATGCGTTGGTATCAGAATAGGCTTAAAGCCGTAAAAATGTGTTCAATCCGTACAAAGTGCCAATGTAATTATTATTAATAATAACAATAATAATGTTCATGTTCATTTGCGCTGCCTGAGGACCATGATGCTTGTGCTTTATCTGTGTTTTGTTGTTGTTGTTTTCTATTATTGCCGCTTCTGGTGTTCTTAATGGTAATTTTGGCTTCTGCTTTCCTCTTGGTAACGTGACCTTTCCTGTTGGCCCAGTAATCCTTCATTTTCTTGCTGAACTCTTATTTTGCGGTCCTCCGACCATTTCCTGGTCTCATTGTGGTTAGCTGTTGTAAGGAATGTTAGGAAGGGACTGGTTTTTATAGTTGAACTGCGATCCAGTGGCTTTACCCTTGCTGGCTACTTTGAAGATTCTATAGTACAGCCTGTAGGGATCTATTCAACAGTATACATGTGTCCGTAGAAAGCCATCCGTTTCATTTTTATGGCAACTGTGAGGGTTTCTTAGTCCGGCCCCGCGGCGTAGGGGGCAACGCGTCCGCATCTCACCCGGCGGCCCCGAGTTCGATTCCCAGCCGGATCAGGGATTTTTAATTGTAAATGATTAATATCCCTGGGTGTTTGTGTCGTCCTTAACGTTCCTTTCCTCAGATTCAACACTTTACACTTTCGCCATTTACAAAATATACGCAGGTTCCTCAGATATGGTGCAAGTAGCGGCAAAAGATCTTTCTAGGTCGACGCCCAGAACAAACAGCATTAAAAAAGGCGGTTCCTTGGTGTTGTTAGAATTCACAGTTTGGTTTGTATCATCGCTTCCATCTGACAGGATATTCGGTCCTACTATCCTTCTCATGAACTTCCTTTCTTGTACTTCGAGAGCTCTTAGTGGGGTATTCTGACTTAGAGATAGGCACTCTGCTGCGTAGAGGACTGACAGTCTCTCTATTGCATTTTAGTGTCTTATTTTGACATACAGTTATTATTATTATTATTATTATTATTATTATTATTATTATTATTATTATTATTATTATTATTATTATTATTTATTTATTTATTTATTTATTTAGTCAGTTTACCGTCCAGGTTTGGTTTTTACTCCGGGCTCAGAGAGGTAACCCACTTCTATCGCGTCAACGACAGTGTCCTGGAGCGTGAGACATTTTGTGGGCGATACAACTGCGAAGGAGGACCAGGAGAAGTATCATCCTAAGGGTTCATAAGGAACTAAATATAGGCTATATTTATTGACCAGACTCATAGCATGCCCTAACATTTGCAATCTGCAATAGCAACATAAGTATTGTGGCGCTGTCGATATTGTGTTTTGGGGCCTTGGGAGGAATAAGTTGGCCAGAAATTGGAAAAAGAGGTAACTTTGTATTACACGCATGTTCAATCCTTTGTACACCTTCTAAGCCGTATTTACTCTAGTAATATTAAGTCCTTTAAGACCTCGTTTCAATTTAACCAGAAAATACAATACTTTCATGTACAGAATTAAGGTAAATAGAGTACAAATGAGACATACAAATGAGCAACAAAACAATACAGTAAATAATAATAATAATAATAATAATAATAATAATAATAATAATAATAATAATAATAATAATCCAGTTTAAAAAAGGATTTTCAAGTACGTTTGGTTCAAACAGGCAACAACTAGCTGCATTCAAGAAGTAAAGAAAGATTTAGAAAGAAATAATAATATAAGAGAAGAAGAAAGTATGGTCAGAGAGATATTTAGAAAGATGGTACTAATTATGGAAGAATTCCAAGGAAGATTGAACAAGAAACCTGGTGTGAAGTGGTCCGAGGACAGAAAGAAACAGCCTAGTGAAAGGAAGAAAGAATATTGGAAGGAACGGAGGAGAAAAGAAACAGTAGGAAGAATTGAATTCAAATTAACACGTGGTCCTTAGCAGGCCTCATCGGAAATAATAATATTAATAATAATGACAATAATATATACCAAATGGAGATGAAGATGTTTACATAATTATAACATGATTATGGTATTCACAAAATGTTGTTTAAGGTCACTTCTGTTATCCTTAACAATAACGTTTTGTTTATATAGAGTGTATAGCTTTGGAAAAGGCTAATCTGTATGTTGTCTGTTAGGTCATCAGCCCAGAGGCTGGTTGGATCCTCAAATAGCATCACCAAAGGCTGTGCAGTTATAGGGAAACCACAAAAACCAATGGCAGTACCAAAATGAGGCGTACTAGGCAAGATGAGGAGTGAGGTATAACATATTATAACATAATATACAATCTGCAATCTAGGAATGAATCTGGTCCCCACCAGATATCGGTGAAACTGGCAGGCGAGTCCCCTCTGACAGAGACAGGCATTGTATTCCACTGTCCTGCTAAAGAAATAACAAACGTGTCTGTGTGTACCTTGAGGTACGATGAGGTGGTAAGTGAGAAGTGTGAATGGATGGTAGGTGGTGAAATTGACGATGCAATTTAGGAGATGAGCATGAGGACAATATTCTATGAAGAAGGCACAAAGCATGAAGATTACGACTTTATATAAGTTTTAGCCAGCCAAGTTCATCATAGGCAGGTGTAAGTAATGTTATAATTCGTGAGTCGGTGTATTGTAAAGCTAGGCATATCTAGGATCTAGAACGTTTAAGTGGATCGCAAAGGGTAAAATATGCATTTAAAGCACCATAAAATTCCTATCACACGTTTGCATTTTATTGTTTGTTTTTTTTTCTTACGATGCACAGATACAGGTAGGTCTTTTGGAGACTATGGGATAGAAGGGCTAAAGATCGGTAAGGAAACGTCTATGACCTTATCTAAGGTACAGCCCCAGCATTTTCCTGGCGTAAAAATGGGAAGCAACTGAACACCGTCTTCAGGGCTGCCGACGGTGAGCTCGAGCGAACTGATTCCCGAGTATATTTTATTTAATACATGAAAATATTTGACTACTTTCACTTTATCGGAGGTCTACTAATAACTAATTAATGAATACGTCGTATGATAGTCTTCTTATTCAAATATGGGTTATTGAAAGCTAACTGATAATTATGCTCTAAATATTAAGGGAGGAGGTAATGAATTTTGTGCCAAAAATCAATTTTTGGGAACTTGTTTTTTGTAATCTGCATAGTGTAACTTACAGTATATTACGTACAACTTTTACAGTTATAGAAGGCATATATTAGTGTTTCTACTTAAAAATATTCAACTTACCATTGCAAAGAGAAGAAAAAAAGAGAAAACTAAATATTTAAAAAAATATTTGAATGAGTTAACAAATTTTTAAATGCATTTTTCTCTATTATACCCTTTTTGCGGAATCCCAAGCCTTTTCTCAAAAGCTATAAATCAGAGAGCTATTATATTTTCAGGAGTTGTTCATTACACATTGTGGAAGATATGAAACTATAATTGTAATGATTACTTATTTAAATTTTATTTTATATTACGTAATGGAAAATATCTTATTTTTGGAATGATAAATTCAAATATTTCAAAGTAAAATATCCACAGTTCTAACGCGTCAAGGAAGCAACTCAATGTTGTAAACACCCGAGAGATATGAGCTACGAATTTTGGGTAAATAAAATATAATAAAAGGTCAGGATATATTCTCAATTTGTTGCTAAAAAATTACAATATTTTCCTTAACTTTCATTATCCGGTCGATTAGATTAACATTTTCCCTTTTCCAACCACTATGAGCGCTAATGTGAGTCAATGCATTGTTTCACTAAGCACCCCTCATCATCATCATCTGTTTACCCTCCAGGTTCGGTTTTCCCTCGGACTTAGCGAGGCATCCCACCTCAACCGCCTCAAGGGCAGTGTCCTGGAGCTTCAGACTCTTGGTCGGGGGATACAACTGGGGAGTATAACCAGTACCTCGCCCAGGCGACCTCACCTGCAATGCTGAACAGGGGCCTTGTGGAAGGATGGGAAGATTGGAAGGGATAGGCAAGGAAGAGGGAAGGAAGCGGCCGTGGCCTTAAGTTAGGTACATCCCAGCATTCGCCTGGAGGAGAAGTGGGGAAACCACGGAAAACCACTTCCAGGATGGCTGAGGTGGGAATCGAACCCACCTCTACTCAGTTGACCTCCAGAGGCTGAGTGGACCCCGTTCCAGCCCTCGTACCACTTTTCAAATTTCGTGGCAGAGCCGGAATCGAACCCGGGCCTCCGGGGGTGGCAGCTAATCACGCTAACCACTACACCACAGAGGCGGACTTAAGCACCCCTACGAGCGCTAATTTGAGTCATTGCAGAGTTCCACAGACTTTATAACTACATTCGGTGTGGGCATCTTTAGAAAATCAAACAATGCCTGAGGGTATTGAACCAGGAAACACATTACATCAAGAATTACATAAATAAGTTCATTTGGCTAGAATTTTATTTTAAAAAACGAGTAAAGAAACAAACTATTTTAGGCTGTTTTTCCGGAAGTGCATTTAGACCGGAAGAGATTTTAGAAATTTGTTCTATTTACGTTCGGTAGAGCTATCCGTAACTCACAATTTGAAACCTTTTTAGGTCCTTTATCCCTTCATTTTTCGGCACAATTGAGGAAATTGCTTAATTTTACTTTTTTCGTAGTATGGGAACCTCTACTTTCTCTGATAAGAAACTTTTAACATTAAAACTAATATGCATATATAATTTTTTTTTGTTCAGTATTCATATTGCAGTGATAGCGTCATAAAATAAACATTTCAAATGAAATTTGCATTATTAGAATTCCTGTTATAGTCAGCCCCGTGGTGTAGGGGTAACGTGCCTGCATCTTACCCGGAGGCCCCGGGTTCGATTCCCGGCCAGGTCAGGGATTTTCACCTAGACCTGAGGGCTGGTTCGAGCTCCACTCAGCCTACGTGATTAGAACTGAGGAGTTATCTGACGTTGAGATGGGAGCTCCGGTCTAGAAAGCCAAGAATAACGGTCGAGAGGATTCGTCGTACTGACGGCACGACACCGCGCAATCTGTAGGCCTTCGGGCTGAGCAGCGGTCGCTTGGTAGGCCAAGACCCTTCAAGGGCTGTAGTGCCATGGGGTTTGGTTTGGTTATAGCTTGAATGCAAAAATTGCATAACACTTAATTATTTCATATTATTTATGTACATGCCTTCCATCTAGGTATATATTCTTCATCTTCGGCTTCCTTTTCTCTTGTTTCAAATGGGCCTACTTTTTACCACGCTTCGCTTGTTTAACTGATGAGCTTTGACCTTTGCCCGATATTGATGCATTATCTGCTGGTGTATGAAGCCTCCGTGGCTCAGGCGGCGCCGGCCTCTCACCAATGGATACCGTGGGTCAAATCCCGGTCACTTAATGTGAGATTTGTGCTGGACAAAGCGGAGGCGGGACAGATTTTTCACCGGGTACTCCGGTTTTCCCTGTCATCTTTCATTCCAGCAACACTCTCCATTTCATTCCATTTCATCTATCAGTCATTTATCTTTGCTCCAGAGGAGTGCGACAGGCTTCGGCAGCCGGCACATTTCCTATCATCGCCCCTAGATGGGAGGCTTCATTCATTCCATCCCTGACCCGGTCAAATGACTGGAAAAAGGCTGTGGATTTTCATTTTCATCTGCCGGTGTATCTCTTTTCTTCCATCTGTCCAGGAGGTACATTTCTTCCGGGGATTTTTCATGAAATCCATGGACTTTCTTCAGGGTATGTCGTACGGACCGTCTACCTTGGAGATTTGATATTCCCAGTTCCTGAACGTCCTTCTCAGTTTCTTTGAGCCAAGTGGTACGAATCTTCTTGTTCTGCCAGAAGATGAACAGGCAATTAGTCAGTCTTTTGGGAGGTAGTCTTACACTGTGGCCACAGAAAGCTACTCTCCTTGTCCTAGGCAGTCTCTCTATATATTCGTAGAGATCGGAATTGTGCCGTCTACGGAATTCTAGGTCTCATTATATGTTTCTCATTTATTTCAGTTACTTATTTATGCACACACAAAATTTTACGTCTTTAATTCAATAACTACTGTTGTAATGATTTTAATGTTGAAAACAATCCTTAGCAGATAAAGTAGGAGCCCCATATTACAAACAATGAAAAAGTAATCAATTTCCTCAATTGTACCTAAATTTGAAGGGTTAAAGGGCGCGAAAAGGTTTCGAATTGTGAGTCTTAGTTAGCTCTGTCAAACTAAAACAAACAAATTACAAGGAAGAATTATGTAAATAAGTTTAATTGGCTAGGATTTCAATGAAAAAGAAACCGAATAAAAAACAAGCGATTTTTGTTTTGTTTTCCAGAACTGCACTTAGGACAGAACTGGTTTTGAAATGCATTGACTCACATTAGCGCTCCTAGTGGTAGAAAAAGGCAAACTTCTAATAACTGTAAAATTCATTCAGGCGATTTTCGATTTTTTGAAAAATGTCCATATCGAATGGAGTTATATGGGCTATGAAATTACTAGGCATTCTCTACCGCTTCACAGAAATTTCTGACCCCATTGCTCTTCATCACTTCTTCACGTTCATTCAGCCTCTCTTAAACTACTGCTCTCCGATTTGGACAACAGCCTCCCACTCCAATACTAACTAGTTAGACAAAGCAGTATCCTTCATTGCTGCAATTGTACGGATCAGAAGTCTGTCTACGCAGCAGGTATTAACGGCAATAAGTGTGTCACCGCTGTACATCAGGCGACAGGTTACTGATCTGAATTTCCTCCACGGGATTTTAAATGGGCATTACCGCTCGGAACATCTTGTCCCACTCTTCTCTCTCCGTGTTCCTTCCCGCTCCAGCAGAACCAAAGACTTTCTCCACATTCCCCACACTCAGCACTCAATACTTCAACGACCTTTCCTAATCCACCTCCCAACACTCTTTAACAATATTAATAGGTGACAAGAGTTTGATATAGCATCAAATAAAAGCATATTCGAGAGGAGTGTAAACAGTCTCTAAGATAAGTTGATGTGAAGGGATTATACCGTTATCTTGACCCACGACGTATTGGCTATTAACATGGACATTCTCATGGTTTTCGATTTTGGACAGTTGTTATTAGTAGACTGTATACCTGATCTTGTTATATTTTGTTATGTTTGTTATATTTAATTCTGAAAGTTTACATTTGTTAGTTAGTCTGTTGACAGTGCAAGTTAAATTTGCTCAGTGTAGCTGTATCTTGTGTTTCGTGAATAAATAAATAAATAAATAAAATAAGTAAACTCTGCATTGAATCACAT
Source organism: Anabrus simplex (assembly GCF_040414725.1). Taxonomy (NCBI): domain Eukaryota; kingdom Metazoa; phylum Arthropoda; class Insecta; order Orthoptera; family Tettigoniidae; genus Anabrus; species Anabrus simplex. Next base: position 312,540,916 of record NC_090271.1, read on the forward strand.
TAGCGCTCATAGTTGTAGAAAAAGGCAAACTGCTAATCTAATCGACCGAATAACGATGATTAAGAAAAGGATTGCAATTATTAGGAGTAAATAAAGAACGCATTCTCATACTGTATTATATTTGATTTACCTAAAATTCGTAGCTCGTACCCATACGATGTTTCAAATGTTGAGATCTGTGGAATTGTTTTTTTTTTTTTTTTTTTAGAAAAGCGTGCATTTCCGATTACATCCTCCCTTAATTGTATTGATCGATGATGAACAGCTGGTCTATGGAACAGAATGAATATAAATCCCTGACAGATTACGAGGCTCCTTCCCTTGGGCCAGCAAGCGATCTCCACCCAGGTGCAGCGTGCGCATGAGTGAGCTAGAGTGTTTATCAAGAGCATGGGTTGTAAATTACTTGGCAGGCAAGTGTATTGAGCTGCGCGTCATAGTTCAACCACTTAATTACCGCGACACTTGAAAATACGAGGAAAGGGCGTGGGTGGCTAATTTTATTAGCGCTTGCTCACAATTACCTGAATAGTCTGATGATTTAATGATTGTAACAAGTGAATAGTGCTTGCAGCTCACAACACTGAAATTAGGTTCAAACACAGCTCATTGCCATCACTCATTATGAGGCTAAACAGATCATTTAACCTCGTCCGCGTTTTGTACGAACTCCACAGCAATTTATGAACGGGAATAGATCACAGCCAGTACTTTGTTTTCTGAAATGTCCATTATTCCAACTCCAAGGGAACGCCGGGATGGTAAATAACGTACGGGTTTCGTCCAGTTCTTTCTCAAAACGTCGTGATAAGGATGAAACGATGATAAAGACGAGACATTCATTTACCCTCGTGCCAGCTAAGTTAACCTATGATGGTTAACATTCCTGACCCTGCCGGGAATGGAACTCGGGTTCCCTGTGGCCAGCACGTTAACCATTCAGCCATGGAGCTGGACACTACGTCACAGAAACCCCTTCGTTAGATAATTTACAACACAATAAGCACCGCCCATATGTTACGTTCTAAATCGGAATTTTATTGGCAGTTACAAAGCAATGATTTAACTTTTTAACAAGAGAATAAAGTAGTACCTACAATCGAATTTTACAGGGGAAAGTACCATTTAGAAGAGGTGGAAGTATTGGGTTTAATGTTAGTGGAACGTGGCACTATAAGTACAGTACGATATTTATGAAGTTTTGGAAGAGATTCGCCTTACAGAAGTCCACAATCAATATTTCGGTAATCGCCACTTTACAAGGGTCTTTATCAGTTTTAAAATCACATTTGTATCAATAGCAGTTTCCTTTAATGGCATAATAAGCAATGAATTATTCTATTTGTTTTTGTATTTCCAAATGTTTAGTGCTATAGATTGTATTTTCTGTTACTAATTATTCAAATTGAATTTTGTTATTTTTGATGTAGTTGAACGTTGCCCTTGTGGCAATCCGGAATGTCTGGAAAGTCTATTAGTTTCTCAATAAATATATAAACCACGTGATATCAACCACTTCACACTTCCTTCTTTGTCCAACCGCGAAGTAAATTTAAATTTCAATCTAAATTTAAAAATACGACTGCAACGGGCTGCTTTTGAAGGCCTGAAGTTTGGAGTATTGAATGCGGAACCGTTTAACAAATTGAAAATAATATTATAGTTCTAAGCTTCCCGTCAACATTTTAAACATCCGATATCTGCTCGCGGAAATCCCATATAAATCTGCTACCATCGCAGAAGTTACGGACACACGGATGCACGCACGAGTGCACAACCTTGATTCAGTTCTGTGCAATGGCTGTACACATGTCAGTTGCAGCTGATGTAAAACATAAAGGAGGGAACTTCAGAAAATTGGACAGAAGACTATTGTGTTAAATGTATTTAGTAAGTTTATGGAAACGTTCCCCGACCGTATAGCTGATATCACATTATTATCATTCGACTTCACCGATGTGTCTGTTTCAAGATTTAACAGTGCGCGGAAAGAATTATCCTCCACTGGTCGTGTTACCAACCCGAGTATAAAGAGTCCGCGTGTTTTGGACGTGGAATGTGAAAAATTCGTTATTAATTTAGAAGAAAACTCTAGTGATGCAAATGACAATGAATATTCGAATCTATAGGATATCGAGCCTCTTGAAAGTTCGGATTAATGAAATATCCTGCACGTAAGTAGGCTTAGTAGTTGATTTACCGGCGGAGGTGTCCGTGCAGTTAGGGGCGCTCACATGTGAGCTTGCATCTGGGAGGTAGTGGGTTCGAAACCCACTGAATATGGTTTTCCGTGGTTTCCCATTTTCACACCAGGAAAATGCTGGGGCTGTAACTTAATTAAGTCCATGGCCGCTTCCTTCCCCCTCTTAGCCTTTTCCTAGACCATCGTCGCCATAAGACCTATCTGTGTCGGTGAGACTTAAAGCAAATCATATTTAAAAAGTAGTTAATTTTCATGGGAAATATTTTTATGTTTTATAGTAATGGAGCGTTTCTGTTATCTCAAATATGTTCAGGCAAAGCGAATATATCCGTCAACTTTCATTTATGGTCATATTTAAGCAAAGAGCACATAGATCCCATGATCTACTACTAAAATGTATTCCTTGAAGCGGATGGCGGTCCTTCTAGACTGTAACGCTTTTACTTAGGCTAGGGATATGTTTCCTCTTCTTCTTCTTCTTCTTCTTCTTATTATTATTATTACTATTATCATAATACAGTACATCTCAATTTGGAAATATCCCGGTGGTAATAATCACTTACAGTAGTGTGATAATAAAGTAAAGTACAGCCCAACAACAAGAAAAACAAGATGTGGTACTGAAATGTTGGAAGAAGGTGAGAGATTTCCTGTACTAGGAACTGTCTCAGCATTCGCCTTAGTGCAGGAGAATGGAATATCATATCATTCTCAGGACAGCCGACGGTGGGGATCAGCCCTTCTCCGTCTCCCGAATGCAGAGCCGCGCCACCCCTCATCTGCTCGGTTGGTCGGCCGGACCTGGACCAGCCGTGCCCACGTGCTGGCCGAGGCCCGCTCTACAACCGCCGACACCTCATGGAGTGATATTAAATGCTTTATTATGCCTACCTCAGTCCTTCTTTAGGAGTTTTTATACCGTAACTTTGTTGTCTATGTACCGGAGGTACACCAACTCCGTACATTCAGACTAAGCGCCTTTTAGAAGACCATCTGTAATACGAACTGTGAAACTTTTAGTGGAAGAATTTTGAACGTTTTTCGTCAGGTGTCTCTACTGTCGATTTATGTGCTCTCTCTCTGGTTAGAGGATGGACAATTAATTTTCAAGAGAAATGTTATGGTCATTAGTTGGTAAAACTGAAATATTTGTAGATTTTTTGGTGTTCTAAGGTTATCAGCACTTCTACCCCTTCCCGCCGGCTTAAAATGTTAACCAATAACGAATTTTTGAAATTTGTTTAATCAACCAATGAAATTTGTGGGTGTGTACTGTGCTTCGGCCCAGACAATTCTGGAACCTTCCTCTCCGCTGTAAAAGCTGTGACCTTTACGAGCCATGTTGCCTTTCGATCGCTCCAGTCCAGCAGTAGACTGTGTTCATAGAGGAGGCAGGGGACACGCCTCACCCACCTCCTGAAGACACTGCAGCTCAAGGTAATGGCAGACATATTTTCATCATGTAATAGTCTGAGAAAGCTAACTCGAGGGGAAGGTTACAAAATTACTTCTTAATAAGAAATGTATCAATCTGCTGTGAGACCTTAATCTAACTTAGGGAATAAGAGTGGGAACCCTCTTTTGTTCCCCTTGAACTTACTCTTGAGGTGACTAGGATTTCGTAATCTTTAAAATTTGTCTCTTCTTGTAATTTAAAATTTTCTCTCCATCTAGTCAGCTCCGTAGTATAGGCTTAGCCTCTGTAACTTTGGGCCATCAGCCCGCATAGGGTTTGAAGTATTTTCAAGTGTATTTCAAAGGAGTGCAAGTGCTCGCCTCCTAACATTTTGATTTTCGGCCTGTAACTTTAAACTTTTCTTTAACTAAGGCCAGCTAGAATGGGCATTTATTGCCCTGTTAATATTTACTCTCCATTTAAATGTAAGTTAGACTGTTTAGCGAATAAGACAGTGGAAACTGGTTGTTGCTAACCCAATGTAAAAGTTGAATTGTGACATTGAAAGGCTGGAAGCTTGTAAATTTTCGGGAGTAGTCTCCTAGGTAATTATGTGGGGCTAAGACGCTCTTTTATAATGTTGTAAATTTTGGAGCCCAGTCTCCTGACTTGTAATTGAGTGGAGCAATAGCGTTCCTGGTAATTTTGTCACGTTTGAGCTACGTAACTCATCTACCTATTGTACCTCATTTCAAATACTTATTGTTTCTAGAGCTGTAAAGCTCCCCTTGTGTATTTCCAATCAATTATGTGTTGCCATTGTTGCTTTCACGAACCGAACTTATAGACATGATATAGGCTTTTGGGCTTATGCAGTGTCAAGAAAATACAGTGACATTCCTTACGTTTCGCAGAGAACTGTGCTCTGCGTCATCAGAAGAAAATCTAGACTGTCCACGAGAAAGGCTTCTTAAACAATGACTTCTTGAAATTAAGGCGTTGTAATAGAAGTGGCGATGGTACGTTTATTCGTCACCAGATGGCTCCCCGGACGCGGCACAGCGCTAGCGTTCGGTCAGTTTTAAATTAAAATTTGATCTATTTACTATCCACCCATTCATGCCCGCATCTTCTTTCACCTCTGTCAACCACGGTATCCCCGTAAGAGCCTCCGTAACAGTTCAGGCAAAGTATTCACAACAGCGTAAAAGCCACAGAAGGTTGCATTATTTAACACACTCGGAAGGGAACTTTCATCCTGATTATCATTGATTACTTCTATATAAAATCAAGTCAAGAGCACAGGCGTATATGTTAATTTTACTAAAATAGGGGCTATGGGATAGTAGGGTAGTATAGTTGTGAAACATGGACACTGAATTCCAAGATTCCCTCGTTGGATTGAATCACAAATGCTCAGGTACTTAATCGAGTTAGCGAAGGAAGAATAACCCGATCTAGAGAGCCAGGAATTACGGCCGTGAGGATTCGTCGTGCTGAGCACACGATACCTCGTAATCTGCAGGTCGTCGGACTTAGCAGGGGTCGTTTGGTAGGCCATGTGACCTTTCAGGACTGTTGCGCCATGGGGTTGGGTTTTGAAAAGGAAGAGTTATTGTAACGCGACTGCGTGAAAGACGGGAATGGACACACACTTCGACATAGAGGCTTGCTACAGGACGCAATGGAAGGCAGGCTGACGAAATAAAAACGGCGAGCGAGACCACGTGACGATTTACAGACAAATTTAAACAAGTGGAAGTTCATACATTTGAACAAGTAAACGAAAGGACTCTCTGCAGTGAAATTTGCAGAGCTTTGAACAAAGGAACAAATGTGCTAAATGGCAGATACGCCATGAATCAATAAATGACAGGTGTTGTGCCAACACTATGATGCAGCATAGTCTTAATATTTCACGTGTCTGACTTTCCACCTCGGTCAGTATACTCAATATTTACATGTACAAAAATGTTGTATCTAAAAAAAAAGAACATTATTGAGGGAACCTCTGCATGTGTCTGTGAGAGAATGAGGAATTGGCACGTAACAGACAGCGAGGAGGGAACTACGTGAGCACATCAACGTGTGAACGAATGTTGACTGAATTAGACAACTAGTTCATTGAGAAAAAGAACAAACAGTGATTAGTTACATGCATATATCAAAAAATTAAAGGTAAGTTTGTATGTTATACAAATCACTGATCAGTACCAAAATCTACACGGCACACGGTAGGGTCGAAAAGGTAGTTATACTGTCAGACTCAAATATAAATTCCGTGTTTTAATGGAGACACACAAAAAACCCATGATTTTACGCCCCTCACTGCAAGAAACAATATTCGGTAAATTCTAAGGACACGCAAACAATACCTTAAGGCACTAGAATCAACCGTTTCCGAGATGTTTTCCAACAAACTCCCCACTCTTGGAAACTGGTGAAGAAATGGCCAGCCGTAACCATGGTAACGACACTTCATTTATATCCACGTAAAACTATGTTTCATGCAGTCTAGTTAAACCACATTTTTCTTCTTTTCCTTTTACTTTAAAGGCTGTTGTAATTAAAAGAAATATTGAACACACAGCGTCATTACGACAAATTGGGGCAAATATTCGTTTACAGGAAGAGGAATTGGGGGTTGAAAAAAATTACCAAGGTAGTTGTTCGAAAAATTTCCAACGTCTTGGAAGACTGGTTAAACAACAGATGGGGCATCTGTCATGGGTGACAGCCCAAATCAGTGATGACTGATTGATGGATATTATTATTATTAAAACGAATGGGAAAGGCCTATATTTGTAAGTTAGTGTATGTCATGTTAAGATAGACCACCAGCATTTGCCTAATGTGAAAATAGGAATCCACGGAAAACCAAATTCGAACAAACCCCATGACGCAACAGCCTCAAAGGGCCTAGGCCTACCAAGCGACCACTGCTCAGCCTAAAGGCCTGCAGATTATGAGGTGTCGTGTGGTCGGCAGGACGAATCCTCTCAGCCATTATTCTTGGCTTCCTAGACCGGGGCAGTCAGATAGCTCCTCAATTATAACCAAGTAGGCTGAGTGCACCTCGACGTGGCAGGGACTCGGAGAGTTAGTAACGTTATCCCTACACCACGGGGCCAGCATAAACCACCTTCAATAATAATAAATGATAATAGGCCTAATAATAATAATAATAATAATAATAATAATAATAATAATAATAATAATAATAATAATAATAATAATAATAATAATAGGCTTAATAACGACGTGTGGCCTCTGAAGAAGCCAGATGCACGTCTTTGAATTTGACGCTTTTGGGCGTCCCGTGCGTGTGTAAAGATGGCACCCAGCCGGGAATGGAACCCGAGAGCAATTGGATCAAATACCAGCACGCTAACCATTTAGCCATGGAGCCGGGCGTCTTCTGGGATGCCGACAGTGGGGTTCAAACATCCCTCGAATGCAAGCTTACAGCCACGTCACGTGAACCCCGGTGCCAACTCGCTCTGTTTTGACGAGATATTTTAACCATATATTTACTGATGTTAGTTACTGAATCGGTAAGCTATTTATTAGAATCACTGGTAAAATTCCACCAACATGTTTGTCTATTACTGAACTGGGCTGTGAAGGATTATGTATTTGTTTTAACTAAAATATATTTTAAATTATTTTTGTTAGCACATTTAATGACATTCTATATATACCACTCCAATAAATATTTAACTATTTATCTCACCAAACTATAGTGCCTCTCATAGACGCTTAATTAGATTTAACACAACATGGTTGACTCTCTTTTATATTAGACTAGCCTTGTAGTTAGCGATAGAACAGAGTTTGCATTGCATTTATAGACTATAACCGTTGTAGCGTGTGTGTGTGAATTCGTAATCCACAATACCACCATTGGATCCTATTGCACTGTACTACCATCTGATAATAGAATCTCAGCAATTTAAAGTCCACGTCTTGTGGGATTCTTATCCTATGCCTGGGCTACTTTAGCTATTTATCTACCTGAGTTTTAGATGCAATAATTTGCAGCTGCAGGTCATCACAATAATTCTGCAAACAATTATATAAGACTTACAACCAAACATTTCCTAATAATCCAGTATGAATGAATCGTAACATACAAATCATTGGTAGAAGAGGACGATGTAGTATCTTCATTATGACAATCTTAGGAGCCTGGTCATAGAAAGAAATTCAGCAGACGTAGATTCTGGAGCCGACTATTGGGCCATTTTGAAGCATTTCGATATACACAAATTTATCCTACATGAGACAATAAAATATGTAGCTCAAATCCCACCAGAATTCTTGCAATGTCTTTACAGTAAAACGGAGATGAACACTCGCGGTATCAAATCACTTCTTCAAGGAGGTACATTGCTACCCCTGTATGATTTAGTCTAGACCTGTCACTATACTTACTTTTTAAACGAACAGGCTGACCAACTCCATGGAAAATTGTTAGCATACTAGTCTTTGGTCCAAGGGCCCAGGTTCGATTCCCTGGCCGGTTGGGCATTTTAAATCCTCTGTCTAGGGGACGGGTGTTATGCCCATTCAACATTAGAAATAATCTAAGCTAAGTCCAATGCTGACAGAAGAGTATGCCGCCTAGAGAGCGTTAACAAAGCAGACCTGCAACAGGCCTCTCTGGAGGAGGTATTATTATTATAATAATAATAATAATAATAATAATAATTATTATTATTATTATTATTATTATTATTATTATTATTATTATTATTATTATTATTATTATTATTATTATTATTTCTTTCTTTCTTTCTTTCTTTCTTTCTTTCTTTCCTAATCCGTTTTCTGCCTACGGTTGGTTTCTCCCTCGGACTCAGCAAGGACTCTACCGCTTCAAAGGCAGTGAAATGTTGGGTCGAGTGATCAAATTAGGGACGAGGACCAGTACCTCGCCCAGGTGGCCTAACCTGCTATTCTGAAAAGGGGTTTGTTGGGGGAGGGGAAGATTTGAAGGGATAGACAAGGAGGAGAGAAGGAAGCATCCGTGGCCTTAAGTCAGGTACCATAACGGCATTTGCCCGGAAGAGAAGTGGGAAACCACGGAAAACCACTTGGAGGCTGGCTGAGGCGAGAATCGAACCCCCTATTCTCAGTTGACGTCCCAAGGCTGAGTGGGCTCAGTTCCAGCTATCGTACCTCTTTTCAAATTTCGTGACAGAGGCAAGAATCGAACACAGGCCTATGGGAGTGGCAACTATTCGCAGTAACCACTACACCACATAGGCGGACAATATTATTATTATTATTATTATTATTATTATTATTATTATTATTATTATTATTATTATTATACTTTGAAAGCGGGAAAGAGACTTCCGCTGCAAGCTAGACAAAAAGGGATCAATGAACTGGAAGAATAGAAAATTTGGATCAGAGAAGAGATATTCATAAGGCTTGGAGACTTCAGAGGCGCCTAAGTAATGATCAGACTAACACAACTCTAAATCATAATACCACTGCCAATAAAATAGCACGTATGTTGATGATGAACGGAAAGGCCATTCACAAATCCAGAAAACCAAAACTGCAAGTAATTGAACAAGAGGAAAAACATAAGCTTGCACCTTTATTCAGCAGGTAAGAATTAGAGAAGGCAATCAAACTGTGTAAAATAAGAAAATCAGCTGGCCTGTATCACATACAAACCCACCAAATTAGCTCTTTGGCTTAACTAAAAAGGAACGGATTCTCCAAATCTTCGAAAATTCTATGAACAGTTGTCAAATTTCAAAGATATATTAGACGAGCCGAGTGAACTCTTTGTTGAAACCTGGTAAAGAAGGAAACAATCCGTAGAATTTTAGACCAGTTGCACTGCTGTGCCAGATTTATAAATTGTTTGAAAGGATGATTTTAAACCGGCTCTTACCTATACTTGATCCCCTGAATTTCCCTCAGCAAGCTGGATTTCGTCCTGGTAAAATATGTGTGGGACAACTCCTCAATCTTACGCAGACTTCTAAAATTTATATCTACAACCTGACGAAGAATTTTAATTTTACCAAGTTCATTGAAAGTCACCTGCATAACCACAGGTTCTTCGTCTTCTTCCAAGGATAGTGCAATCTATGAAGATGACAGAGGAACGTCCTACCCCAAGAAAGAGTGCTGGCTCCAACTTCGTTCAATATGTATACCCCACCTACCGCCCCGAAGAGCCGGAGTTGTCTGAATGCTGATGATCTCGCTCCGCCACTCAAAGTACAGAATTTGACTCAGAGAAGACCAGCCTAAAGAATGCACAGTACAAACCAGCTTAAACCAAATCCATCAAAGACACATGTGTGTGCCTTTTTTCTTTCAGATGCACCGAAGCCACTCGTAGGTTAAAGACGGTATGGTTAGGGTTCGAACTGGAACAGAGCGACTATCCAAAATATGTAGGAACGACGCTTGATAGATCTCTTACTTTCAAGAAACACTGTCTGAACTGCAAGTTGAAAGTTTCAATCGAAAATAAACTCCGGAGAAAACCCCAAATTATCCGAACATCTGCGATGGCATTATGTTACTACGTGGCAGAGTAGGCTTGACCCGCCTGGTACAATTGACACATGCCAGTCGGGTGGTTGTAGCTGTAAACGAAACTCACAGAATTATTAAGATTGTTTGAAACCCACTCCAGTCGAATGAATTTTTCACTGCATGTGCAAGGAAAGCGGCCGCAACGACTGAAGTCAAAGAAGAGTTTCCTTAGAAGATACGGTACTTGGATCAACTGCTGAAAAAGCCAGGTTACAACTGTGGTGGGAAAAGACCTCCTTCCTTCCAGGCTGGAAATAAATTGTTGAATCTTTACCCCTAGTGATGATAAGGACTGTCTAACTTGGAAGTCCCTGAATAGGCTGAGTGGGCAGATCAAGTATTAATATGGCACTGGAGAAAATGGCATTCAGTGTGACTGTGGAGAAGACCAGTCTCTTCAACATGTACTTCAATGTCGACTGTGTTCAGCTTGCTGCACAGAAGATGTCCTTTATAAGGTCACAGTGAATTCACTGGAGGTAGCCAAGTTTGGTTAAAAACTACTCATACTGTGTAAAATGTATGTTTCTGATACGATAATTTTATTATTATTCACTTTGACCTTAGGGTCCTAAAGGGACTCTGGCCTTACAATCGACCACTGCTTAGCCCGAACACCTGCAGATTATGAGGTGAAGCATGGTCAGCGATTCAAATTCCCTCACCAATTATTCTTGCCTTTCTAGACCAGATCCGCTATCTCACCGTCAGAGAGCTCTTCAAATATAACTACGTAGGCTGAGAGGACCTCGCATCAGCCCTTAGGTCTAGGTAGAAGTTCCTGACCTGCCGGGAATCGAATCCAGGCCTCCGCGTAATAAGCAGGCGGGTTGCCCCTACACCCCGAGTTTGTTATTATTATTATTATTATTATTATTATTATTATTATTATTATTATCATTATTATTATTATTATTATTATTATTATTATTACTAATAATAATAATAATAATATTACTATATTGCTTTTCCATCAAATTCTTTATTTGCGTACATAGAAAGCAAAATGGTCATGTATTTTGTATATTATAGTATATTAGATAGTGTAAGAGGGGAGGAGTTGATTTCATCCTTCATGGGTATTCGCCGTTTAAGTGTAAGACGGAGACAAGTGAACCTTACTTCGACAGGCAAAAATAAATAATCTATATAATTCACATGTCCCGGGCTCCACATGGCATCAATAAAATAGCTAAGTTTCGCAAATAAATATTTGAATGGAAAGCTGTTGAATGAGAACTTCTGTAATCGATCCCGGGCATCGAAGTCCCAAACTACCTACTTTCATTGCCTTCACGGCTAAACTCAAGAGCATACGGGCCAATGGTACAATATGTTCGACTTAAATGGGCACTAATTTAAGTATATTGAAAGTAGGGTGTCCTACAACATGAGAGGAATACGCTAATAAATGAGAAGACTTTTGTTCCCAATAAAACATAAAATTTTAATGAACTGATAGAGTCACAAGGGGAAAAATAAATACACGAGACAATTCCATATAAACATACATGATAAATCAGTTACGTGGAGAGTGTCTCCATGTTCACGTCAGTCTGTTATATATCTGACCCTCATTTGACACTTCCAAATCACCTTGTACACACGCACTTAAGAACTTACATTTTTTACTGAATAAGGACGATCCCTTTCTATACTCCCGATACCCGCTGGTATCTCTTACACTACACAACAAACACACGATTAAATATACACATTACCGGGCGAGTTAGCCGTGCGTTTAGGGGCGGGCAGCTGTGATCTTGCATCCGGGAGATAGTGGGTTCGAATCCCACTGTTTGCATCCCTGAATATGGTTTTCCGTGGTTTTCCATTGTCACACCAGGCAAATGCTAGGGCTGTACCCTAATTAAGGCCACGGCCGCTTTCTTCTAACTCCTAGCCCTTTCTTATCCCATTTTCGCCATACGACCTATCTGTGTCGGTGCGACGTAAAGCCACTAGCAAAAAACGTACACACATTTGGTACGGCACTTCTCGCGAAAAGACCCTAATGAATTACTACAATGTTGCCTAAGTATGTTTCTCCAGGATGTCTTACACAAATACATAACAAGGCGGACCCAAGCGACGATTAATACAAGCACATAAAAATAACATGGAAATAAAAATAATCACCTGAAATTATGACAACAATAATACACTTTACACACAAGAACGCATCTATAAACTGTGACCCTTCCAGGTCTCCTGGTACTGATCCATGGTCGTCAATCTACATGGAATCGATCCCATGTTCTTAAGACCACGGGGTAAACGTCTGAAACCACACCTTCGATCTCATTTAATAATACAAATGTGTGTAATCACTTCGTCCCATTAAACATCGAGTCTACAACGCTGACGGTGATCTAAAATTTGCATGTGGCTATTAATACAGTATGAAGATGGAGTGAACTTATCGTATGAATGTTCCAATCACTTCACAGCCAAGCAAACCCTGTCTCTGGGATTAATGTTCTTTCGTACAAAGGGGTCATAAATATGTCACTGTGCAGTCGGATGTTTCGTCGGCTTGGAGGAACCACTTTCACTCTCGTTTCAAGCCCCTGTGAGGAATTTTCCCCTCGTACTACATTTGCCTCATCCAGGCAAACATTATTATTATTATTATTATTATTATTATTATTATTATTATTATTATTATTATTATTATTATTATTATTATTATTATTATTATTATTATTATTATTATTATCAAATATCATCTTATCAACGACCCGGCTTCTTTCAGCCTGACTATAATTGTAATATTTTTCTTATTCCCTTCACCTTTCCGGTCTGTCATTTCAAACACTGGCATACGAATAGTACTTCCCTCTCTCATACACAAATATCTCAAACCACATTGCTCTTTCAGTTAGAGGACTCTATATCACCAGGTACTTTAACTAACACCATAACACTCGCGTACTAATTAAATCACGGATCGTACGCCGCGTCACGTTTCGCCATCATCTGGTCAACAGCCTTAATATTACAAGGAGGAGTAACATCTGCATTACTTGTGAAGCATTAGAACAAATTAACTTGAAATATTCTGACGACTCATAAATACTAGTGGAACTGTAGTGACTTAGAATGTATATTGAAATACAAATCCCATCTTCAAATGCTTCACATTTAACAATACTACGGGTCTTATAACTAATTCATGCATAAAGTCCACGGGATAAAATTGTGATCACCCCAATCACAGAAGACAATCCATATAAAACCCTATTAATTAAAAAGTTTCAATCCCTTCAAAGCACGCCTATAGCGCTCACATATCCTTTATATATTTGCATGCAATAGAAACTTTTATGTAAATAACTTTAAACATTTTACGGGATATGAAATGCATGCTTAAAAATTGGAATGTGTTTAACGAGTCTGCTTGTAGTCGTCTGTCATTGGAAGGAACATCTGGGGTGTTTAAGCTGTCATCACTGCAGTCTTGTTAACGGCAAGTCCTCGGTTCGTCATCTGCTTGGTCCCGTTCATGATGGCTTGATCTGAAAAATTCCGTGGACGTTCTGGATGGTGCCTGATGATCGCAAGCATACAGGCGCGTTCTGGTCGATTCCTAATCCTGGAGATTCAGGCACACAGCGCGTTCAGGTAGAACCCTCGTGGGTTCGATGAACACTCATATACACATGGACAAACGAGGAAAATGGTTAGTGGAATAAGTGGAATAAGTGGAATAAGTGGAATAAGTGGAATAAGAGCGAATAAGATCGTGCAGACCGCTACTTCTTTCCCCTTTATCGTCACACGGCACTAGTCAAGAATATTGTTCTTTTCTATGTGAGCGCTGCTTGTTTAATTATACGGCACTTCCTGGCTTAATCTAGCATTGCCTATTGTCTCGTACGACGTTTCCCAACACTGCAATTTCCTTGATTACGGCAAGTTAATTACTTGTAGGATATGATTACATATCACTACGTAAGAGCGATTTGTCGGAAGCTTGACCCATTCCTTAACTACTATTCATGTGAGCCGCCACTGTTCGTTAACGGTCTGCACTGTCTGCACTCCCTTAATATTCGAATATATGAATATGGGAGTTACAAGCACCTACATTCGCACACCACAATTCTGCTTTCATCCCGTACGATCGGAGTATACTTCACTTAGAACTGTCTGATATAGAACAGACTTCACTTGAACAATATTCTTAAAATTTGAATAGTACCTACTATTCTTCAATATCACTGCACAACACTTGGTCTACTATGAACCATGAAGACTACTTCCGATTACAATTACGAATGAGTGAATGAGTAGTGGACCTAGTATGGCCATTTATTTTATAGAGATCTGATCTTCTGGCAGTGTAAGTGGTAAACTCCGCCCCCTTCTGAAAGATCGCTCCGCTAGTAGTTACTTCTCAGAGTCGAGTGAGCGCTCAGTTTGCAGCCCTGAATTTCTTCTATCTACTGATTGAGTTTCATTCAGATTGCATCGTGGGATCGCTCGTAATCTCGTAGGCTTTCCATTATACTGATTGAGTTTCATTCAGATCGCATCGTGGGATCGATCCTAATCTCGTAGGCTTTCCATTATAATGATTGAGTTTCATTCTGATCGCATCGTGAGATCGCTCCTAATCTCGTAGACTTTCCATTATACTGATTGAGTTTCATTCTGATCGCATCGTGGGATCGCTCGTAATCTCGTAGGCTTTCCATTTTACTGATTGAGTTTCATTCAGATCGCATCGTGGGATCGATCCTAATCTCGTAGGCTTTCCATTATACTGATTGAGTTTCATTCAGATCGCATCGTGGGATCGCTCGTAATCTCGTAGGCTTTCCATTTTACTGATTGAGTTTCATTCTGATCGCATCGTGGGATCGCTCCTAATCTCGTAGACTTTCCATTATAATGATTGAGTTTCATTCTGATCGCATCGTGAGATCGCTCCTAATCTCGTAGGCTTTCCATTATAATGATTGAGTTTCATTCTGATCGCATCGTGGGATCGATCCTAATCTCGTAGGCTTTCCATTATACTGATTGAGTTTCATTCAGATCGCATCGTGGGATCGCTCGTAATCTCGTAGGCTTTCCATTTTACTGATTGAGTTTCATTCTGATCGCATCGTGGGATCGCTCGTAATCTCGTAGGCTTTCCATTATACTGATTGAGTTTCATTCTGATCGCATCGTGGGATCGCTCGTAATCTCGTAGGCTTTCCATTATACTGATTGAGTTTCATTCTGATCGCATCGTGAGATCGCTCGTAATCTCGTAGGCTTTCCATTTTACTGATTGAGTTTCATTCAGATTGCATCGTGGGATCGCTCGTAATCTCGTAGGCTTTCCATTATACTGATTGAGTTTCATTCAGATTGCATCGTGGGATCGCTCGTAATCTCGTAGGCTTTCTATTATAAATTGGCGCTTTAGCTATTGTGTCGTGGGGAACCCCACGTATCTGTCACTCGGTTATACCTTCAACATCTGGTTCCTCTTACCCGCACCTGTCTAAAGTGCGTCATTACTGATCCAATCGTTATGTATTACATATTTCCGTATCATTGATTAACATAAAACACACTGGTTGAATAGAGTCCTTGAAATACGCTACAGCTTCATTAGTGAGGAGCTCGCGGGTATGACACTTATCTGCCCCGCCTTGCTAAACGTTGGGCTGCTGACTGATGTTAGAAAGGACTATGAGATAATTTATTAGCCCCTCAAAATATTAACTTAGAGAAAAGTGGAATGCCTTTAGAAGAAAGCAGATATGAGATAGGAAAGGATTTTGAATGTTATATAGCAGGCCTGCTCTCTTTTGTGTCCAATACGACTTCAAAGTACCTACTTGTATTCAGAAGTGTTCTTATAAAATGGCTATGACGAGTGCATTCATTGGCCCCTGTACTCGTGCTACTACCAAACGGTCGAACAAGACACTAGTTACACGTCACCACCTTCAAAAGTGAAATGTAAACCATACCCGGACGTACAAAAAAGTAAAGCGTTAAACAATGTAGTACGCCCCTCGTAGAAATGAAAAATTACACAACAGTCACCCACCTGGAGGGACTGTACCCCATGGAGTGTCCGTCACCAAACAGAAAATCCTTTATCATCAGAGAGAGAATAATTCCCATAAAGATCCTAGACTCGGTACTGGAAGAAGGGGGAGTAAAGGAGGCGTCACAATTCGGAGGTCCACTCCCAGATAGGAAGGCTATTGTCAACCCCAGGAAAAGGAGGGTAGCTCTGTATGCTCACACTGGCGATCTACCGCACCTTTTCACCTTTTGGTGGAACAAGAAATTTCGTACCTCCAAGTTGTCCATGACATAAAAGGACTTAAAGGAATTGGGATTTTTACAGAATTAAATAATAGACAGATTGTGAGAAAAATCAATCAATCAATCAATCAATCAGTCAGTCAGTCAGTCAATCGATCTATCAATCAATCAACCAGTCAGTCAATCGATCTATCAATCAATCAATCAATCAATCAGTCAAAACCATTGATCTGCATTTAAGGCAGTTGCCCAGGTGGCAGACTCCCTACCTGTTCTTTACCTATTTTTTCTTAATCGTAAAGAATTCGGAAATTCATTGAACATCTTTCTTACTAAATTTTTCCAAACATTAACTCCTCATATAAACAAATATTTGCCCCGATTCGTTCTCTTGAATTTCAACTTTATCTTCATACTAGCATGTTCCCGCGTTTACTAATTCAACCGTAAGATGTTTCTAAACTCTTTATTTAAAGCAAATCAAAGCATTATATTTATTAACTAACATCTTTTCGACATAAATTGCGTGAAATACATTATTTTATTTTTATGATATTGTTACTTTCAATGCTTAAGTTATCGGGTTGATGGATGGTACAAGTAATATTAAAACCATGTAAAAGACCTTGTTATATAATACAAAATATATTGTTTCCTTAGAGCTTCGGAATAAACTATATTAATGTCCTTCCATTGGAGGTAAGATGTATACTGTATTGTGTTTGCCTTTCGAACTCTTGAACAATCCACGTACAGTTGAGAATGGCAAAAGCACCGTTTTCGAAGATGGAGTCCTACAAATTTAGGCGATTGTCCTATGTCAACATTTCAGATCTGTGTGTGTCGTAGATTTGACTGCACTTCGCATACATACACACAAACACTTTCGAATATATACGAGCTGATGGCTTTTCGTGTCGCGTGCCGAAAATTGCTTCCTACTCAATGGACTTACAGTCCGAGGAATAATACTTCGGCTGCGGCATGCTCAGTCATGATGGTGGCTTCAATAATATTCGTCATCAGTTTCAGAGCCGTGTTCATTGCAGAGGGAAGTATTCATATTCCTGAGAAGGATAATCGGTGCCACAATCGTCCACTCCTCTCTGTCGTGTAGTTGACAGCCTCATCTGTATGACATGTCGTGTCGATAGACTTTTCAATTTATAGGAAATAGAAGTGTTGGATGTTGATGACATTGACAGCTTCATGTCTTGGTGCAAGAATTGCTCTCAGACACAGCCATGCGTCTTAGGTGAAAACCTGTGCCCACCTATGACAAACATTTTAGATCTTTGTTTGCCGTGGATTTGGCTGGGCATCGCACACATGAACACAGACAGATAGACAGACAGACATCATGGATTGAAGTAAAATGGCTTCCTATTCCACGGACTTACAATGGTATCCCGACTGATATATGTATTATTCCTTGTTTATTATTATCGTTGTGTCATATATGTTTCCTCTAAATGTTTAAGTGTCCAACACTTGCCCCCTTTCTCTGCGGGCTTTGGGTATGAAGTGAGATGAATCTTCGTAGCGAATTTCTACGACCGGATGACTTTCATGACGTCAACCCAATCAGATGAGTTAATGAGATGAAAGGAATGACATTATATATGATAGTAAGAATGAAGTGGATGAAACCCGGCGCCGACATATAGCACACTCCTTTCGAATAGCTCAAGACTTTACGTCCCGATCCGACGGACGAATCACCATCAACAGCGTCATATGCCCTCACACCATATAAGACCAAGAACGTTTTCCTACGCCCTGGACGTAAAATGGCTCCTTGAATATTGTGTTCTCTACCTATCTTATGTACGTTGCCTAGCGACAGAGACTCTATGCATTTAATCTTGGTGACAGCACGTTGGATTGTCATATCCCCATGCACGTTTTCCGATGGTTTCTCGTTCATAACTCACCAACGAAAGCGAAAATGAAAATTCCCGCTTCGAGGTATATTCTGACCCCTTTCCATCTACCTATGTTCAAAATTTCAGATCTGTGCGTACTGCAGATTTTGCTGGGCATCGCGCACAGACACACAAACACTTCCTTTTATAATTATAGATTGTAATCATTCCTACCTGAAAAAAGCCACCAATCATACTTATTCGTCTACTAATGTCATTCCACGCCATCTCTCTAATGAGTCCGATCGAACATACCACTTAATCGAACAGCTCGTCTCCTTTCTCCCCAATCTTTCCAGCCCGAACTTTGCAACATTTTCGTAGCGCTATTCTTTTGTCGGAAATCACTCAGAATGAATCGATCTGTTTTTATTTGGATGTTTTCCAGTTTTTGAATCAAGTAAAGCTGGCGAGTGTGTCATACACCGGAACCATATCTAATTTTGGTTATAATAATAACAAATATGTTCTCTCCTTAACATACTTGTATTGCAAACCCAAAATACCTTCATAACCATGTGGAGGCATCTGTAATCTTTATTTACAATCCCATACATGTTATTATCCCAATGAAGTACTTCCTTTACTTTAATACCTAGGTACGTACAGTGATTCCCATAAAGAACTCTCAAGTCATCTCGTATCCTGAAGGAAGTTGGTGGTATTCAGGGAAGACCTCTGGAGAAGAAAGATACTCCCTGGTCAGAAGAAAGAAAGAAACTACACCGGGAGAATATGCGACAATTGTGGGCAAAGATCAAATCACACGAGTTGAACAAATATTGTTCCAGTAGAGCAATTCGGAAGAATGTTCATAAACGAAGGAAGATTAGAAGACAGAAAGAAAGAAAGAAAGAGAGACAGAAATAAAGAATAATACACTTAATATGACGAATGAATACATGATAAATGAAGCCGTTTGATTTGTTCATTTGAATCAGCACAAACTAAAAATAAGTATGCGAGACCACAATTCACTCTTCTTACGAGTCAATAGGTGATATTATGTGCTACATTACTGCTATTCATACCACTTGTGATGCCTACGACACCTCCTTGCATGATCCTCTTCTTCTTTTACAGCCACTAGTAAAGTAATGACAACGAAGATCAATACTCGCTCAAAATATTCCTCTACCAATTTCACGCTGCTATGCATGGCTGCATCTTCATTCGGTTGTGCAGTAGGCTTTAGAAATTCATGAGGCGTACCGCACTTTTCTCGAGTAATCTGCTCAGGACATACCACATCCTATAGAAATTATGAGGGAGTAGTTGTTGTTCAACAGAATGGAATTAACCATTCACGGATAGCTCTATGATAGTTGGAAGGTGACTTGTACGGGAATTGGGTTTGACGAATTTCTGCAATACTTATTTGAGAATAAAACAATATATTCCCCTCTGAGAGTTGGTAATACTTGAAAAAAAAACATAAATACACTCATTACACGTAACCGTAAAACTAAATTAAAAACCTAAATTAAAACGAAAACAAAAGAGTGGTTGAATTGCTGGCTACATTTCTAGAAAATAGGATTCAAAGAATGAGAGTAGGTAAAGAGTTATCTGATCCTGTAATCATTAATAGTGGACAGTATTTTTGTACCTTTACGTTTTCTTAGACGTACCGTGTAAATGATATGAGTAAAGATGTGGAATCACAGATAAGGATATTTTCGGATGATGATATACTGTACAGATTAGTAAATGAGCTGTAGGACTGTGCGCGACTGTGGGTGGAATTAAACCATGTTGTGAGATGGATAGCAGACAATGGTATGGACGTAAATTGGATGAAAATTAAAGTCGTAAGATTCACCAAGAGCAAAAGTGCTCTCAGTTGTAATTACTGTGCTGATGGGGTGATAGTATCGTGGGGAACGATGTAATTATTTTTTTTTAATTTCGTGTGGCTATTTCTAGCCGAATGCAGCCCTTGTAAGGCAGACCCTCCGATGAAGGTGGGCGTCATCTGCCATTTATAGGTAACTGCGTGTTATTGTAGTTGAGGATAGTGTTATGTGTGGTGTGTGAGTTGCAGGGATGTTGAGGACAGCACAAACACCCAGCCCCCGAGCCATTGGAACTAACCAATGAAGGTTAAAATCCCCACCCCGGCCGGGAATCGAACCCGGGACCCTCTGAACCGAAGGCCAGTACGCTGACCGTTCAGCCAACGAGTCGGACAGGTGCTATTGTAAGGAATGATCTTCATTGGGGTAATCATATTAACGAGGTAGTTAAGAACGGCTACGAATCTCTTCGTATGGTTATGAGAGTATTTACGAGTTGGAGTAAGGATGTAAAGGAGAGGACGTATAAGTCTCTGGTAAGACCGCAGTTAGAATATGGCTCCACTGTATGGGACCCTCACCAGGACATTTTCATACGGAGACTGGAGAAAATTCCAGAGAAAGCAGCACGATTTTTTCTGGGAATTTCCGACAACGTGTGCTGTATCCTGTCATTGATTCGGCCAAGTTCAGGGTAAAAGCACCTGGAACGTCCGGATGTGGGCAATAAAATCTACATACACTAAAGTATACTAACAGTATATGGACAGGAAACACGTACATATAAAACTAGTGAATGAGAACGCAGGTATTTGGATATAGTAGATTTATTAAGCTAGAAACATCAATTGAACTCATATTAATCAAACCTGCCGGAAGAAGTCGATGCAGAAAAAAGAATAATTTATGAAGGAACTGTGGACTTCTATATCTCTGTAATCGGCTTGATGTTAAGTGCTCGAGGAACCATACCTACATTTTTTGTCAACTTATGCAATACTTTTGGGCTGAATAGGGATTTCATCTATAACATCGCGATTACCATACTCAAGAAGTCCATCATGATCTTCAAGAACCATGCTTTCGGACCTCAAACAATGTTTGACATGCCTTACTCGATTGCCTACACGTAACATCATACGATCACATTTTCTACTGTATCCATACACATTATTGTTGTTAAGGTACTCTTTGTCTTTGGGAAACCTCCAGCTGTTGCAGGAAGATTGTACAATAAGTAAGTAAATAAAATGAAATATACTAAAAATCGACCTAAAATGGATCAGAGAAGGTGATACGCACATTTACAGGAATTGACATCTAACGTTTACGGGTTGCGACCCGAAAAAATACGATTTCAAGTTATGTGGAACGGGAATGTGTTATATTGTTGCATTTGATTGACTGCTTCGTTAAGTCCCTAAGTCCTTTCGTCGTAGGCTCCATCTGAAACCGTCCATAATATGCGAAAATAATATTCGATAAACTATTAGTTGCCCTAAATTACATATGCACATTCCGATCACTCGGACACAAATATATTACTTGTTCATGATGCGTCTAAATTACCTCTCCAAAGTAGCACAGACTCTAATCATATGGGTCCGCACCCATAAGCAACGGACAAGGGCAGAACCTTGCTTACCTAAAATTAGCCAGCGGGCTAAGGTGTCTCCGTTACTCAACAAAGAACAACATCACAAGACAAAAACAATAAATGCACTGGACAGCAATAAAAAACACACGGTAAATATACATAAATCACACCTAAAAATAAAAAAAACACACAAATATGCATTGAAGTTGATAGAGGCACCGGAATTCGATATCAACATACACAGGCTCCGAAGACTGCATGTCTCATCAAGACGCAGCATTGCCGTATTTCGACACGGTAAGCGACATCAGCTGGTAGATTTCACCCTTAGTGTTAGACTACCAATGACTATAGCCTCCGCGCAAATTTTTGTCCCGATCTGTGCGGCGGCACTAACTAAGGGACCTAGCCCAGTTGAAGTCAGTCCTTGGAAGCTGTTATACTTTACACGTTACTACCGCGGTCCGCGTACGCGTTATAAATGTTTATGCTTCTTGCTCTTGTGAGCTAACGCGCGGCGATTGAATCATAGTCTTACAAGAGTTTCACAAATAATGTATCTAATACGTTCGCGAATTACGCCGCCGCACTTGGCGTTTCAGAACAGCGACTGAAAATCAAGTGTGAATTGGCCTATCACTGACGACTGAACATCACAGAGCGCTGAGAATCAATCAGTTACTGTAACACGAATAAAGTAAACTCGTGTCCTCATCCCGAGGTGGTGCAGCTCTTTACAGGCACACCCCCAATGGAGGTGAGCTGCATGTACCATTTCAACCACATACCAGTCCTCCTGCCATTCTTAAATTTCTGGCAGTACCGGGAATCGAACCCGGTGTAACACGAATGAGCGAATGAGAACACTTCCCCCTTGAGGCGACCTTTTTCAGCCTTAAGAGGACGCCCAGCTCGAGGTAATTCCCCGCCTAACAGCGTGTTCGCCTTTGTGATAGCCTACCAGGCGTCAACGGCCGTCGTACAAATACCTACATCTCTCAGTTGAGCACAAGTAAATAATATTATCGACTCCTGGCATTCGATAATTCTGTTTTTAATTATGTGTAGAGTCAGATCTGTGGAATTTGGCTTAGTGGCGGATTTATTGATTTAAATTCAGAACGATTCCAGCCATGGGGAAGAGAGGTTTGTCAGTCTGTAACAATTGTTCTGTAGATCCCCCCGTTCAAATCTCACCCCCTCCAGGTTACATTGGTTGGGCTTGGTGATATAGCAGGGGTCTGCATGACTGATATCAGGACCTGCGGCTCAATTTCAACTCGAGAAATTCGTTCCTTCCGGAACAATACAGGGTTCTCACGGCCTATGGCGCTCAACAAGGATTCCTGCCTTCATTCCTTACGGCTCTATAACGCGTTGAATAAAATTATGGCACAGTATTCTCATAAATAAATAGAAGCGTATTGCGATATGGCTCAAAAGGAATAGTGTCACTAAAATGTTGAACATTTTGGGCCGGGAAGACTTGTGAGTAGGCAGACGAGATGCTCGACTATGTGACATATTTCGAGCTGTCAGTGGTGAGTTGGCGTGGAATGACATATATAGAAGAGTAAGTTAGAGTGAAACTTTTAAAAGTAGGAAAGATCACAATATGGAGATAAAGTTGGAATTCAGGAGGACAGATTGGGGCAAATATTCATTTATAGGACGAAAAATAGGGGATTGGAGTCCGGCTCCATGGCTAAATGGTTAGCGTGCTGGCCTTTGGTCACAGGGGTCCCGGGTTCGATTCCCGGCAGGGTCGGGAATTTTAACCTTAATTGGTTAATTTCGCTGGCACGGGGGCTGGGTGTATGTGTCGTCTTCATCATCATTTCATCCTCATCACGACGCGCAGGTCACCTACGGGTGTCAAATCAAAAGACCTGCATCTGGCGAGCCGAACATGTCCTCGGACACTCCCGGCACTAAAAGCCATACGCCATTTCATTTCAGGGGATTGGAATACATTGTCTGTCTGTTAGGTCATCAGCCCAGAGGCTGGTTGGATCCTCAAATAGCACCACCAAAGGCTATGCAGTTATAGGGAAACCGAAAAAAACAATGGCAAAGCCCAAATGAGGCGTACTATGGAAGATAAGGAGTGAGGTAGTTTCCATTGCTTTCCTCACTGGACGAGAAGGTGCCACTGCAGCTCGACTGATCCTATGAGCTACACATTTCATAACACTCAGACACTAGTTGTGCTCCAAATGTCATTACTCCGCACCACCCACACCCCAGGAGCTTCCATACGGTCACAGCCACGGATGAGACTGGAACTCCAGTGGAAGCTACACTTTGTTCTGGCCTGCACCGTGAGACGGATATAAAAGTATTGTATCCATCAAGAAATAGCAATAGGGGGTGGAATACATTATCAAGGGAAATGTTCGACACATTCCCAAATTCTTGTAAATATGAGGTAAGCAATTGATTGATTGATTGATTGATTGATTGATTGATTGATTGATTGATTGATTGATTGATTGATTGATTGATTGATTGATTGATTGATTGATTGATTGATTTTACTCTCAACAGGTGCATATCCTGAAACGGAATTTTCGTGGAAGGGAGCAGTAACGTAAGAGATTACTAAATGATAAATATAAATTTTCTTTAGGAAAATTGCAATTAAATAATTCTTTAGCCAATCCTATTTATTTCTGTTGTTATTAGAGCAGTCTGGGCTCAATTTGAGTTTTGGCTAGAAGTCCTTTGTAGTTCATGTTATTTTTCAAGTTGAAATCCGTGTCCTAAATCCGCTAGCATTCGAGTATCTCCATTAAAAGCGGGAAAACAAGCTACTGAGCTAAACACGCCTCCATAAGAATAATTCCTAGCACAGGCGTGAAACGTTTTAAACCCATATGTTGGTGTGAGAGACCGGGTAAGAAGTGACCTAGAATATTTCTTGAGCTTGTGTCTGTTATTTCTTGGGTAGAACGAAACACCTGTCATTTCGGGCTTTGCTTGAAGCCGTAGTTATTAACAGTTGTTTTGAAAGTGCTAATAACTAAATGAATTGTACTGACAGTGCTTCTCTAAGTCAGCAACACTCGACAAACATAGCAAAAATTTGTATGCAAATATCTTTCGGAGATGTTTATGTGCCACTCACGAATAAAAATGTAGTCAAAATTGAGCACACATGCAACTCGAGTAGCCCTACAAACCTGAAGTAATTCGTGAAAACTCGCAATACAAAACAGAGGGTGCCTGACCGAGGTGTTACAGACGTTTTTGGAAGGGCGTGGGTTAGATTCCCAGTGAGGAAACGGAAAAATTTTAAAAATGTAATTTCCGACTTCAGAGATACACACGGTCCCGAGGTTCTTTCAACATACACCAAAACTGAGTGTCAGGTTAATTCCTGCGGGCAAAGGCGGCCGGGCGTAGAGCTAACCACTCTACCCCACCAAGTGCCGAGATTACGGATAGTGCAAGCCTTCACCTGTCACCCCTCCAAGGGCCTTCATGACCTGTACGGAGATGACTTTGCTTGCATTTATCGATACAAATTATGCAATGGCAGAGAATTTTAAATGTCCAGCCTGTGTCACATAATCAACCTAAATAATTGTTCTGGACTCAATACAAGGCCGGGTCCGTGGTTTAGAGATAGTGAGCCTGCCTCTTACCCAGAGGAACGAAGAAAATTTAATGAGTGAGCATTGCACAAGCTATGGACGGAATTCCGGACGCAGCTAGAATCCCCATAGATATAACCCGCACTGCAGGGTGAAAGCCATGGGATCCCCCTACTTTCAGTCACCGATTCCTGACCAGGTTAGAGTTTTTTACCCCGTGGATCTCCTTTGGTGACATACAGGGGATTAAGTGCTGATAAATGTGTCGTGCGGTTAGAGATGAGCAGCATTGATCTTGCATTCCAGAAATGGTGGATTCGAAACACACCGTCGGCAGCCCTAAAAATGGTTTTCCGTGGTTTCCCATTTTCACACCAGTTAAATGGTGGTGGTGTACGTTAATTGAGGTCCATTCCCATCGTTACGTCGGGAAAACCAGTTAAGGTGTAAGTGAGAGTTTAAAAAGCAACAACAAGTCGTCCAATGAATTTGATATACGTTCTTGAGGGTCATAACATCTAAACTATAAGAAGAAGGAGAAGAAGAAGAAGAGAACACTGTTCATAACGAGCATCGAGTCAGCACCCAGAGAACTTAAGGTGAACTTAGGAAAAGTAAAGAAGGCAGAGAAATTCAAATATCTGGGTGAGTGGACAGAGCCCAACATTCGTGAAAAGGAAGCTTTCGGGTGAATGATCAACAAAATGGAAATGGCTTACCATCTAACCAAAGACACCTACAATAAACGATGAAACTTATGCACTACTGTATCCTAATCCAACCGGAGACGCTATATTCATCGGAATGCCTTGCGATGAATAAGAAAGGCCCGGAGAAGAACTGGAAGCCAAAGTGAGGATGATTCTAAGAAAGATCTTGGGCCCTGTCGAAGAACAAGGAGAGTACAGAAGACGACACAAGGATGAACTGTGTCTACACGTGGAGAAGATAACGGAGACCATACGCGAAAGGAGAATCTCTTTCTATGGCCAGTTGGCACAAATGAGCTCCGGAAGATTGTCCAATCGAATCTGTGCCTACTTTGCATGAAAGAAAACCAAAGGGATCTGGTTTATACAGGTGGAAAAAGACCTAAAAAAAACGGGAGATCTCACATTATGACATCTTGGATGTGACTCTTTGAAGAAGAAACTTGGGGAAGTACAGAGTTTTCAGCCAAAACCCAAAATCTAAACCGGCAAAAAGTGGACCTAAGAACGGAGGGTTGCTCACGGAAGAAGAATGCTGGAAAACTGGGCAAATGTTAAAGAGATTAGGAGAAAGCAGATTAAATATCGTGGACCATAGAAGACCGAAACAAGAAATAATAATAATAATAATAATAATAATAATAATAATAATAATAATAATAATAATAATAATAATAATAATAATAATAATAATAATAATAAACGTAAGGGATATTGCAAACGAAAATATTTGTTCTCGTCTGCTTAGTGATAATGAAGAGAAAATCTTATGGTGTATATAAGCATCCTGAACAGATCTCAGATACTACCAAGAAAGGCTATTAAAATTCTACGGTCACAGCTGATAATGAATAGACTGACCGAAATAATTATTTTTATTACTCTTGGTAGATAACGATATCAAACACTTTTGACCATTCCTAAGTCTATTTGAAGTGGTAACAAAGAAGATTTTCTACATGGATGACTGGCGGGCGAACTGCTCCGGTAAAATCCGAAAGCGATGAAAGTCCCAGAGATGAATCACATGATGGTTGGAACCGAATTCATGAGACAGACACCCTCTGGACGGAGGAGAGAAAGATAAACTATAGCCAGATAATATGCGATTACTGGACTTAGTTGGATTATTATTATTATTATTATTATTATTATTATTATTATTATTATTATTATTATTATTATTATTATTATTATTATTATTATTATTATTGTTCCGGGGTATTTTGTGGAACGCAGAGAGGTGACAGAAGGTTCGGGCTTGAATGGGTCTAACTACAATACCAAGAATTGAATTATAATTTTAAAAGGTCATATTTCTTGAAGAATTTCAAAAATTAACAAATAACAACATGG
Organism: Anabrus simplex; assembly: GCF_040414725.1. Classification (NCBI taxonomy): domain Eukaryota; kingdom Metazoa; phylum Arthropoda; class Insecta; order Orthoptera; family Tettigoniidae; genus Anabrus; species Anabrus simplex. Next base: position 312,568,344 of record NC_090271.1, read on the forward strand.
CAGGTACAATTAGCAATCTTGAAACAAGTCTTGGACAATCCAAGGTTAGTGAATATTTACAGATTTGGGGCTTCAAGCCCTTAGTTTATTATTCTGAGCTACGAGCTCAATTTTAAAAAAATTTCAATTCAAAAGGAGGAACAACTTATTCAAGTGCAGAAATCCCCTAATTCAAAGAGCACTTGCTCCCTAAATTACAATATCTAGCCTTCCAGAGGCACTCTTCACTATTACGAAAAACTCTGAAAAGAGCTAACAGGCTCTCAGTTTCTTCCAGCCTACACGAGGCAACATTACATCACAATATTACACTCTCTGGCTTCACAAGGTACGAATAACAAATGGAAATAGTCTTACACAGGGGTATCTGGTACTCAACCTACCGGGCGTTTGCGGAAAAGAACAGGTTAAATAAATGGGCCGAACACAAACTGAACGGAGGCGTACACTGCGCTTCCAGATAATGAAATACTAAAAACCTACAGGCTCTCGGCCGATGAAACAGGGGCTAGTTCCAAACTACTGAGGTGGCTCGCATGGAAATAACTGTGATACATTACAGGAAAGAAAGGTTGCGAAATCGTAGTAACCTCAAACCAAGATGAAGGGGAGCTCGAGACGGAAGCTCACTCTCTATCCCCGATTTACAGTTAAAGATTTTATGAGGTTTTACATTAGCCGAAAGAAAATTTACATTTTAGAAAGGTATGTTACATAGTTAAGATTCGGGCCTTCCCCTCAGATAATGTTGCGGAGACAGCAAAAAAGATAGAAGTTACGTGGCCATTACCTGGTAGATATTCTGCCGGCCGAAGAATGAGGCGGCCCGCCTCCTGCCTTAACACACACACTTAGAAAGATGACGATCAATTGACAAGGAAACTCGAAAAGCAGCATCTTATATACTCTCAGGGAAGGTTCGAGAGAATTCAGGACTAATCCAGACACGCCCTCTCAATTTTTATTTGTTAACACAAAGCGAACAAGAAATGTTTGATTGGTTGAGAATTAAGAATTAAGAAGTGTTGCCAACGCAATTTTTTTTTTGCAAGTTGCTTTACGTCGCACTGACACAGATAGGTCTCACGGCAACGATGGGACAGGAAAGGGCTAGGAGTGGGAAGGAAGCGGCCGTGACCTTAATTAAGGTACAGCCTGGTGTGAAAATCGGAAACCATGGAAAACCATCTTCAGGGCTACCGACAGTGGGGTTCGAACCCACTGTCTCCCGAATACTGGACACCGCCAAAACTAAATTAACATAGATTCAGTTATGAAAATCTAGAAATACTAAAATTCTTTAAGTTGTAAGTTCTTTCAACTTGCACCAGAGTGCACGGTCAGAGATTTTGGTAATGTCATCTGTGAAAGAATGTCCAAACTTCTTGACGTATGCCAAAACAAAACAAGGAGAAATTCAACAAGGAGAAATTCAATCAATTTAGAAAACCCCACAATAACACAATTCCTTAATATTTTAGTAGTGACATCTTCTGATTAAAGTTCCAACTTCATGTGGTTTCAGTTTCACCTTTTGATCGATAGAGGAGTTTATTAAGGCGCTAATTTTGAATGCGCGGCGTTGAGGTGTACCTCCCAGTACAATTATTATTATTATTATTATTATTATTATTATTATTATTATTATTATTATTATTATTATTATTATTATTATTATTATTATTATTGTTGTTGTTGTTGTTATTATTATTATGTACATGTGTCTGACCCTCTAAGGAGTACGTTGAACCATTATTTAGCATTGTTATTCTTGATGTTCTTGTTCTGCTTATCTTCCCAAAACTTCCTCACCCTTTCACTACGGGCCTGTCACCTTTCTTGTGTCCACACGTTCTTGGTTTTCAAATTTCTTGCCTTTGGTTTCTTAGGCGCAAATTTGTGGATGTTGTTACTTTGTCTATATGAAGTCCTTGTGGTTTTCAGTGGGCCAATGTCGACTTCTGCGAGATCTTTTGGGGTGTCTACTAGCCAGCGCACTTTGGTTTAATGTTCCATTGATAACGAAAAATATTTTCTTGGTCAATCATGAGCCATCCATTCGTGCTAAATGCCCGTAGAATTTCATACGTATTTTGCATGCAAGTGAAGTGAATCGCTCAGTCAATGAATAGAGTTCCTCCGAGCTTTATCGCATGCAAATGCAATTTTAAACTTGGGTTCGAATATCTTCATCAATATCTCTAATGTTGATGTTTATGATGATGCCTCAATTGCGTAGAGTGCCTCTGAGAGAACAACAGTGTTGTAGATTCGGAGTTTGGCCTTGGTCGAAAGTGATATCTTGTTGTAAACGCTCCAGGTGATTGTATAGACTTCACGTAACTTTCCAGCGCGGTTTTTGTTGGCGACTCTTTCGTTGTCAGTGCTCCCGATAACTTCACCTAAGTACTTAAACTGTTTTACTTGTGTGACGCTGCTATAGTGGGTCACGAGTGGCAGCAGGTGTGAGGTTTTGGTGTCCACGTACTTTTCTTCCGTAAGAGATGTGGAGGCCATTCTGACAGCAATCTCATGGAGCTTCTCGAAGGCATGTCTTTTTTTTTCAAGGTGCTTTACGTCGCATCAACACAGATAGGTCCTATGGCGACGATGGGACAGGGAAGGGCTAGGAGTGGGAAGAAAGCGGCCGTGGCCTTAATTAAGGTACAGCTCCAGCATTTGCCTGATGTGAAAATGGGAAACCACGGAAAACAATCTTCAGGGCTGCCGACAGTGGGGTTCGAACCTACTATCTCCCGAATGCTGGATACAGGCCGCACTTAAGCGACTGCAGCTATCGAGCTCGGTGAAGGCATGTCTGGCTTTATTATTATTATTATTATTATTATTATTATTATTATTATTATTATTATTATTATTTCTTGCGTTACGTCACACCGACGCAGATAGGATGGCCACGATGGGATAGGAAAGACCTACTGTAGCAATGGGAAGGAAGCGGCCGTGGCCTTAATTATGGTACAGCCCGGTGTGAAAATAGGAAACCCTGAAAAACTATCTTGAGTGCTGCCGCCAGTGGGGTTCGAAGCCACTGTCTCCCGAATGCAAGCTCACAGCTGCTCTCCCCTAACCGCGCGGCTGACTAGCTCGGTCGACCTGAAACTGTCTCACTCCTCATTTCTCAAGAATGCCTCTTCATTGATGCGTGGGACATCTGTTGAGCTCATGGTGATATTTTTGAGGATCAAACCAGCCTTCGATCTGTACACCCAACGTAGATACAATAATAATTATTTATGCAGTAGTCGGTACTTAGCGTCCCTCAAACTGCTGACGGACGAAGCAATGCCATAAAAAGTGGTTCCTTGAATTGTCAGTATATTTGTTGCTATTTCTTGATGGAAGACGTATTTTATATGTGTCTCTTGAAACAGAACACAGTAGAATATAATGTCCACCGAAGTGTCTCATTCATAGCTGTCACAGTAGATATGGGTGATGCTGAGTGGCACAATGCTACGTGTCCCGCTACAGTAGCACTTTCCGGTTCAGCAATGACACACTCATCATCCTGCTCAACCTCAGCTGACATAGGCGTTTGCAATTTCCCTAAAACCACATTACCTTCGCTGGTCTGTTTGGGGAGTTGGCCTCACGGTCAAGAGTTATTGACTCCGGAAGATCTCGACTGCGAGTAAGATAAATTGCTGCCTGTTTCCAAGCCCCCGACCGCGCTCGGCGGTCAGTTTTTGATATAGGTCAACTGCTCGCGGGGATTATTCTTCGATATTTCTTCCCATTTTGGAGAATTTGGACTGCGCTGGATGTGCACTGTTTATGTTATGTCTGATACCCCTACGAAATGCCACAAAAGCATTGGTTGTTCTTTCTGATGTGATAGTGCCGAAATTTCTGGACGAAACGCAGATTCAGAATCTATGAATGCTGTTGTTCACATGGCGTGCCATTATACACTCGAAACAATTGACAGCCGTTAACTGTGCCACCATCCCTACAGCCAGAACTATTCTCGAAACATATGAGCTACCTTATTTACTACTAAGACTGAAACACTCCTGTTACATGAAGAAAAACCACAACCCACTATACTCCTGGTATACCTGCTCGCACGCAACTGGTCTGTTACAATTGGTATGTTCACCATTCACTTGCTCACACACAATTGAACACCCAAACCCCGCGGCACTACAGCCCTTGAAGGGCCTTGGCCTACCAAGCGACCGCTGCTCAGCCCGAAGGCTTGCATATTGCGAGGTGTCGTGTGGTCAGCACAACGATTCCTCTCGGTCGTTATTCTTGGCTTTCGAGACCGGAGCCGTCATCTCATCGTCAGATAGTTCCTCAATTCTAATCACGTAGGCTGAGTGGACCTCGAACGAGCCCTCAGGTCCAGGTAAAAATCCATGTCCTGGGCGGGAATCGAACCCGGGGCCTCCGGGTAAGAGGCAGGCACGCTACCCCTACACCAGGGGCCGACCAAGCGCCGTTGGCCTGTTTAAAATACAATCGCTCACACGCAATTGGAGTGTTTACAATGCAGTCGCTCGCACAGAGTTGGCCTGTTTACAATTCAGTCGCTCACACGCAATTGGCCTGTTTACAATTTAATCGCTCGCACACAGTTGGCCTGTTTACAACTCAATTGCTCGCACACAGTTGGCCTGTTTACAATTCAGTCGCTCACACGCAATTGGCCTGTTTACAATTCAGTCGCTCACACGCAATTGGCCTGTTTACAATTTAATCGCTCACACGCAATTGGCCTGTTTACAATTCAGTCGTTCGCGTGCACAGTTGGCTTGTTTACAATTCAGTCGTTCGATTGCAGTTGGCCTGTTTACAATTCAGTCGCTCACACACAGTTGGCCTGTTAACAATTCAGTCGCTCACACACATTTGGCCTGTTTACAATTCAGTCGTTCGCGCACAGTTGGCCTGTTTACAATTCAATTGCTCGCACACAGTTGGCCTGTTTACAATTCAATTGCTCGCACACAGTTGGCCTGTTTACAATTCAGTCGCTCGTGCACAGTTGGCCTGTTTACAATTCAGTCGTTCGCGCACAGTTGGCCTGTTTACAATTCAGTCGTTCGCGTGCAGTTGGCCTGTTTACAATTCAGTCGTTCGATTGCAGTTGGCCTGTTTACAATTCAGTCGCTCACACACAGTTGGCCTGTTTACAATTCAGTCGCTCGTGTACAGTTGGCCTGTTTACAATTCAGTCGTTCGCGTGCAGTTGGCCTGTTTACAATTCAGTCGTTCGATTGCAGTTGGCCTGTTTACAATGCAGTCGCTCACACACAGTTGGCCTGTTTTGAATTCAGTCGCTCGTGTACAGTTGGCCTGTTTACAATTAAGACGTTCGCGCACAGTTGGCCTGTTTACAATTCAGTCGCTCACACACATTGGCCTGTTTACAATTCAGTCGCTCACACACAGTTGACCTGTTTACAATTCAGTCGCTCGTGCACAGTTGGCTCATGCACAGTTGGCCTGTTTACAATTCAATCGCTCGCACACAGTTGGCCTGTTTACAAGTCCGTCGCTCACACGCAATTGGCCTGTTTACAATTCAATCGCTCGCACACAGTTGGCCTGTTTACAATTCAATCGCTCGCACACAGTTGGCTTGTTTACAATTCGGTCGCTCATGCAGAGTTGGCCTGTTTACAATTCAATCGCTCGCACACAGTTGGCCTGTTTACAATTCAGTCGCTCACACGCAATTGGCCTGTTTACAATTGAATCGCTCGTGCACAGGTGGCCTGTTTACAATTCAGTCGCCCACACACAGTTGGCCTGTTTACAATTCAGTCGCTCGCACACAGTTGGCCTGTTTACAATTCAGTCGCTCGTGCACAGGTGGCCTGTTTACAATTCAATCGCTCGCACACAGTTGGCCTGTTTACAAGTCCGTCGCTCACACGCAATTGGCCTGTTTACAATTCAATCGCTCGCACACAGTTGGCCTGTTTACAATTCAATCGCTCGCACACAGTTGGCCTGTTTACAATTCAGTCGCCCACACACAGTTGGCCTGTTTACAATTCAGTCGCTCGTGCACAGTTGGCCTGTTTATAATTCAGCGCGCAGTGGGTTAAAAATTGTTCCTTTCGTGCGCAGCAATTACCCATACCTTGCATCTGCCTCTTGCTCGAAGACTTTGGGTTGGTTTCCTGGACAGGTCGGAGATTTTTGTTTGGATCTGAGGGCTATTTCGAGATCCACTTTGCCTACATGAGAACGATTGAGGAGCTATCTGACGGTGAGAGAGCGGGCCCGGTCTACAAAGCCGAGAATAACGGCAGAGAGTGTTCGCCACGCTGATTTTGAGACACCTCGTAATATACAGTCCTATATTCTCTGTAACGACAGCTTGGCAGGCCAAAGTTCATTCAGAGCTGTAGCACTTTGAAGTTTGGTTTAGATTCGTTTGGTTTCGGTGCCACTTGAAGATCCAAGCAACCTTCGAGTGGATGACATAACACACGGACAAGTTGTTAGTTAATAGCACAGAGCGAGTTGGCTCCTTGGTACTGGCCACGTAACTGTAAGCTTGCGTCCTTATTTCCATATCAGACAAATGCTGGGGCTATACGTTTATAAAGACAATGGATGCCTCCTTCCTAACCTCATCCCTTTTCTATACTATCATCAATGAAAACCTATCCGACTTCGTGCCGAATTGGATCACATCCAAAGCATTATCTAGCATAAGGTCACCGTGACAACTTCCTTAGCCGGATTGCTTTGTTACTGTGACCGACTCCACTACTTCTCGCATCAGCCAGCTCATTAGGTGGTTGGTCTCATGTGGCTGAAGGAATCCCATTCCACCCCTCAGTCCAGCATTAAAACTACCTGACTGCCCGGGAATCGAACCTAGGACCTCCTGGTAAGTAGGAGACATGCTACCCTTACATCTAGGGACTGGCCCGGTGTAATATAATGAAGTATTACCTTTACCAATATGTTACAGTACTGTAAGAAAGATTCTCCGATTCAGAGCTATATTTGCCGTGTGTAGGAATCCGCGAGTTATCGAGGTGAAGGACAGTGGTGTATGACGTGTGAGTTGTGTGGCTGTTGGGACAGCACAAGTAAAAGTCTCCGATCCAAGGGAAATAACCATTCATGAGCCTGGCTTCATGGCTAAATGGTTAGCGTGCTGGCCTTTGGTCACAGGGTTCCCAGTTTCCATTCCCGGCAGGGTAGGGAATTTTAACCATCATTGGTTAATTTCTCTGGCACAGGGGCTGGGTGTATGTGTGGTCTTCATCATCATTTCATCCTAATTACGACGCGCAGGTTGCCTACAGGCGTCAAATCGAAAGACCTGCACCTGGCGAGCGGAACCTGTCCTCGGACACTCCCGGCGCTAATGCCATACGCCATTTCATTTCAACCATTCATGAATAAAATTCCTCGAACTCAGGACTGGATGCCCGAAGGCCAAGACTTTTACTAGTCAGGGATAGACTTGGACTAAATCCAAAAGTACGGAGTTCAGTTCCGGAATTCCTAAGCAATCGTGAAATTCAGTCAGCGTTAAAGGGAAGGTCAAACTTTAAGCCTATTCCCTTCTCACCCTCACGACTTCCGAACATCATATTAGTAGTACTTTCATTCTTAAAGAATCTGGAGCAAACGAGAAAGTATTATAAAGATAGTGACTCCTACAAAATATGTAAAATGATCGATAATATTCTCAAGTTTAAAATGTATAGGTATGTGTATGTGGAAGGTGAGTCAGTGATGGCGCCGTGTTGACCCAGAGAACGGCGCCAGACGGGACGACGTCAGAATGCAGACAGGGGGGCGCCACGTACTGCCGCCCCGGCGGTAAACAAACTGCCCATTATCCACCCTCGTGATAGAGCCTCGTTTCGAGGCCCGGGCCTTGCCCTCGCAAATCTCCAAGAACACTTTCAAGTACGTAGACACAAGCCAAGTTTAAGTCTTTGAGACAAGGCTTAATCCTTTAGTTATAATTGAAGGTGCTATTTCGTAAGCAGGGACACAAGTAATTAGTAGCTATTACCCTCAAACGAATATGGAGCACGCAAGGATAATCTGCTGTGTTTATTTAAATTAAGTTAGTATTCCACATTATACGTCCGCCTTCTTGCCTGCGTGGTCAACGGCACAGGGTCACGGAATCCATTCCCGACTCGGCCGCAGATTGTAACAATCAGTCACCACTGATCTGCGTTTAAGGCAGTCGCCCACGTGGAAGATTCCTTTTCTGTTGTATACCTAGTATTTTCTTAAATAATTTCAAAGAATTGCGAAATGTACTAAACATCTCCATTGGTAAATTCTTCTAATCCCTAACTCCCTTTCCTATAAACGAATATTTGTCCCAATTTTTCCTTTTTAATCCAACTTTATCTTCATGCAAGTAAATGTACCCGAGCTTCGCTACGGTATTCCACACTGTTTACGGATTTCTCCGTAAATTACTGTAGAGGCAGTGAGTGAGTAGGATTATATTCAATTGAATGACTCCTAACGCTATCCGAGAAAAAAAACAGGGAGGTCGCCATACGTTGTTTTCGATGTAAGGTAGGTACTGGGGAAGATTTGAGGATAACGGCAGACCACATTTCCTACCGCCAAACACAATCAAGTTAGGGAGTTTTTTTCTATAGCGGCAGGCTGACACGGGAACTGCCATTTACAGTAGAGATGGAGAATTGTAATTACAAAGACAGACCCTTTTTCCTAATGCCAGTCTAAGTCGAGTTGGTGAGATTTGATTATAATCAACAAATGCAGCGCTTTCTAAGGTATCAACGATCGAGACACAAAAATAAGTCATAGGACCAAAGTTGTAGAACCCTCATAATTGAACTGCGATTGTGCTATGTGTTTTGCGATACGACTTACCGTCTAGCCACCTGTTACCCCGAAACGAAGACCTGCACCGTCATTAACATTACATCCATATTTCGATACTTTCCGGGGCCAAAAGTTATACATTTGAACAATTTGGAATTTTCCCTCAAAGAAAAGAGTGTCATGTTTCGGGATTAGCACTCACATACGGAGTAATTAAAGAAGAAAGAAATGCAGTATTGAAAAATATTTCCCTCAATAAATTGTGATGGCATGAATTATAGATATAAGAAGGTAGTAACAGAGGAGACATTAGTTTAGGCGCAGGGATTCTTAGGCAAACAGATAAGATGACTTATGGGCGTAAATAGACAAGGCGGAGGCAAGAAATTGAAACGGAAAACAGAAGTAGAATGGAAATACAGTAAAAATTACAGTAAACGCCAGAAAACACTTTACGGTGTGAAATAATGGGCTACACTCCGCGGCACTGTTCAAATATTAACAGTGCCCCTTAGTGCTATTCGAGGACGATTGTACCGTTCTGTTTTTCCTGTAAACCTCCCGTATGTTCAGAGATTTAAAAATAATATTCATATTAAAATCTTTCTTGGGATGAGTATACTCTAAATATGAAGTTTGGTCTGGATCTATCCAGCCGTTTCGTCGTGATGGTGGAACAAACAGACATACAGACACGAAGAATAAAAACCACTGATTCGGTCTTGAGATGACCTAAAACAGGGAAATATCTTCTTGCAGTTGCTCACAATCTTGTAACTTCTTTATTACTCTACACAGAATATCATTATCCGCAAATGGCCTTACCTCTGATACCAGTTATTTACTAATAACATTTATGTATATAAGGAAACATAAATTTCCAACAGTGCTCCCATGAGGAATCGTCCTTTTAAATGTTACAGGACCAGATAATGCTTCACCTACAATAATTTTCTGAGTTTTATTATCTAGAAACGTAGCCAATCATTCAGTCACTCTTTTGTCTATACCAATCGCACTCATTCTTGACATTAGTCTCGCATGATCTACCCTGTCAAATGCCTTGGATAGATCAATCGTGACACAGTCCATTTGACCTGAACCTAGGTTATCTGTATATCATGCTGGAATCCTACAAGTTGAGCTTCACTGGAATAACATTTTCTAAATCGGAACAAACATGAATAATATAATCATAAATAATTCTTTCCCAAAGCATACATGTATCAAATGTCAAACTGAATAGCCTTAGTTTTCGATTTGATGTTTATCACCATTACCTTTGTACAAAGGGGCTATTATAGCAACTCTCCGTTGATCTGGTATAGCTCCTCCATGCAAACAGTATTCAAATAAGTAGATGCTTCATTAATGGTGCCGGCCCCGTTGTGTAGGGGTAGTATGCCTGCCTGTTACCCGAAATCCCCGGGTTCGATTCCGGATCAGGTCAAGGATTTTTACCTAGACTTGAGGGCTGGTTCGATGTCTACTCAGCCTACGTGATTAGAATTGAGGAGCTATCTGACGGTGAGGTAGCGGCCCCGGTTTAGAAATCCAAGAATAACGGCCGAGAGGTTTCATCGTGCTGACCACACGACACCTCGTAATCTGCAGGCTTCGGGCTGAGCAGCCGTCACCTGGTAGGCCAAGACCCTTCAAGGGTTTTAGTACTATGAGGGGGTCATTTATGGTACTAGTATATATCCCTACGCACTGTCTGTAATTAATTCCTTTGGATTCAGAACAGGTGGGCTAACTGCATGGAGACTGTTTAACGTAAACAGCGTTTGAGATTCTTTCTGAAACTTGTTCAAGTAAAACTACAGAACATCATCCCTGAATATTATATAAACTCCTTGTTTTTGTCGGTTAAAGTTAAACAGTCAAGTTCGAGAGATTGCCAGTCATAAACAGTGACTTGCAATGAATATAAAACGGTAGCCAGACTTGAAGATGATTTTGAAGATGATCTTTTATATGTGGAACAAAATGGAAATGAGGTATTATAATTGAGTGAGGCCATATTTTTTAAGAACTACGTGATAGAAAATTTGTGGAATGTTTTATTTTATCTACTTTGAAAAAGTAATTTCTTCTGGAAAAAGTGTAAATAACGTACAGTTTACAACGTGGGGAAATCATCCGCTGTCAATACATTTTAATTTTTCAGCGATTCCCTTCCATGATTCCTCATTCTGTTTTCATGTGACTCCATCCGTCTTTTTATTTTCAATACTGGTAACGTCTTCGTGTCTGATAACTAAATCTACTACAATGTTGGTTATTAAACCGGAAATACTTGGTGACCTTTTTTTATCCTTTGTTCTCACGTTGCTAGTAAAGACTTTCATCAATGAAGAAATTAATATTTTTCGCGCTAACAAAATAAATATGAAATCGCTGTAGCGCGTTCGCTATACTCCGTTTGTAAGCTAAACTTCACCTTGGGGTTTAATTCCACAGCGTAATCCGAGAATGGTCGTTGTGGATCACTATGACTCCCACGCTTATATTTCCTTTAGTCCCACGACTGTCAATGGAAACAATGCAATCTCCCTCTCACTACATTCCTAACGCTGATCCCTGCACACAACGCAATAGTCACCAATAAGTTCGAACTTACAAGGGAACTGTCCATACTGTCATCTCGAAATCGACATCGAAATTTTATACAGAGGATGATGGGTCCATAAGAAATCTGTGTACAAAACTTGAACTGCCATTCCGATCTATAAGGTCCTCAAATCTATACGGAAATATGTAATAGAATTGCACGCGTTGTCGTATAGTTCAACGTGGACAGCCCTGGTGACCAGCTGAAACGACCGGGTTACCTTGAGCTTTCTGCGCTAGCCAGTTTACACGTGTTCCTTTGAAAGAGCAGTCATGAATCCAGCTAATATTCTGGAGTACGCTTTACATTATTTACGTGAAAAAGGTTTCTCCTATTCCCGTGAAATAACTTCGGAAGAAAGGGTGATTTGTCGACATGTGATCGAACTAAATGGAAATCATCCCATGGGATCCAGCATCGTCTTGGAGTCGTGCCTGGAGAGAAATTGTGGCAGTGAAAGTGATAGTGGAAACACCGACACCTCATCTGCATTATCTGAAAGAGAAGAAATCACAACATTGCCAGGAACAAGATGTGTTACGGATCCGAATTTGAGCACCAAGTCTGATTCCCGTCAATTCAGTAACGAGACACCGCAGTCACCTAGCAAATATACTAGTTCAAACTATGCTTCCAGTCCACAGAATCAATCAATCAATCAATCAATCAATCAATCAATCAATCAATCAATCAATCAATCAAACAAACAAACAATCAAACAATCAATCAATCAGTCAGTCAATTAGTCAATCAATTAATCAATCAATCGATCAATCAATCAAACAAACAATCAATCAATCGATTAATCAATCAATCAGTCAATCAATCAGTCACTACTCATAAGCATTTAGGGCAGTCTCCCAGGTGGACTTTTCTTAAATGATTGCAAAGAAATTGGAAATTGAATGAACTAAATTGAAATCATCCCATGGGATCCAGCATCGTCTTGAGTCGTGCCTGGAGAGAAACTGTGGTAAGTTATTCCATTCCCTAACTCCCCTTCCAATAAACGAATAATTTCCCCAATTTGTCCTCTTAAATTCCTACTTTATCTTCATATTGTGATATTTCCTACTTTTAAAGTAACCACTCAAACTTATTCGTCTACTGATGTCCTCCCACGCCATCTCCCCACTGACAGCTCGGAACATACCACTTAGACGAGCAGATCGTCTCCTATAAATGAATCAAACTGTATATTTCATGTAGATTTACGGTTCAATAAGGTGGGGTGGGGGGTAAAAGCCGGCTTTCATCAACCGCTGTTCGCAAAAGTTGTAAGGTGACGTCACTACGACAACAGCACAGGTGGAAGAACGAATTACAGTCTACATCAGTTAGACCCATTGAACACAGGAAATTGATACATACAAAAGTATTTTCTCGATATACAGAAGCAAAAAGATTGAACAGATATGTATGCGATGAAGATATGCGATTCTGGTCCTTGGAAATTTCAACACAGATTTCAATGTTTCGAACTAATTTCAGCGCATTTGCTCGTTGGTTGGGTCGTTTTAAGAAAAAGTAAATAAAAAGTAGAAAAATTACGAAATTTGTATCCCGTACGTATCTACAAGAAGAAGGTGAAAGAGATAAAGTCGAAAATAATTTTTGGAAGCAGCTACCGAACGATTTTTAGACTACACACTTTCTTCAATATACCATACTGATCTGAGTGGTTTCGTGCGCGAAGTGAAAGCGAAAAGGATTCTATCGTTTGTTGGTGAGAAATATACAGGATCAGTTGCTCAATCAGTTGGTGCAATCACCCATTCCTACACAATAAATTATGCCTACAGTTAGTATGGCCGGGACTCTTTTCCCGAAATTATTCATTCTAGTACAGGAGGCAACTGGAACTTTCGGTCCGAGAGTTTCCAGAGAAATGTTTCATTCCAGAAATACAATTGTAACAGCCACAAAATCCGGGATAATAGGGAAAAAGGAATTCAGTTATTGATTTTAAAAATCCTTCTTCCCATTTGCGGAAGAGAAGTGTTTGCAACTGCTAGATTCCTGGACTAGTTACAGTGATAAGAGCTGTCTTGAAGACAATCCTACAGGCATCAGTGTAGAAATTCTCCAGATTCCTCCCGGCACCACAGGGAAAATACAGCCCTTGGACAAGTTTTTCCTCCGGCAGTAGAAGGCTTTGTATCGACGCTTAACAAACATTGTGCCGACTTGTGAAGACCTTCAATTTGATGTTTATCAGAGGAACAGCGTAATGAAAATGCAGTCCATCATTCATTTTCATTTATTTTCCCCACAGTTCAAGGACATGATTAAATATTCGTGGTTCGCAACCAATTATACAACGGAGAGACCTCCCGAGTTGGAAGTGCCTGCGAAATATCGTATTTAAACAAGTAAAGAAAACTGTGAAAAACAATGTGGCCTCAAAGTGCATATTCGTTGTGCATGGTGCCAAAAATATTTTGTTTTTATCATGCGATTAACGCATCCCACTTAAGTTTCACATTCGTTCCGTAACACTAAAGTGATCGTGGGGCGTGACATGCTGCCATTACGTCTTCTCTCTCTCTCTCTCTCTCTCTCTCCCTCCCTCCAGCACAACTGAAATTCCCCTCCGCTGTGTGCCGCGTGAGCCAGCAAGAAGCAATGGTTGTCCAGTAAGCTGCGTTGCCACACGGATTTTGTATAAAGGTTTCGAAACATTCCAGTTCGAAATGGCAGCTAAAATTCTGTACATCGCTATTGTATGGGTCTTCTCTACCCGAAATCACCTAGAACAAATCGAGCTGCTTTTCTTTGAATTTTTTCCAGTTCTCCAATCAAGCATTCCTGGTGAGGGTCCCATACACTGGAACCATACTCGTGTTAAAATTTGAAATTTGCAGTACCTATTACTACTTCAAACGATCAGTCATTCACCTCTGATGTGCATTTAGGACAGTCACCCCGGTGACAGATTCTCTATCTGTTGTTTACGTAGTATTTTCTTTAATAATTGCAAAGAATTTGGAAATTAATTGAACATCTCCCTTGCTAAATTATTCCAATCCCTAACTCCTATTCTTATAAAAGGAACATTTGCCCCTATTTTTCCGCTTGAATTCCAACTTTATCTTCATATTGTGATATTTTCTACTTGTAGAACCACCCCTCAAACTTATTCGTCTACTAATATCATTCCAAGCCATCCCTCCACTGACAGCTCGGAACATATCACTTAGTCTAGCAGCTCGTCTCCTTTCTCCCAAGTCTTACTAGCCCAAATTTTGCAACATTTCCGTAATGCTGCTCTTTTGCCCGAAATCACCCAGAACAAATCGAGCTGCTTTTCTTTGAATTTTTTTCAGTTCTCAAATCAAGCAATCCTGGTGAGTGTCCGATACACTGGAACCATACTCGTGTTGGGGCCTTACCAGAGACTTATATGCCCTCTCCTTTGCATCCTTACTAAAACTCCTCAATACCCTCATAACCACTTGCAGAGATCTGTACAATTTATTTACAATCCCGTTTATGTGATTACCCCAATGAAGATCTTTCCTTATATTAACACCTGAATACTAGCAGTGAAAACCATATGGATCTTTCACCCCATCAATGCAGTAATTAAAGGTGAAAGGACTTTTCCTATTAGTGAGACTCACAAACTTACGTTTAATTCCGTTTATCATCATACCATTGCCTGTTGTCCATCTCACAACATTCTGCAGTTGCTCACACACTTGTAACTTAAATATTACTCTGTACAGAATAACATCATCTGCAAAACGACATCTCTGATTCCAGACCTTTACTCGTATAATTTATATATAATAAAACATAAAGGTCCAATAATACTGCCTTGTAGGATTCTCGTCTTAATGGTTACAGGATCAGATAATTCTTAGAGTTCTTCGCTCGGTCTGAGTGCCTCGTGCACCTTTGTGTAAATATTGGTACCTATCAGTGGCGGCGTGTAGATGTGTATAACATATAAATAAGTTTACATTTGACTATATCTATGGTTAAAAGAGATACATGGAATCTGAGGATTTTCTTGTAGGATGAAACATGTCATTCCAACTGTTCATTTTTTCAGTGTTCTGAGTGTTTGACAGACCAAAATATTTAAGATATTATGTGAGTCGACACTAAAAATACTCGAGTGAGTTGGCCGTGCGGTTATGGCCGCACATCTGTGAGCTTGCATTCGGGTGATAGCAGGTCGAACCACACTGTCGGCAACCCAGAAGATGGCTGCAAATCACGGTCATTGCGTGTGAGATTTGTGCTGGACAAAGCCGAGGCGGGACAGGTTTTTCTCTGGGTACTCCTTCTTTTCCTGTCATCTTCCATTCCAGTAACACTCTCCACTATCATTTCATTTGATCTGTCAGTCATTAATCATTTCCCCAGAGGAGTGCGACAGACTTCGGCAGCCGGCACAATTCCTATCCTCGCCGCTAGATTAGGGCTTCATTCATTCCATTCCTGACTCGGTCACTAACTGGAAAACAGGTTGTAGGTCTTCATTCAATGATTTTCTGTACATGGCTGGCTCAGGGTATGAAGCCTGACCTTATGCCAAAGCATTTAATTATACACCTGCATAAACACAATATACTGAGCATTATAACTACTTACAATTAACAGTAAATTTAATATATGCTAGGGCTGTACCTTAATTAAGGCCACGGCCGCTACCTTTCCACTCCTAACCCTTTCATATCCCATCGTCACCATAAAACCTATCTGTGTCGGTGCGACGTAAAACAACTTGTAAAGAAAATTAATATATTTAAAATAAACGCAGAATGGAATTTATATAAAATTAAAAGTATTAAATGAATGTGCTGTATTTACTATTATTAAAACTAAGTCTCGAAAGAATTAAACTATAATGTTATTAACCTCACATTTAAATTTTATTTATTTAATAATTTAACTTTTGAGGCTGTTTCTTAGAGTAATTAATCTCAATGTAGCAAAATGTTCAGCACATTCTTCTGAATAGCTTTAGGTTTTCGTGTGGTTTCCCATTTTCAACGAAAAAATGGTGGGTGTGTACCTTAATTAAGGCCACGGCCACTTCCTTCCACTCCTAGCCCTTTCCTATCCCATCGTCGCCATATAACCTATCTGTGTCGGTGCGACGTAAAGAAGCTTGTAAATAAAAAAGACACTGAAAAAGTATTTTTTTAAACTTCCTTACTATTCAGTGGAAGATATATTTCGCTCTGGCCTGTGCCAAGACACAGATGCAAAAATATTGCATCCTTCTATAAATAGCAACAAGCATTTGAGATCTGAGTTGAGTGAGACATCAAGATATTAGAAATGTTCCACGGAGTGCAATCTTGTATTTTCTATCAGAAAATTAACATTCTTCCCCAAGAATATCATTTTTGTATTGCATATCCTCACCTTAACAAAACATTGGCTGGATTTATTTTCTAGCGCGATGATATTAGACTGAACATAACGTAGTTCCTTAGATATCGTTACAGTTATTTATTAAATAATGCGTCAGTTATTTATTACGTGCGTCCGTGATTAAAAGTAGAGGCTGACCTCTTAACATATGGATTGACTCTCCATTCAGCTTCAAGGGATCACAAGAAATCCCTGGGAAGTAGACTTATCAGAGCTGTCGACTCGGCCGTTTCTTGTCGTGGACATCACTTTTTGCGCTGTTTCAATGTCAGTCTTGCTGAGATAGACAGCTTGAGGCAACTCTTCCTACCAAGATTTCTTTTTCAGTTCGGTCAAATACAGCGGTGTGCCGGGTGTGATTACATTATTCTCGCCTGACAGTCCCATTCCTCAGTTGTTAAATGGTCAGAGTTGAGGCGTTCAGTTCTGAGGATTCTGGGTATGAATCTCGGTTTGTTCGGGGTGTCTAATCGCTCGACTAGAGAACTTTGTCATCGTGATATTTACACAACACACCACACTAAAAACTATCTTCCGAGCTGCCGACCGTTCGGTTCGAACCGTCCATCTCCTGGATGTAATCTTACAGTTACGTGACACGAACTGTGCTCTCGGCAATGGTGAGTACATCCATCCACGTGTGTGACACAAATTGCACCCCACCAGCGTGTGGGAACACAGGCGGAATAAAAATAGGAAGAGGAAGAAAAAGTAGTAGAAGAAGAAGAAGACTCATTTTCGGATGCCCAGAATTCGATTTCTAACTCTTCCTTGTTTATAAACCTGGTTTGGTGTTTGAAAGGCGGTTAATGCTGTCTGGTGATATCAATCGAGGGTATGCTCTCTGATCTGTGAACCAATATTATTATTATCTATGTATACTAGGTCAGTAGCGTGTTCTTCTCACAGTGCTCTTTCTTCCTGTAACTATGAGTTTGAGAAAATCTCGTATATATTGGATCCCGTTCTATTTCTCTGTACAGAATTAAAATTCTTGAACTGGCCAGAAATCGATTCCAGGGTCTTGGAATAGGAGACAGGCATTATACCTCTACATCATAGGGCTGGATAATAATAATAATAATAATAATGGAATTAAATGCCTAACACATGTGATAAGTTGTTCAGGGAGATCAGGAAGGATCTGAAAAAAATTGTACGAAACCGTGAAGACATTGTTAACAGAACCAAGTACCGACACTAGATCAGTATCTTCAAGGGCTCTCGTGAAGAAGAACAGCACAGCAGTGGGTGGACTCTAATGGCCCTTAACGTCTAAAACAAATGGAATGAAATGGCGTACGAATATTTTTAGTGCTGAGGGCACGTACGGCTCTCCAGGTGCAGATTTTTTGATCTGAATCCCATGGGTGACCTGCGCGTCGTCATGAGGACGAAATGATGATGAAGACAGCGCAAACACTCAGCTCCCGTGCCAGCGACTTTAACCAATGATGATTAACATTCCCGACCTTGCCGGGAATCGAAACGAGGTCCCCTGTGACCAAGGACGAGCCCGCTAACCATTTAACTATGGAGCCGGACTTCATAATAAGAATAAGAAGAATACCAAGAAGGTGACCGCGCGGTTTTGGTGATCTATCTACAAGCTTGCATTCGGGATATAGTGGGTTCGAATCCCACTGTCGGTAGCCCGGGGTTCTACATCCGTGACGCGGAAAAACCGAAATAGGAATAATTACCCCAAGATGATCATCATTAGAGCAGTATGTTTAGGCTCGTAACAAGTATACTCCTGTGCGGCCAAGAGTTCAGCTGTGGGATATGCTTAAATATTAAGGGCCTGGTCTATTATAACCCCTAGAAGTTATGCTACACTGGCTACATTACGGAATAGCGAGCTAGTCGTCACCTCCTACTAGCCAACTCAGTTTGCGTTCTAACCTATTACTCTGGAAACATCCAGGCTCTACTCATCATTCCGTGACGAGATGCCACTAGAACAAGAAGAAAAGAATTCGCGGTGTAGCCCAGGAATTGAACATAAAACCAAGAAGTATAAAGGGGAATTTGCATTTATTCTTCTCTCCGGACCCCTCACCCTGGCAGCAGTTTACATAGAGTTATATCTCAAATGTAACCACGGTTTTCTCCATCCTCTTTAACTAGGCTTGGTACTGAAGAGTAGAGTAGACCACGATCTTTACAGAAGAGAAACTATTGATCACTACGTAAACACTCCAGAAGACTTTTCAAGTGTTTCAACAATCTTTACTTTCTACCTCGAGTATAAAATTAATGCCACTAAGCTATCATTAAAGAAGTTCATGCTCGACATTTAAGAGCCTTGGAGAGCCGCAACCCCGGGTCTTGAGTATCTAGCCCATACCGTCCGCTCTTCCTTCTCTGCCCCTAACACGTAGACAAGTATGACGCTCATTCTCCACAAGCTGTGCACATTTTCCTTATGCACGTAGCTGCTTCGCGGAAGGCAGGCAAGCAAACTTACTCCGTCTGCAAAGTGGCAACTACTTATGACGAAAGGTTATGAAATTTTACAAGAAAATATTGTCAAAAGGAAGTAAATTTAGGATGTAATGCGGGTCGCGTCGAGCTCTGTCAGGGGAAATGACATTCCCTCATATTTACTGAGGACGTAACTGCCCCGAAGCGTCATCGTGACACTTGGTAGAATGTAGCAACATGCGTTAGCTGAAGAACTGAATTCATTACCATCGTCGGCTGACAAGTCCAACATAACTCCAGCATCTCATCAATGTTGTCCAGCTAATGGTCACAGTGTTAGGCGTCTGCCTTCTCTGAAAAAGTTCCAGGAAGCAATCAATATAGACAGCTGGCATTCAAGATTGCATAAGCATAAGGTACTAGCGTCAATGCACAATGTGATGACTGGCACAACAAGTCTTGAGTGTATAGGCAGTTATGCAATGTGCTATGACTTGCGGTGTCAGTCAGGAAAGGAAATGTAAAGCATTACCCTTTAGGTTTCTGGTTACCAGATTGCCGTTAATTTTAATTTTACTTTACTTTATGTCTTCTGTTATTTGTTCATTGCACCTAAGTGTAGTTTGGTATTACTGGTCTGTTTTTGAGTATATTTCTTAGGCTATTTTGGATTTGAACTATGTATCGGGCGGAAGCCTGTGATGTTCAATAAATCCACTACTACTAGTGCTAGCGTCAATAGATGTATGATTACCTTGAAGAAACAGCTCTCTTGGCAAAATTTCGGCATACCAACACCTAATTACGTCTACGTTTTAGTTAATAAAATAGCAGTAGCGGCGATTGGGAATTATAAGTGGGGGTAGGAGGTTGCACAAAAATGTATAGACATCTAAAAGTAACCGGGACAGAGGGATAAAAAGTAAAAGCAAACTCGTGTCCTCATCCCGAGGTGATGCAGCATTTTTCAGGCAAAACCCAATGGAGATGAGCTGCATGTACCATTTCAAGCACATACCAGCCCTCCTGCCGTTCTTAAATTTCTGGTAGTACCAAGAATCGAACCCGAGCCTCCTAGTATTCTGGCTACCAGTTCTTTTTTTACCCATTTTGTTGCTATAATTATCATCAGGATACGTTGGCAATGAGTACGATGAACTAGCTAGAAGATGACGTCTCATCAAAACCCGGGCCTTAGTAATTATACTCTTTGGATCCATTAGAGCCTAATTCTGCATATTTTACAGCTATTTTACAGTTGGATGATCATGTATCTGTTGTTAGTATGATGATGGTGATTCAGATGTTCGGAGTCAAGCTAAATCCCTCCCTGCCTGTGGACACGTTTATAGATAACGCACTCAAACAGCTGCGGCCTTATCTTTCCGGACGGCCGCCACACAATGCCAGGATAATGCTGTTCTGTCATATGTGTTGATGTGGCTCCGCCTCCCTTAGCTGCACTAAATTGTCAGAAAAATTCTCCATTAACAAATATACTCCTTTTGGACATAATGAATTGTGTTCCCTTAATTATTTAAAATAATGAGAATGAGTTTTCATAGAAGTACAGTTGTAAAGAAATAATTTACTTCTTCATTTTGTAGACTTCATAATATTATAACCATAGTTTCACATTATTAGAAACGTCAGCGAAATGAAATGACGTATGGCTTTTAGTGCAGGGGGTGTCCGAGGACAAGTTCGGCTCGCCAGATGCAGGTCTTTTGGTTTGACACCCGTAGGCGACCTGCGCGTCCTGTAGAGGATGAAATTATGATGAAGACGACACGTACACCCAGCCCCCGTGCCAGCGAAATTAACCAATTATGTTTAAAAATTCCCCACCCTGCCGGGAATCGAACCTTGGACTCCTGTGACCAAAGGCCAGCACGCTAACCATTTATCCATGGAACCGGACAGAAACATCAGTATAATAATAATAATAATAATAATAATAATAATAATAATAATAATAATAATAATAATAATAATAATAATAATAATAATAATAATAATAATAATAATACAATGATAAAACCTTTCCTATGAAATTATTTCCAGCAAAGCTGAGAGAAATTTCAGGGAAATTCATGTTTTCTTTTCCCTCAGAGAGAAATTCAAAATGATCCTCTCATATTGAACAAAGTGTGTAATTTTCTGTTCTACTTCACCAGTTCCTTTTTTCTTTATTAGAAGCATGAAAAACCAAACCCAAAGGACCTTAACGCCCTTGAAAGGCCTTGGCCTGCCCAGCGACTGCTCCTCAGCCTAATGGCCTACAGATTACGAGGGGTCGTGTGGTCAGCACGACGCATCCTCTCGGCCATTATTCTGGGCTTTCGAGACCGGAGCTGCCATCTCACTGTCAGATAGCTCATCAGTTCTAATCACGTAGGCTGAGTGGACCTCGAACCAGCCCTCACGTCGAGAGAAAAATCCCTGACCTGGCCGGGAATCGAAGCCGGAGCCTCCGGGGGAGAGGCAGGAATGCTACCCCTACACCACGTGGCCGGCCCTAGATATATGAAGCTTTGTGAAACAAATTCTCTTAATTCAGGTGAAGACTATTAACTTTTAAAGAGCACTAGTCAGTTTATTTTAAATTTTTCTCTATCTCTAACATATTTCTTGCCGAATTAGGGAATTGGTATACGAGTCACATTGTTATTATTGTTTCGCTATGAGCGGATTTGAACTTATTAGATTTTTTGGTTTTCTTCTTCCGTTCCCAATATCTCTTCATCCTCTCGCTGTGTTCCTTTTTAAGATGTTCAATCCATGCTGTATTTAGTCATGTGGGCCTTACAGAAATTTTGTGTTCGTGAATTAAGTTTCTGAAATGTTATATCTTGAATGGTTTCTTCGTTAATGCCAATTTCACTTAGGTATTAACCAGTTTCTTTCAGCCAATTATTGTGGTTTTTCATTGAAAAGGCTAAGTCTAAAATTTTCTTTGTGAGCCTGTTATTATCCATTCTATATAAGTGACCATAACATTGTGTAATAAGAGCCTCCGTGGCTCAAACGGTAGCGCGTCGGCCTCTCACCGCTGCATACCGTGCTTCATATCCCGGTCACTCCATGTGAGATTTGTGCTGGACAAAGCGGAGGCGAGACAGGTTTTCCTCCGGATACTGCGGTTTTCCCTGTCATCTTTCATTCCAGCAACACTCTCCATTATTATTTCCTAGCATTTATCAGTCATTAATAAATCACTTTGGGAGTGGCAACCTCATCATACTAATAGTCTATACATGATTCATTCATTACACCCCTGATCCGGTCAAAGACTGGAAAACAGGTTATAAGTTTTCATTTTCAAAATTGTAATCTCCGTTTCTTGATAGTGTCTGTGATATTTTTCTGTAACTTGACATATTTCATGTGATTTCTTTTTCATCCAAATTGCATTTTCATATCTTGATAATTTTCCTTTCCTGTTTATTTTATCATCCTTATTCGAGATTTGCCGCCAATTACAATAGTTCCAGATGCATAAAGTGCTTCTGTTTTAATAACTGTTATAATGACGTTTTTTTTCTTTTTTGATATAGTTATTTTAATGTATCTATTCCAAGCAACTTCGTATGCTCTTTGATGTCTTTCAATTCTCTTTTTTTTTGCTAGGGGCTTTACGTCGCACCGACACAGATAGGTCTTATGGCGACGATGGGATATGAAAGGCTTAGGAGTTGGAAGGAAGCGGCCGTAGCCTTAATTAAGGTACAGCCCCATCATTTGCCTGGTGTGAAAATGGGAAACCACGGAAAACCATTTTCAGGGCTGCCGATAGTGGGATTCGAACCTACTCTCCCGGATGCAAGCTCACAGCCGCGCGCCTCTACGCCCACGGCCAACTCGCCCGGTCAATTCTTTCTTAGTTAGCTTGCTGATTTAACCCCGCTGGTTCAATAATGTCACCTAGATATTTAAATTCGTCTACTTGAGCGATATTACTGGATATATTGAGTAGCTCATTAACTGTTGTTGCCAGTCCCAAGCCCGGATAATGGAGGAGGGTTGCGTAAGGGAGGGCATCCGGTCGTTAACATTTACTGCCAAAAACCAAACAACATCCAGAATACACCTTGAGGCAACCTCTAGGGCTCAAAACCGTAGTTGTAATTTTGAGATCGACTACAGTTGATCTCCCCATAAATGATTAGCATTATTATTATTATTATTATTATTATTATTATTATTATTATTATTATTATTATTATTATTGTTATTATGATTATGATTATTATTATTATTATTATTATTATTATTATTATTATTATTATTATTATTATTATTATTATTATTATTATTATTATTATTATTATTATTATTATTATTAATTTTGTCGTCCTATTCTGCATGGTATGCAAAACTATGAAGCTGATTCTCACACTCCCAACTGAGTAAGACATGTGAATTATGACCCACAGTGTGCTGCAAGTTAACGTACGTGTATGATGTAGTGCTTCTATAGCAAATTGCTAATGGAAGTGGAGCTTTGAGTAACGGATACTGAGTGAGTTGGCATCTTTGGTTAGTCTCCAGTTGATGAATCCCTTTCTTTAAAAGAAAGAAGCTTGCTTACTCACAAGACGTCTGTGATACAAAATTGATTAAAGCATTCAAAATAATTAATAAAAGGCCTAGAGCAAATAAAGAGAGTTGTTTATGACGGTTCTTCAAAGTGTGTGCAAGGCAAGTCGGATAATTACAGTTCAAAGAACATCAGTCTTCAGCCCACACCCCCCAAGTCTTCTTTGACGCTGAAAGGAACGTATTTCTTGCGAGTGAGTGTTGCAGGTTGTGTGACTCACAGGAGTCAATTCCGTGAGGTACTTGTGTGCAATGAGCTGTTCGGAACTCCGTCACTTAATATTTTACTGATGTTAAACTCATTACAATTCACGTGTGTATCTGGGGTGATTAATTGTCCCTTCGTATGAAATAAAAATCGCCAATTCTGGTGATCCTAGTTTCGAATTCCAATAATTCCGTTTGCACTCGGCAGATAGCGGGTTCAAAACCCATTTTCGGCAGCCCTGAAGATGGTTTTCCGTGGTTTTCCATTTTCAAACAAGGTAAATGCTGGAGCTGACTTTAATTAAGGCCAAGGCCGCTTCCTTCCCACTCCCAGCCCTTTCATATCACATCGTCCCGGTAAGACGAAAAGCAAATTGTAAAATAATAATATTATTAATAATCATATGTGTATGAGGGAAAGGAGACTGACCTTCTAGGGACACATGACCCGCCTGAAAGCCTGCGGGCTCACCAAAAGAATAATCACAGTGACAAGTAGGGGAAAGGCTTCCTAAGACCATGAGGATCACGTCTGTATAATCAGACCTAGAGGAACTGCAGATCCCATTAGAGATCATAGCGAAGCGATATCAGTTCCGACAGGCCATCCTAGAGGGAGTCTTCCGACTGTCCATCACAAGAAAAAAGGAGCCCAGGGACTACAAGATCTAAGTAGACGGATGGAAGGGAGCAGACACAGAGCCAGAAAATGAAAGCGTACTGGGCCAAGAAAAAGCAGAAGACCATAGCTAAGAGTTAAGAAGAGTCCCGTGGTCCCTAGTAGGCCAAAACGAACCGAAAAAATAATTAATAATATTGAGAGTCTGATGGCCTCAGGGTTGAGTTAATCTTCTCTTGACAACTCTAATATCGAATTAACGTTCCGATTTGCTCATGTCTAGCACTGATGTGATTTTCAGATATCCTGTAGGTAACCTATAGGAGCAAAACCTGTACCCTGAAAAAACAAGAAAAAAAGCACTTTGGATGTGGACTTGGAGGCGATTAAACCAAACATGTTGGACTGACAGAAAATGTAACCAGTAGTACTGACAGAAGTGAAAAGAGTAGTCTCTTCAGGGACTGAACGAGTCGTTGAGTAGTTCGGGTCACATAGTGGTCAGCTTAAGTTCGGGAGATAGTGTATTCGAACCCCATTGTCGGCAGTCCCGGAGATGGATTTCCTTGGTTTCCAATTTTTACACCAGGTAAATGCTGGGGCTGTACCTTAATTAAGGCCACAGTCGTTACCTTCCCTCTCCTAGCTCATTCCTACCCTATCGTCGCCGTAAGACTTGCCTGTGTTGGTGCGACGTAAAGCAAAATTGTTTAAAAAATCCATTTTTGGCGCTTTATCAAGTGATGCATAATACCATCCTATTGAAATACACTCTGCGGGACCCGTACAAGAAGTACATTCCGGGAGGGCGAAGAAAGTACTACGCCAGACTTCTTAAAATGGGTTATCTTTCCACAGGAATGCAATAAAATCTTACAGAACACAATTTTACATTAGCAAACGAGGTAAGAGTAACTTCACAAGAAGCATTAAAGGAGGTTCTAATATACAGCTGCGAGCTGGGCTTCTAGAACGTAGGGATAAGTGTATAGTCGCAGAAACGTATTATATACTTTCAGGTTTTTTACGTCCCATTAAATATTTTTAAGGGTTTGGGAGACGCCGAGGTGCCGAAAGTTAAACCTGGAACATCTTGATGAATATTGAATTTTCACGATATTATTGTAATCGAAACCGACTTTCAACCTATTAGGTCGTGTTAGGTACATTTAGTACGTGTTGAAGAGATGTTAAGTCATCATCATCATCATCATCATCTGTTTACCCTCCAGGTTCGGTTTTTCCCTCGGACGTAGCGAGGGATCCCACCTCTACCGCCTCAAGGGCAGTGTCCTGGAGCTTCAGACTCTTGGTCGGGGGATACAACTGGAGAGTATGACCAGTACCTCGCCCAGGCGGCCTCACCTGCTATGCTGAACAGGGGCCTTGTGGAGGGATGGGAAGATTGGAAGGGATAGGCAAGGAAGAGGGAAGGAAGCGGCCGTGGCCTTAAGTTAGGTACCATCCCGGCATTCGCCTGGAGGAGAAGTGGGAAACCACGGAAAACCACTTCCAGGATGGCTGAGGTGGGAATCGAACCCACCTCTACTCAGTTTACCTCCCGAGGCTGAGTGGACCCCGTTCCAGCCCTCGTACCACTTTTCAAATTTCGTGGCAGAGCCGGGAATCGAACCCGGGCCTCCGGGGGTGGCAGCTAATCACGCTAACCACTACACCACAGAGGCGGACCCGAGATGTTAAGTACAGAACAAAAATGGCCAACCAGACACCAGTAAGATCCGAACGCACAACCTTCCGATTTCGCGTCGGTTGCTCTACCAATTGAGCTATGGTGGCCTAGGCCATCTTTGTTCTGTTGGAAAGGATCTGAGCTACAGGTCTGGTACTACTACCATCACACTGTAGAGTGCGTTTAAGTTGCCCGTTGAGGGCCAAGTCAATGAATATTGAATTTTCACGACCGCATTGTAAACGAAACCGACTTTCAACCTAGGCCAACATAGCTCAATTGGTAGAGCAACCGACGCCAAATCGGGAGGTTGTGGGTTCGGATCCCACTGGTGTCTGGTTGGCCATTTTTGTTCTGTACTTAACATCTCTTCAACACGTACTAAATGTACGTAACACGACCTAATAGGTTGAAAGTCGGTTTCGACTGGAACATATTCTTCGCTGTCCCATAATGGCTATTTTTAAGATCAGCACCGCCCGTGTATTTGGCCGAGTTTTACGCCTGGATGTCCAACCTGATACCAAATCTACATAGAATTATGTGTTCACTGTTGATTGTTTATAAGATCGTTCGTAGCGTGTTTGTGAGGACGTGTGTATAAATACGCACTTCGTTACAGTTCTCGGCCGGACGGGAAAAGAACTGAGCACCTCTGTGGTGATCATTCAGCCTAGAAACCAGACTTTCTTCAGTGTATCTCAGATATTCCTCAGGACACCGGAACCACCTGGCTCGTTTCGTTTTTGGTCGGGGATACCCTCCCTGACGTGACAATTCAAATCAATACTCTAACCCGGCATCAGCGCGGGATCGAACCTCGACGGTTTTGGTAGAAAGCCAGTAGCTCTGTTACTACGTTAATCACAGCGCCAGTTATTAAACTTGGAACTTACAATTCAAGTGAATCAGGTGGATAAGATATTGTTATGTGCCAGGCCTGTGGTAACTTTTCGGTACTTCCTGGAAGGGATTAGTGAATCAGCCGACCCGGGAGCTCTCAGCCGACCTAGAGGGCGCGGCTGGCATGTCCGCGTATTGTTCTCGTCGGCTGGTTTACCTGAGAGTTCTTTGGAGATTCAACGTGAATGTCCCGCCTCTAACCACGTCGCGAATGATCTGGTTCCCATTACCCGGACTCCGTGGTGAAGTCAGTGTGAGACTCAGTGTGTTGGGGTTCGGTGGCTGTGGTGAGAGCGACAGAGGTGTTGGCTGTCGCTAGTGACCCACAGACGTCTGAACGAGGAGCTGTTGTGGAGTGTCAAGAGAGTAGCTGGACTGCAAACGACGTGCTCAACGGACGACTGTGTACTACCTGGGAGTACTGTCTGTTTGTGTACTTCAGTGAAATGAGGATCGCCGTGAGTGAGCGAGGGAAGCCGCTATCGTGAGTACGAGGGTAAGTTAACTTGCGTCTATTTTCGCTGTTGTGAGTATCGTCCTGCTGATGAATACTTTTGAGCTATTGCTGTTTAGTTGTTCACTGCATGTGACTGTGTGAATTACTGTACTATCCCTGGAGTCGAACCAAGGGATAGTCATCGTGGGTTGTGTAGCCCGTAGCCCTGTGTTCAAATCCCGCGGTCTACACGCAGCTGATATATGAGGCGAATGGAAGTGAAAGTAAGGGCTAGCAAGGGGCCGGACCGCCTACTGTGCCATAAGGATAAGAGACTTGCAAATGGGCAGTAATTAGTAAGTGTCGCTATTCATGGTTGATTAGAATTGTGTGTGTGTGTAATTTTATTGAGCCATCATCAAATAAATTAGAGCAGTGAAACAGACGGAGTTTTATTCGTAAAAGTATAGTTATGTATATGACGATTTAATTTCTCAAGCCAACAGAAACCCAAACGCATAACTCCTGGTACTTGCAGGTCCGCTGTTAACAAGGACGTCAAAGTACCCAGTTTTAAGTCAAGCACTCCCGGTGCTGCAGTGTAAGAAGAACCGAAACAAAATAGTTGAAGAAAGGAAAGGAGAGGAGAAAAAGGAGAAGCCATCACGATCCGTACAGAAAACGTTTGGTTCTTTTCTTCCTGCACAGTTTGCAACACTGCAAGTCACAGGCGAACAAAGAGATAAGGAAAGGTGGTGCAGTGAACACAGGCTTTATAAAGGATATTGGTGGGAATGAGACGTCTATTTGTTTTCAAAGGAAGTGATTGACGGCAGCGTTGTTAATTAGCCTTTGAGCTTGCCGTTGCATGCCGTCTAATTTGTTGTGGTTTACAGAAGTGGTAGGCCGCCACACTGGTAACTGTGCAGTCTTGCTTGGAGTGAGCCGTAAGTTAAATACACGGAGCTGCTTTTCACGCCGTGATTCAATCAAATACGGAACTCGCCAGTTAGTATTATAAGTGTGAGAATTTAGAGTAGTGGGATCTTAGTGCCAAGGTTAATGAAATCAACTGCGATATGAATAGCCGATTAACAGGCGGAGATGCATGGTATATTAAGCTCATCCCTGCTTTTCAAGAAACGCTTTTTATGAGACTTACGTACCTCGACAACGATTACATGGAAAGAAAGAAATATTTTAAGAAGCTTTTAGTATTTGAGTAGACCAACTATATCACCGAGAGTCATGGTGAATGTAGGAGATTATACGTTTATTATCACTATTTACAGTGGCGAAGTTTTGACTTTTCCTTCCGGGGAGATATGAATAATAATAATAATAATAATAATAATAATAATAATAATAATAATAATAATAATAATAATAATAATAATAGAGGCGCGCGGCTGTGAGCTTGCATCCGGGAGATAGTAGGTTCGAATCCCACTATCGGCAGCCCTGAATATGGTTTTCCGTGGTTTCCCATTTTCACACCAGGCAAATGCTGGGGCTGTACCTTAATTAAGGCCACGGCCGCTTCCTTCCAACTCCTAGGCCTTTCCCATCCCATCGTCGCCATAAGACCTATCTGTGTCGGTGCGACGTAAAGCCCCTAGCAAAAAATAATAATAATAATAATAATAATAATAATAATAATTTTATTTATTTATTTATTTATTTATTTATTTATTTATTTATTTATTTATTTATTTATTTATTTATTTATTTATTTATTTATTTATTTATTTATTTATTTATTTATTTGTTTGTTTATAACATATCTAAAATACATTTGCAAATATGCAGTAAGATATTATACATTATCTTTGCAATTATTTACACCTGCAAAGCACTTGATGTGCTTATCTGCCGGTATAGTTGGTTTTTTTTTATTTTATTTTTTTTTTTGCTAGTTGCTTTACGTCGCACCGACACAGATAGGTCTCATGGCGACGATGGGAAAAGGAAGGGCTAGGAGTGGGAAGGAAGCGGCCGTGGCCTTAATTAAGGTTCAGCCTCAGCATTTGCCTGGTGTGAAAATGGGAAACCACGGAAAACCATCTTCAGGGCTGCCGACAGTGGGGTTCGAACCTACTATTTCCCGAATACTGGATACTGGCCGCACTTAAGCGACTGCAGCTATCGAGCTCGGTATGTATTTACATTAGCACTGTAATTTTGTCCTGTGGTGTGAGTTTTTCTTAATCCCTGAAAGTATCATCCAAAATAGATAAGTCTTTGGTATATTGTTCATACATGAACAAGTATTTAAACTTAATTTTATTATATATGATCCATAGTTTCACATGTTTTTTTAGTTGATATTTGGTTTTCAAGTGTGTCAATTCTGAGGGCAACTTGTTCAAAAATTTAGATAATAATAATAATAATAATAATAATAATAATAATAATAATAATAATAATAATAATAATAATAATAATAATGAAAATGAAAGCCTACAACCTGTTTTCCAGTAATTGACCGGGTCAGGGATGTAATGAATGAAGCAGATATAGGCTATTATTACGATGGGGTCGCCACTCCCAAAGTGATGTATATTAATGACTGATGGATGGTAGGAAATGAGAATGGAGAATGTTGCTGGAATGAAAGATGACAGGGAAAACCGGAGTACCCGGAGGAAAACCTGTCCCGCCTCCGCTTTGTCCAGCACAAATCTCACATGGAATAACCGGGATTTGAACCACGGTATCCAGCGGTGAGAAGCCGACGCGCTGCCGTCTGAGCCACGGAGGTTTTAAGAGTAATAATAATAATAATAATAATAATAATAATAATAATAATAATAATAATAATAATAATAATAGTTTTCATTGTCCAACTCCTTGGCTGAATGGTCAACACTGATTAATTGTGTTAACCGTAATAACTACACGAGATATGGGTTACAACTAGAGCCCGGATACTAACATACTAAAGCAAATAACAGGTATACTGTACCCGGGCAAGTGTTCTGCTATGTGATTTGCTTAAATATTAGGGTTCCGGCCTGTTGGAACCCCTACAATTTATGTTACTCCTGCTACGTTGTGGAAGAACGGGTAGACGACTGTTCCTACCAGGTAAGTTTGTTTGAATTCTCAACTATAACAGCTGATACATCCTGGTTCCAGTTATAACAAGGTGAACTTTGCATTGAACTATTACAAACATTAACATCATACAAGTCCGCCTCTCTGGTGTAGTGGTTAGTGTGCTTAGTTGGCGTCCCGCAAGTTCGGGTTCGATTCCCGGCTCTGCCCAGAAAATTTGAAAAGTGGTACGAGGGCTGGAACAGGGTCCACACATCCTCTGGAGGTCATGTGAGTAGACGGGGGTTCTATTCCCTCCTCAGCCATCCTCGAAGTGGTTTTTCGTAGTTTCTCACTTCCCCAGGGTGGTACCAAACTTGAGGAGCGGCCGCCTCCTTCCCTCTTGCTCAATTCCGGTCTTTTCATCTCCACACTAAGTCCCTGCTCAGAAAAGCAGGTGAGGCCCCCCCTGGGCGAGGTACTTGTCCTACTTCCCAGTTGTATCCCTCGACCCAATGTTTCAGTAAATGTAGGATCACTCACTGAGTCCGGGGGAAAACACCAACACTGGAGGGAAAACCGATTAAGAAAGGAAGAAGAATAGTTCATTTTAAATGATAAATTATTATTAATAATAATTGATAATAATAATAATTTGCATTGTCGAACTCCTTGCCTGAATGATCAATGTTGAGGCTTTCGGTTCAGAGTGTACGGGGTTCGATGCACCAGGTTGGGGATTTTAATCGCGTCTGATTAATCCTTCTGGCTCGGGGGCTGAGTTTCCGTGTCTGTCCCAACACCACACACCACGCTACCAACCGCCACAGAAACACACAATAGTGATTACATGCATCCGTACAGGGTTGGCGTCAGGAAGGGAATCCAGCAGTAAAGCAGCGCCAAATCCACATGTGCAACACAGATCGTATCCGCGACCCCACAAGTGTGGAAAAAGCGGTAGAGAAAGAAGAATAATTTGCAATATTATACTAAGTTATTGGTAGTCATGCAAAGCAAGGCAAAGTCGTCTCCGTACAGGCCATGAAGGCCCATGGAGGGGTGGACGCTAAAGACTTCCACTATCCGTAACCTCGGCATTTTGTGGGGTAGAGTGGTTAGCTCTACGCCCGTCCGCCTTTGCCACCAGGAATTAACCTGGTACTCATTTTTGGTGTAGGCTGGGTGAACCTCAGGGCGAAGTGCACCTTCGGAAGTGGAAATGTTGTTTCTGAAATTTTACGACTTGGTGACAGGGATTCGAACCAACGTCTTTCCGGGCGAACCGAGCACGCCTTCACCGCCTCGGCCAGGCAGCCCACTATGGATAGTCATGGGTTATTCAAAATATATTAACCAAAAGTAATTTACCTCCGTTAGTTCGAATAATGGTTTCAACTCCAAATTATGTTCTTCGTTTTGCTGTAATCTAATAATTTTGGACATTCATTGTGAATGAACGAAAGACTTTGGTCCAGAAATCCACCAATAAGGACTGCCAAAATCCTGGTTGACAAATTCAGCCTGCAGCAGGATTGGATTCAAGAATGGACTTCAATGGCTCCAGCTGAGTATCTGAACTTTCCCTGTATTACAAGAATACCAAAAGGATTTGACCTACCTCGCAAAACCTGGACAACCCTCAATCGTATCAGGACAGGTCATGGAAAGTCCGCTGACTTCCTCTATAAATGGGGCAAACTTCCCTTCCCGGAATGTAACTGCGGTGCCCCTAATCAAACAGTTCGTCATAGAGTGGAACAGTGCCCCCTGATTGCTTATCAGAGAAACTCAAAAGACGTTCTTGACCCCAATCCTTCTTGTATAGACTATTTTCAGAGCTTGAAGGTGAAATTGTAACCTACATAGTGTATTGTATACTTAATTTGTGATTGTTTTTATTTTTAATGTCATACGCTAAATAAATAAATTTGGACATTCAAGTGCAAGACGATAGTCTATGTGTGAACAGACCATAGTCAGCAGGTGATTCAGCAAAGCAGGCTTAAACCGTATAGAAAGTTTACAAATGGAATGCATGTCAGATTTTCGACTGACCGGGCTCTATTTTTCTAATTTACCGTGCATCAAGAGGAGCGGATGAAATATGAATGAATGGGAGAGTGTATATTGTATCGCTCTCTTTTATCCTTTCCATAGCTTTATGCCTGGAGCTATCGATATAATAATCGCTGGCGTTGGAAATAGTATGAAAATGTGCTCCCATTTGTCGAATTTCCAACCTGCAGAACTGACAAGATTGGTGGTATATTAGGGAGAGTATTCGAGTTTATTGCGTGATTCAACGTGAAGCAGTAAGTTCCTCCATTTCAGGGAAAGTGATCTCCATGAGTTCACGAACGTTCACAGCATAGCTGGTGACAAGTGTAAAACACACTGTTCATATTCTCGGTAATATAATAATAATAATAATAATAATAATAATAATAATAATAATAATAATAATAATAATAATAATGAACAACGTAAATAGGAGCACAGCGTAGAGGATGAAGAAATATTGGGAAGAGAAGAAGAAAGACAAAAAATTGCTAATATCTTCAAATGAGCTCCTTAGTTGGGTATAACGAATCAATAATAATAATAATAATAATAATAATAATAATAATAATAATAATAATAATAATAATAATAATAATAATAATAAAACAAAAATAATAATAAGACCGAACGAGTTGACCGTGTAGTTAGGGGCACGTAGCAGTGAGCTTGCCTCGGGGAGACGGTAGGTTCAAATTCCGCCGTCGGCAGCCCTGAAGATGGTTTTCCGTGGTTTCCCATATTCACACCACGGAAATACTGGGGCTGTACCTAAATCAAGGCCACGTCCGCTACCTTCTCACTCCTGGCTCTTTCCAAGAAACCTGTCAATTCAAATTTTGGTTTAAGCATAATCACTACGGAAACAGTTTCTGATGTTATTAGTATTGTTTGATGATGATGATGAAGGTTATTATTATTATTATGATGATGATGATGATTATTATTATTATTATTATTATTATTATTATTATTATTATTATTATTATTATTATTATTATTATTATTATTATTATTATTATTATTGCTATTTTGCTTTACATCGCACCGACAGAGATAGTTCTTATGGCGACGATGAGATAGGAAAGGCCTAGGAATGGGAAAAAAGCGGCCGTAGCTTTAATTAAGGTAAAGGCCCAGCATTTGCCTGGTGTGAAAATGGGAAACCACGGAAAACCATCTTCAGGGCTGACGAGAGTGGGATTCGAACCCACTATCTCCCGGATGCAAGCTCACTGCTACACGCTCCTAAACGCACGGCCAGCACTCCCGGTATTATTATTATTACTAGCGAATGTACCCGTGCTTCGCTACGGTATTCTACATTGTATTCGAATATCGAAGTAAATAGTGTACATGCAGTAAATAAGATAGTTTTAAAATTGCATGTCTCTTAGCGTTATCCGAGAAAGAGCATGCGGAGGTCCCCGTACGTTTCCAATGTAAAGTGTTTGTTACGGATTTGTGATATAACGGCAGGCTCACTTGCCTACTGGCATTCACAATCAGGTTGGGAAGTTTACATTATAATTGCAGGCCCCATTGCCTACTATGCGGACAGAATCGATTTGGGGAGTTTTCGTTAAAATGGCAGCCCCCCTTTCCTACCTCCAGACAGATTACAGTTTTTATTATAACGGCAGGCAATTACCCTACTATCACTCGAAATTGAGTTGTGCAGTTATCATTATAATGACAGGCCCCTTTTCCTACTGCCAGCCAGCGTACTGCCAGTCACACCAAGTTGGTGAGTTTCCATCAAAATAGCAGGCCACTATGCCTAATGCCAGTCACATTTTAGATGAGTACATTTCTTTATAATGGCGGGCACCCTTGCCTACTGCCAAACACAATCGGGTAGGGGAGTTTTAAACAAAACTGCATGCTCACTTACCTTCTGCAAGTCAAATCGAGAAGGGAACTATTCATTACAATTGTAGGCCTTCCTTACTAATGACAGTTACACAGGAGTTGGAGAAGGAACCCTTTCCTACTGCCAGTCAAAGTCGGTGTGGGGAGTACTGATTACAATAGCAGACCGACCCTTTCTCGATCGCTAAATCGACATCAGTGAATATATATAGATCGACATACGAAAGTATATGCGTGTTTACAATATTGAAGACCATTTACAGATTAACTGCTACTAAACGTACGTCATATCGACAAAGGATTATACCATAAGACACGCCGGATTTAGTGGCCTAAATGGCTGGTCCAATGATATGTCATCTATTCTTGGGTCAGATTTAGAAACGTGGAACAGGGTAAAGGTTTTGTAAGATCATCTCACATTACATTACTTTTCGGATAATAATGTGACAGCTACATACGTAGCATTTGGCTCACATATGGCTACTGAGTGGGCCAATTTTCGTGAAGAGTTTGATGATTCTGTATTTCATATAAGTAATTGAAAGTATGAATAATGCATGTGAAAATTCCAAATTGACTTAACATCGATTAATAGAGAAAAATCAAACGTAAAAGGGATACAGATACGGCATAAAGTCATAAGACCAAGGTTGTAGATCATTCCAAATTGAACGGAGATTGTGCAATCCGTTACGTGATAGGAATTTCCGAAGGTCTGCACCATCATTAAAATTGCCTGCATATTTCGATATTCTTCGGGGATAAAAAATGAAAAATTTAATGATATAGGATTTTTCATTCGTTACAGGCTAAAACGTATAATTTTGTCAAATTTCAATTATCTTCTTATTCTTCTGGCAGATTATGCCACAATGTGGATTTTGGGCGAGGCGGGTAAAAATTAGGACTTTCAGGAAATCAAAAATTATGGAGATTGTTATTATTACCCCTTAAACGGAAAGCTGTACGAAAATTTCGCCAAAATAGTCAGTGTAGAGGTACACAGTCGTTACGATTTGATTTATATAGATAAGGAATCTGCTCCATGTAAAACACCTTTTGGGCTATGTCCGCTGGACTTAACCTGCAAAAGTGACCATTCATGATATCTCCCTTATTAATCCTCCTGACGAAAAAATGCACATGAAAAAAAAGGTTTAGAGGTGGAATTCCATCAGGTTTGGTCGATTTCCAGTCAGGTTGGTCTTGTTCTGTATATATTGTGGAAGAGTAAAATCACCATTTCGGTTCCTTATAAACCGCCAGTCCATTCCGGAACATGAAATGTTATTTACGTTTAAAACCTACCTTTGGACACATGGATGCTAAATATAAATTTTGTTTCGAATGTCTTCAGTAGTTTTCAAGTTGTAAGGAATACGCTTTACACGCACCCGCTCGTGAGTTAAGTCCGATGGGACTTGTACAGAAAAACGGTCCTTTAATGATATCTCCCTTATTGATCCTCGTATCGAAATGATGCACATGAGAAAAAAAGGTTTAGACATTAATTTCTACCAAGGTAGGTAGACTTCCATAAACTTTTGTTGTGTATATTTTTTGGAAGTGCAAAATCACTGTTTCGGTTTCGTATAAACCCCCAGTTAGTTCAGGGATTTAGAAACAATATTTGCCCTGAAACCTATCAAGGACAGGTGTATTCTAAATACGAATCTTGGTGGAAATGCATCCAGTAGTTTCTAGCATTCACGTACATACGGCGTAATTAAGGAAGAAAATAATACAGTTAAGAATGTTGAAACTAATAGAAAATGGATTATAACTGAGGACAGCCGGATAACGACAAATAAATAAATGCCGTGAGTTATGGATATAATAAAGCGCTAACAGAGGAGAAATTTAGGTTCAGTGATTCTTAGGTAAACAAATATGAAGATGACTAATGTTGTTATTACTTAATCTATTCGAGGGCGGTTATAACCTCCAACGATATTCCGCCAATATCCCGCAGATGAGCCGATTGATGCCTCTCTTGCCATCTACCCAAGGAACAACCACGAATTTAAAAGCATGATGAGGAAAATGGCAATACGTTACTTCCCTACTGGCATGCAATCAGAGACGTTGCCATGGTAACCTGTAGGTTCGTTGTCGGTCTGTCGGTCACTAAATGCAGAGCATGATACCAGCAGAAAATTGTAAATTTCTCCGTCATGTGAAGAGTAAGGTAAATTATGAACATAACGAAAGTTGTTTATAATGAAGAGACGTTTCACGTACGGTAAACGAAGTTTACAGAAAATCAATAGTATAAGAGAAAATAGAGGAAAACCACTGTGGTTTTCCTATAAACACCCCGTCTATTCAAAGATCTTAAAATTATATGCATATCGGAACCTTTCCTGGGATGAGTATACTCTAAATATGAAGTTTGGCTGAGATCTATCCAGCCGTTTCGACGTGATGGTGGGAAAACCACTCTGGTTTTCCTATAAACCCCCCGTCTATTCAAGGATTTTAAAATGATATGCATATCTAAACCTTCCCCGGGATTAGTATACTCTAAATACAATGTTTGGTTGAGATCCATCCAGCCGTTTCGACGTGATGGTGGAAAAACCATTCTGATTTTCCTATACACCCCCCATATATTCAAATATTTTAAAATGATATGCATATGAAAAACTTCCCCGCGATGAGTATCCTCTAAATATGAAGTTTGGTTGAGATCTATCCAGCCGTTTCGACGTGATGGTGGGAAAACCACTCTGGTTTTCCTATAAACCCCCCGTCTATTCAAGGATTTTAAAATGATATGCATATCTAAACCTTCCCCGGGATTAGTATACTCTAAATACAATGTTTGGTTGAGATCCATCCAGCCGTTTCGACGTGATGGTGGAAAAACCATTCTGATTTTCCTATAAACCCCCCATATATTCAAATATTTTAAAATGATATGCATATGGAAAACTTCCCCGCGATGAGTATCCTCTAAATATGAAGTTTGGTTGAGATCTATCCAGCCGTTTCGACGTGATGGTGGAAAAACCATTCTGGTTTTCCTATAAACCCCCTGTCTATTCAAGGATTTTAAAATGATATGCATATCAAAACCTTCTCCGGGATGAGTATACCCTAAATATGAAGTTTGGTTGAGATCTATCCAGCCGTTTCGACGTGATG
The DNA here is from genome assembly GCF_040414725.1 of Anabrus simplex. Classification (NCBI taxonomy): domain Eukaryota; kingdom Metazoa; phylum Arthropoda; class Insecta; order Orthoptera; family Tettigoniidae; genus Anabrus; species Anabrus simplex. The sequence continues at coordinate 312,606,172 of NC_090271.1, forward strand.
GTGGAACAGACAAACAGACAGACAAACAGAAACAATTTTATTTATATAGATTTTTACACTCGTTCTTCACCCCCTTTCCATCCCCGCCCAAAGGAGTCCTATGAGTGCCTTACACAACAGTATATTTTTTTCCCAGATATTAAGTCTTATTTGTACCTATTTTGGTTGACAGCTATGCCCAAACGTACATGCATAATCTCACTGCTCTAGAATCCTGGAGCTGACGTTGCCATGGTTACGGCAGTTCATTTCTTTATCCGATTCCTAGAGCAGGGGTAGTGTGGTGCCAATATCTCCGTAACGGTTGGTTTTAGGGCCTTAAAACATGGTTTTCGGGCCCGTAGGGCTTACCGAGTTTTGTTCTTTGCGTCAAGAGGATTAAATTGAGCTTTGTCTCGTCCTTATACGACAAATTCGATATTTTGCCTATAATAGTATAAGAGAAAATGGAGGAAAACCGTTTTTCCTATAAAACCCCCGTCTTTTCAAAGATTTTAAAATGATATGCATATCGAAACCTTCCCCGGGGTCAGTATACTCTAAATATGAAGTTTGGTTGAGATCTATCCAGCCGTTTCGACGTGATGGTGGAACAGACAAACAGACAGACAAACAGACAAACAGAAACAATTTTATTTATATAGATTATTATTATTATTATTATTATTATTATTATTATTATTATTATTATTATTATTAATCTTACGGCTTTTAAGGCCATGAGGGTCCGAGTACATGTTCGGCTCGCCTGGTGCAGTTCTTTGTATTTGACGCCAATAGATGACCCACGCGTCTGAATGTGGTATGATGATGACGATGACGAGGAGGGTGAAACGCGGTGTCGACATGTAACCTACTCCTGTCGAGTAATTCCAAGGGGTATGCTCAAAGCTTTAGGTCCCCATCCCACGGACGAGTCATCATCAACAGCGACATATTCCCTCACTCCATATGAATACTGAGTAGACGTTTGCAATTTAATCCAGCCTTTTGACACGCAATCTAGTGATTGGAAAGTGTATACCACCACCTCTCCCAACCTCCCAGCCAACATTCGGTTGTTTAAATTTTTTTACTAACAGCACTCGAAGCGGTTAACCACGATGTCAGACCAGATAGACTTCAACGCCTTAATGATCATGGCCAACAGGCGGGCCATGATTATGATTATGTTGTTGATGATTCTTACTCAAAGGGGCGTAACATCGACGTCATTGGTCGTATTGCTATTCGATTAAGAACAGAATTCGCTACACGGAGAAGTGTAGAGTCATCGATAGAAGACACACATTGTTAGAGGTTTTCCCTCCTAGTATCCCCTTGCGACATGCAGGCAGTGCTAGATATAACGCATTTTGGACTCCAACCACAGGGGAGATAAAGAATCCCCATACATCGAAAGAATAAACGAGTTCAGAAAAGCATGCTCAAGTTCATGAGTTGTGTGAAAATGAAGTATCGTCGTTGCCGGGTCGAAACCTCCTATGTGAAATATTTTAGCTTAGAACTTTGGCCCGTAAGGTTCTACCATCTAAGGTGCAATATTGTGTAAATATTGTCAAGGCATTCTCGCTCTTCATAATGTATGTGCTGCGGGACAGTATATCTCCAAAAATATTATCACATAGGAGGTTTTGTCCCGACAATGACGATATATTCTGGACCTGGTAAATATATTATTTATTTGTTACTTTTTATTTGCGAATAGACTACTTAGAATCATGCGACAGTTTCATTTTTTCTTTGTCTGAAGTTTCCTCTTCCTCCTTCATATGGGCGCTATGCTGTTTCTTCTGTTCATCTGTCCAGGCTCTTCCCGTCTTTGCAGTTCTTTCGACTTGAAACCCTGCCAAATTTTGAATCATGGTCCGAAATGTTTTTCTGTCCAACATCTCAAATATAAACTTCCTTGATGTTGGAAGTTCCTTAATCCTTGCCGTTATTGTCCCCTTGTTGCACAAGTAGTCCAATAACTTTTCGGTTAGTCTGGTTTTGTCCATTCTGTACAAATGTCCGAGGAATGATTACCTCTTCGTGTTCATGGTCATTGAAATTTTCGGCACATTCTTGTATACTTCATTGTTGTTCCGAGTTTCCAGCGGGTTTCAGTATGATTGGGCCCAAGATTTTCGGTAGTATTTTTCTTTCTGGATCACCAGCTTCTCCAACTTTGAGAGGTATTCGCTGGCATGTAGGCATTCTGTTTTTTACTAAAGTGTTGTAATGTCTTATTTTGGCATTCCATGAGATGCATGTCTTATTGTGGATAAGAACCTATAACCTCTCTCCATTTCTGAAACACGATTGTCTACAGCAGCTTTTTCTACTCCGTTCTCTTTTATGACTTCACCGAGGTATTTGAACATTTTAACCCCATGAATCTGTCCAATTCCTGTTTCAGGAAATTGTAGTCCATGTTTTTCATTCATCATAAACTTGGTCTTCTCTTTCGAGATTGTAATTCTCGTCTTGCTAGCATGGCCGCTTCCTTCAGGTTTTCTAAAAGTATCGCAAAATCATCAGCGAAAGCCAATCCGTTGACTTCTATTCCTCCCGATTTTCTCCCTAAGCAGATCGGGTTGATTTTTCAAGTTCGAAATTCCAAATTCTCACAATATTACCCACGAAACAGTTGAAAAGTTGTGGTAATAATCCATCACCCTATCGCACACCTGCCTTAACTTCAAATTATTGAGACAATTCTGCCATGAATTTAACCTTAGGAGTTGTGTCTTTTAAGGTTTCTCTGATAGCGTTTAACAGTTTGGCTTTCCCCAATTTTTTCTAACGATCTGATCTAAGGTCCCTATGTCCACTGATTCAAAGTCTTTTTTGAAGTCAATGGAACAGACCACTATATTTTCCGTTCAGCACTCTGTGGCGAATTATTGATTTCAAATTAAGGATTTGCTTAGCACAGGAGCGGCCTCTCCGGAACCCACCCTGGTATTCTCCAACTTGCTTATGTAAGATTCCTTCAATTCTGTTCAGAAGTATACTGGAGAGGATCTTGTAAGCAACTGGAAGTAGCGAAACGCCTCTGTATTTGTAAATATCTTGTTTGTTCCATTTCTTATGGTGTGGTTGCATCAGCGCTGTTTTCCATTCGTCAGGTAGCTTTTCCGTCTCCAATATTTGCTGTAAAATATGGCGCAGATGGTCCAGGTTTTCCGGTTCAGCCCATTCCAACATTTCTGCTGATATTGAGTCTTCTCCTCTTGCCTTGTTGTTATCATTATTAGACATCCCTGGATGTAGAGACAGAGTGCATGTCTCTTATTCCAAAGCTCCAGGTTCGTTTTCCGCCCAGTTAAAGGACTTTAATGCTGGATACGAGATATTTGCAAGCTCTGACTTAGAGGAAGAAAACGCACAGTGAAAATATGACGCTACTGACCTAACTGATGGAACAATCACAAATTTATCTTTGAATATTTTCAAAAGATTTCGATTCTCTACTAATGCTCTACAAGAAATATCAACTGCGATCTTGAGAGATTCTTTTCAAATAGTACAAAAGCTATAACTTAAAGATGTTCTTTTAGTAAATAGAATATACCAGGGGTAGCGAGAAATTGAATAAACATTGCAACATTTTCTGTCGCACCGACACAGGTAGGTCTTATGTCGACGATGGGACAGGAAAAGTCTTGGAGTGGGATGGAAGCGGCCGTGGCCTTAATTAAGGTACTGCCGCAGCATTTGCCAAGCGTGAAAATGGTAAACCACAGTAAACCATCTTCAGGGCTGCCCACAGTGGGTTTCGAACCCACTATCTCCCGAATACTGGATACTGACCGCACTTAAGCTATCGAGCTCGGTAAACGAAGAATTAGTATGAACGTTATGTCAAGAGGTGGTGGTGAGTGGTGGTGATTATTGTTTTAAGATGAAGTACAAGTAGCAACCATCCTCTATCACCATGTCAAGATGCTGGCAATAACGACTCCCCGTATGGCTGGGAGGCGTGACAAGTCTTAGGGACATAATGGATAGAAAAAGCATTGTCACATTCGCGGTTTTCGAGCAGTAGCGACGATATATTCCTCATTCGATTGTTAGAATTATCTCACCCTAAATGGAACTTGATCGGTATGAGATTTCATTTCATCACGTTATGTTATCGCTTACCAAAATACTCCCGTAGTGTGAACAAGATTCTCTTTAACACGATGTTGAGTTCTAGGCTGATTTTACCTCTCAAGCGCCGACATCCCGGAGAGGGTAAAGGTTAACAGGCGGGTCGGCCGGGAATCGATGGTACCCCTTACCTTGAAGTCTCTCTCTCTCTCTCTCTCTGATGTCCTAGACTCTGTTCCTCGTTTACTAACACGTTGTCTAATAAGGCACTATAGAAACAACTCTGATTTCGTAGTGGGAGGTATCCAGGTTATTAGACGATGTGAAACTAGCTATTTGTTAAATGTTTAAAAAAAGGTTTACATAAAACAACAACATCCTCAAACATCTCATAATTCTTGACGTTGCCACCATGGGCTCCATAATTAATACAGGATGTCTCAAAATAATGTTCTAACACTCCGAATAACCACAAAGTCATGCTGACGTTGTTCTTTCTTTTCCAGGTGTAAGAGGTACCCGCACGGCAGCAGGTCAACTTTGCTTTGAAGATATAATTTTTTTCCTTAAATGTTATTGGAAAACCGACAACGCTACGGATGTGCAAGGACGGTTCAGAAGGGAGTTCGATAAATCACTACAAACGCACCGGACGATTGCTCGCATCAGAGATAAATTTGTAGCAGAAGGAACCGTTCACAATATCAACAAGAAAGGTTCTGGAAAACTACGGACATCCACCAGCCCTCGACACGAAGAGCAGGTGCGGGAAACCCTACTTCGATTCCCACAGAAGTCTCTACGACAAACGGCCCGGGAGACACACCTCTCAAAAGATAGCGTCCATCGCATCGTGAAGCGTCTGCTCTGAAAATGTTACATTTGAACACGAATTCATGCTCTCAGTGAAGACGATCTGGATCGTAGTGTTCAGTTCTGTGCATGGTACTTGGCAAAATGTGAAGAAGATGCAGGATTTCCAAACAAAATGGTCTGGAGCGATGAGGTCACCTTTAAATTAAATGGTTCAGTTAATCGCCATATTTATACCTACTTGGGTCCTTTAAATTCTCATGTTACAGTTGAACACCATGTAAACTTAACCGGGGTAAGAGTGTGGTGTGGGATATCAGCAATGGGCATCATAGAAATTATCTTAAACGGAATTCTAAATGGTGACAGTTACGTAACCTTGCTGCAGGAGTCCGTCAGTCCACACATTGAAGAGATGTGTGGTGGTGACAAAGAGATTTACCTTCACTAAGATGGATCACCTCCCCACTACCATCTCGATGAAAGAGCTCACCTCGATGCAGCTTATCCAAACACATGGATTGAACGAACGTGTAGCACTGAATATCATATGCGTTAACCAGTCCTCACGCCAATGGACCTCCTTTTATGGTGATACCTCAAGGACAGGATTTATCGCACAAAACCAAGAACAATTGATGCATTGAAATCGTAAATTGAAAGGCAATGTCGCGAAATTCAAATGCACTCTTTCGTGACGTTTGGTTCGCATTATCAGCGTTGTCTGGACAATAACGGTCATCAATTTGAATATTCGGGCACATGATACTGTAATTACATGTTTTTTCTGTAATTTAATCCTTCAAACTTGTCTCCGTGTCCACAAATTACTTTACTGTCTTTCTAAGTGATAGTACATTATTTTGAGACAACCAAATAATAAAAATGCACAAGTGTGTTAAAAATAATCAAGAGACATTTATAAATGAACAGGCTTTATTACGTTGAACATTATGTAAGTAATAAATTGTTCAGTTCCACCCGTTAGATATTTCCGCGGCACAATTCTCATTTGTCTTTACCATGTGTTGACGTCAAACGTTCACACCACAGGTTTGTCCAGCGGTTTTTTAACATATTTTGATATTTGATATTTATATGAACCTTAGATTTTAAGACAACTATGTAGATTCTGTATGTACGTAACAAAACTTACTATGTTATCTATCTTATATTTGTAGGCTGAAGATGGCTTGGAGTAATTCGTAGTAAAAATTACATCTAAACAGATCATCTATTCCGTTTCTTTCAGTATTTTTCTTCATTCACACTCCTTGTTGTTTCCCAGTGATTAAGTTATGTGAAACACTAATTTAACAATACGATTTAATCGTTTCTCAGGAAGAAAATAATGCACTGACAATTTCTGGCTGAAGGAGGATATCAGCTCTGGCTCCATATATTATTTGTTTCTGAATCAATCTTTGGATTTCAATTTACGAACAAATCTCTGTTATCCTAGCCAAATTTCTTATAAACCATCCTTTTTAAAATTCTCGAAGCTACTTCTGGAAAAAAAGAAGCCTTATTTAACAGGTAATCTGTTGTTTATCATAACGATGCGATTTACCTCTATTTTCCCACTTTGAACTCCTTTTGATGTGGGCATGGCCTAAAGGAGATTGTAGCTCTGCTTGCCTTGAGGTGCTCCACTTTACCGATTTAGCCTGTAATGAACGCTCAATAATCAAGGGATAACCCCCATCTGCTGCACAACTCTATGCCTTGGCAATTAACCTACGCCGCTGAAGCCAAAACCAATGTAAGTAGGGCACGCTGCTTACTGCCATGACTGTGTTTCTCCTAACTTCTGGTCGGGTCCTGCACGAACGTATTGTTCTTGAGTACTATGAACCGCGCCAAATTAGGGCCCAGGGATGGTTTCAAAGTGAAATTTGACACACTACAAGATTGTTCATGATGACACTAGCCTATGATGATTCTGACCTATTCTCGTAATATTTTTGTGTGGAATAACTTGATTAGTTTGTTAATATTTATTTTATTAAACTGCTACTATGAATCGCAGAGCATCAGAGTGCAGAGTAAAAAATCTATACTAAATACCCTCTGAGATGGTCAGATTTTTGAAAAGAGTAAAAAGCATCTATTCCCTGTGATATCGATATATGAAGGTGTTTTTTATGTAACTTTCGATGTTTACCAAACAAAATCAATTAGAAATCAGCCAAAGTCGCTCAGAAGAATTGAATATTATCTGGCAAATAACAGAGTGAAATATACTTAAACTGATACGCAGGCCACCTAACCAACGTCTAATCAAGTCTACAGAACATGTGATTATTATGCAATCATTCATAATCGCTCTTGACCAACTACTGACCACGAAAATTACTCTTCATGATTTCAGTTTTCTTTGGTTCCAGTATTTCTCATTCTCTTGCTTACAGTTCCTTTCTTTACAGCTGTCCAAAGTTATTTATTCTTAATCGTTGTATCTGGCTCTAGGAAACCCTGAAATGTGTGTATATGGTCCTCCAAAAGATTCTGTAGTGGATGTTTGGTCCGTGATGTATGTACCTTGCAGATCCTTCTTCGTGTTAACAAACCATTTATCATGAGAGCTGTCTTTCCTACTGGGTTTCTTGAAATGTTAAAAAATGCCTTAATGAATCTGTCGTCGGTCATTCTTGAAATATGCCCAAAGAATCGTTTGCGTATGATACCTGGAATCCTGCTGCATGTTTTATATACTACTTTGTTACTGCGTAATCGGCATGTGTCAGCACATCATTTAGGTCTTAAAATCATTCTTTCCTTCTTCTCGATTTCTTAAATCTCTCTTCTGGTTGTTAATCCTAGGCATTCTTAAGCATACAGGCGCTCTGGCTGGATTACTGTCTGATAGTGTCGTAGTTTAATCATAAGAAAAATCGCTTCCTTGTTGCATGTGTTATTTTGTAAGTTTGAATGCAGGATCCATTTTTTCGGATCTTTCGGGGTTTTCTTCTTTATCGAGCCCGTTAGGCTGAAGTCTCTCACCAAGGTACTTGAATTTAAGGGGAAGTGTAAGCCCCTATACTAACAATGTTAAATTGCCATACTTTGTGACCCGTTTTCTCTGGAACCGTTAGCCCCACGAATATAAAATTTGGTATGCCCTTATGGTGATACCTTGTGTGTACACTAAGTTTGTTTCAAGTAGTTCTCACGGAATATAAAATTTCAAGGGATATTTTTCTCTAGCACTCAATTTTTAACACATTTTTCATCAAAAATGTCTCCATAATATCCTTACAACTGCAAGTTGGGAGTTAGGAGTAACTCAGTAGATTGATCATTAGCCCATGTCCTGGGAGCCTGCCCTCACGGGGAGGTATTGAGAAATTCCCGCCATCATACAATACGACACATGATTGCGACCTCGCTGAGGGATCACGGTTTCACGGTGCACGAAGAGGTCTCTGGCCTAGCTACCGACGGGAGTAACAGACGTATTGACATGATAGCCTTTCAACCAGCTAGCAAGCAAGGACTAATCTTAGATCCCACAATACGTTTCGAGTCGCACGTTGGCCAGGCCGAAGAGGTGGACGCCGAAAAGAAGTCAATTTACCAGCCAACTGTAAACTACTATAAAGATAAATATCACCTAGACAATATTTCCGTCCATGGACTCATGATCGGAGCTCGAGGCACAATCCCTAAATTTCTTGTACAGCTATGGGATTCTCTCGGTCTCAGCCGGACACGACTCCACGACATCGCTATCGCCGCAATACGAGGTACAGTGACCATACTCCGCAATCATCTATATAACATCTGACGAACCGTATTGCAAATCTATTCCTGAGCCTTTTGGGGAATCTTCTACCTGGCACACTAGCAAAGTCAACAGTAACTTAGAAGACACAATACTGTGTAGTCGACATACTTTGTCCTTGTGGCAGCCTCCGCATGGGGGAAGTTGTAATAATAATAATAAAATATGTATTAACAAAAACTCATTTTTCTATGATGAGAAGTTTCTGAAAAAATGGGTCATTTATAGAAGAAAAATTAGTTGAGAAATATGAACTTAAAGTTTCGACATATATCAGTGAATCCCTGCAGCATACTCTAGGTTGTCATCATCATCATCCTCATTCTCAGCCTTTCTAAATTGTCTCTTGTGCTTCCTAGCTTCCTTAATAAAGTATTTGATATCCTTATCAGCTCCTTTAACTCTAAAACTATACATTTCTTTAAGCGCTCTCACAGTGTTTTTAATGGGTTCAACGTTTAAATGTTTCAAAACACATATCCTTCCAAAATTACCATCATTAAAGGTCAAGACAGCAACAGATACACCAATTCACAAAGTTTCCAAGCCAACAAACATATTCTTAAGGATTCGAGTCCACACAACATTGCTGAATGACTCGTTGGGGTTTTGCGTCTTGCCGTGCAAACATTTCTTCAGCAAACTTGGATCAGCAAGAGCTGATTGTATTATTCAGCAAATCCAATGATACAACAATATATCTCTCAACTCGAAAGCATGAATTATACAAGATAACTGAGGAGGGAAAGAAAAAGTGGGTGTGGCACCTAATGCAGAATGCTTATTAAACGTCTATTTAAACTACTAGGAGGGTCGTTAAACGCAAGATTTTCCTTTGGACACTTAACTGAGGTTATAAGGGACACACAACTCACAACATTTAATTTTTGATTTTTTTTTCACCCAATTGGGCTAACACCTCCCCTTAACAACTTTATTTATCTTATTATCCTTTGCTGTAATGAGGTATCTTTGGACTTCATTTATATTAATCATGAAATGGGTCTTCTGAAACGAGATCTACAGGCCAGGTTTCACTGCTATCTCTTCCAAGGTGTGGTTTTGCATTATAACAGCTTCGATGATCAATGACAGCAGCAAATGATCATCAGCGAATTGTAAGCAATTGAAAGCGATGTTTTCTTTCTTGTACCCTATACTTTCTTGGTCTTTAATGCATTTTTCTCTGAGTATTTGTTTCTCATTCTTTAATGACCTTTCCCAGGACACAATTGCACAGAAGCAGGGATAAAGAATTTCCTTATCTTATTATTATTATTATTATTATTATTATTATTATTATTATTATTATTATTATTATTATTATTATTATTATTATTATTATTATTATTATTATTATTGAATTTACAATGCAGAAAATAAACCCCAGTTTGCATAGAATCATCTGGTAACAGTTAACAATGAGATAAGTCTCACCATAACTAAAACATTACAGAGAAAGGTTAATAAAAGTGCGGTGAATGGTATTAGAAAATGAAATTAGAAACATTGTATATTGGAATATGATACAGAGGATTCGCCAGTCTACTGCCACAGTAGAGCAGATGACAGCCTAGCTGGTACGCCACGGTGTCACTTGATAATTCCAGCTATCGGTTCGGAATCTTCCAGTAAAACTAGCAGCTGCTTTGGTGTGGTGTGTTCTTAATCAATCAATCAATCAATCAATCAATCAATCAATCAATCAATCAATCAATCAATCAATCAATCAATCAATCAATCAATCAATCAATCAATCAATCAATCAATCAATCAATCAATCAATCAATCAATCACCACTGATCTACATCTACCTTTTCTTAAATAACTGCAAAGAATTTGGAAATGTTTGCCCCAATTTGTTCTCTTGTATTCCAAATTTTATTGTAACCTTTTCTACTTTTTAAAACACCAAAGCAAAGCAAAGCAAAGTCACCTCCGTACAAGCCATGAAGGCCCTTGGAGGAGTGGAAGGTACAGGCTTCCACCATTGTTAACCTCGGCACGTGATGGGGTAGAGTGGTTAGCTCTACGCCCGGCCGCCTTTGTCCCTAGGAATTAACCTGATACTCATTTTTGGTGTAGACTGAGTGAACCTCAGGGCCATATGCACCTCCGGAAGTGACGGGGATTCGAACCCACGTCCTTCCCGTGCGAACCGAGCACGCCTATACCGCCTCGACCAGGCAGCCCCTTTTTAAAAGGCTGCTCAAACGTATTCGTCTACTAACGTTATTCCACGCCATATCTGCACTGAAATCTCGGAACATACCACATAGTCGGGCAGCTCGTCTCCTTTCTTCCATGTCTTCCCACTCCTAACTTTGCAATACTTTTTTCGTAACGCTACTCTTTTAATGGAAATCACCCATAACAAATCGAGCTGCTTTTCTTTGGATTTTTCCCGTTCTTGAAGCAAGTAGTCCTGGTGAGGATCCTATACAGTGGAAGCATACTCTAGTTGGGGTCTTACCAGAAGTATAGATGCCCTCTCCTTTACATCATTACTACAAACCATAAAAAACTTCATAGCCATGTGCAGAGACCTGTACCCCTTATTTAGAATCCCGTTTATGTGATTACCCCATTGAAGATCTGTCCTTTTATTAACACCTAGGTACTAACAACGATCCGCGTAATGAACTTTCACGCCATCAACACAGTAATTAAACCTGAGAAGACTTTCACTGTGTCCAGCTCACAACATTGTCAAGGTCACTTTTCAGTTGCTGACGATCTTGTAACTTATTTTTTATCTTTATACTGTATAACGCCATTCTCAAAAACCTTACCTCTGATTCCACTCCTTTACACATATAATTTATATGTATAAGAAAACATAGAGTACCAATAATACTGCCTTGAGGAATTAACGTCCTAAAAGTTACAGGGTCAGATAGTGCTTCACCTACTATAATTTTCTGAGTATAGGGCGAGTTGCTCGTGCGGTTATTGGTGCGCGGATGTGAGCTTGCATCCGGGAGATAGTGGGTTCGAATTTCACTGCCGACAGGCCTGAAGAAGGTTTTCCATGGCTTCCCATTTTCACACCAGGCAAATGTTGGGTCTGAACCTTAATTAAGGTCACGGCCGCCTCCTTCCAACTCCTATGCCTTTCCTATCTCATCGTCGCCATAAGACCTCTCTGTGTCTGTGCGAATTAAAGCAGCTAGCAAAAAAAAAAGCTGAGTTCTATTATTTGGAAGTATAGCCATCCATTCAGTCACTCTTTTGCCCAGTCAAATTGTACACATTTTGCCAGTAGTCTCCCATGATCTATCCTGTCAAATGCCTTGGATAGGTCAATCGCCACTCAGTCCATTTGACCTCCCGAATATAGGATATCTTGCTGGAATCCTACAAGTTGAACTTCAACGGGATATCCTTTCCTAAATCCGAACTTCCTTCTATCCATCCAGTTACTACTTTCTCAAAGATGTCTAATGTAACCAGAATTAATGCTTTCCCAAAGCTTACATGTAATACATGTCTAACTGACTGGCCTGTAATATATTCATCCTGTCAACGAAATTTCAGATGTGCTGCTATGTGGAGCTACTGAAGATACCCTTGTAACTCATCAACGGCGAAAATTACTGAAGTGGAAGTGTTGTTCAGTTGTCATGTTAACTGGTGATGGTTCCGGTTGTTGTCGTGATTGGTTTTATGTACTGGAATACCACGTGGTGATCATCCCGCATTGATCAGGAAGATTAATGAAGATGGCTGCCGACATGAGAACCAAAGTGGAAAGAAATGAACAATGTGATAAAATTAAAATATTGTTTGTATTGGTGGAGGGGGGGGGGGGCGATTCTGCAAGCCGTAATATCATCGAGCTGGTAGAAAGCAAAATATGACAGCCTGCATCGTGAGCAGTAACTTTACACTAACAAGGGAACATCGGCAATGGGTAAGTCGCCGATCACGATGAAACTTGGAAAACACGTTGAGGTACACGTAAAAACGATGTCGGCATCAATTTTGGGTGCCAGCATTCATTAGGGCGTTAAGTACGGCGCCTAAAAGTTGCGACATTTCCAATTCCGCGCGATCAGCGATGAATACCCGCTGGCCAATACTAAGCTGGCACACTGCGTACTTGGAGACACGCCTCTGCACCTCCTCTCCTCCACGCTCCAATTGGTTCGCCACCACACGTTTCCCTTCTCCCCGCGCTTGGCGGCTGCGGGGAGAACCAATTGGAGCGGGGAGGGGAGGAGGTGCAGAGGCGTGTCTCCAGCTACGCAGTGTGCCAGCTTAGCATTGGCCAGCAGGTATTCATCGCTGATCGCGCGGAATTTGAAATGTCGCAAATTTTAGGCCCCGTAGTTAACGCTCTAATGAATGTTGGCACCCAAAATTGATGCCGACATCATTTTTACGTGTACCTCAATGTGTTTTCTAAGTTTCATCGCGATCGGCGATTAACCCATTGGCGATGTTTCCTTGTTAGTGACAGCACAGCCTTCGTGATATACAGGCCGTACTGTACCTCCGATGACGTCACACAAAGAGGCCAACTGTTTCCTCCGTCCGACCCGTGTAATGCAAGGGCATGTTGCGTCAGTACCTTTTGTAATTATGAAATATTTATAAATGTTGTATTAATATTACAGGTAATAATAATTTCGTGTGGCTATTTCTACCCGAGTGTAGCCCTTGTAAGGCAGACCCTCCGATGAGGGTGGGCGGCATCTGCCATGTGTAGGTAACTGCGTGTTATTGTGGTGGAGGATAGTGTTATGTGTGGTGCGTGAGTTGCAGGGATGTTGGGGACAGCACAAACACCCAGCCCCCGGGCCATTGGAATTAACCAATGAAGGTTAAAATCCCCGACCCGGCCGGGAATCGAACCCGGGACCCTCTGAAATGAAGGCCAGTACGCTGACCATTCAGCCAACGAGTCGGACAATATTACAGGTGAGATTACTAAAACCTGTAAAAACTCGTAAGTCAGGTCTATGTAATTTTAGGAGAAATAGGTTTGAAGTGCGATCTATTGGTCATAGCTTCAGTGTTTTACTCGTCAATGTACCCAACAAATAACGATTATGCATCAATACAAATATGGAGACCAAACGTTACTTTACTTCCATACCACTAGATGGCAATAAATGCAGGTGCTGTCTTGTTCTTTTCGGTGGTTACTTGACACTTCTGTCACTATCCTTCGATGAAGTCCGGCCCCGCGGTGTAGGGGGCAACGCGTCCGCCTGTCATCCGCCGGCCCCGGGTTCGATTCCCGGCCGGGTCAGGGGTTTTTAATTGTCAATGATTAATATCCCTGTCCTGGGGATTGGGTATTTGTGCCGTCCTTAATGTTCCTTTCCTCACATTCAACACTTTACACTCCCACCATTTCCATACACACGCAGGTTCACAACATATGGTGAAAAGTAGGGGTGAACGATCTTCTTAGGTCGACGCCCTGAATTAAAATCATTTTAAGAAACCTTCCGAAGACGTTCGTGAGCCCATACTTCTGTACAAACATGTGTATCATTTTTGTTTAGGAATAGCCCATGTTTTCCCAAATATTAATGCACTGATCAGCCAGATCTATTAATTACTTTCCACATTCGCGGAAAGTGCCGAAGATTGGTTTTTACTCGCATTAATCTTGGGGAAAAAAGGCAGCGCGTACTCAACATTATGAACCCAAGAAATAACCATATATAGGTTCCATTCGTTACTGTCCACTTTTATACTTGTTCTGTATCAACAATTAAACGCTCTGCTGTAAATCTGTGTAACAAGAAAGTCAAAAGCAGAACTCGTCATCAGTTCTCGAAAATGATTGAAGCATACACATTTATTCTTCGTAACAGTTAATTTTTCGGTTGGGATTTTCGTTTCTCATAAACATGAAAATGAAAATATTAATGTCTATTTACTTGTATTTATTTGTATATTCGCAGTGGTAGGCACAAGTTCTTAGCGTTGTGGCAAATGCGAACTTCCACACACTGTACCTATTTAAATTTGGAGCACATTATGTTTCCACAAAAACGTGTTATACGAAAACAATTAAATGAATAAATTACATGAGAAGGATTACATCTCTTGAATTTACATTACTCACCACGTGAAGATACCATGCCTAACCAAAACTATGAGGTCTCATTATCTTAATAACAACCCTTAAGGAAAATCCTTATGTGATAAATTTAAAGAAAAACCATGCAATATACCTAAATATAAATTTTTGTCTCTCAACGGTCACAGTTATCCTAAGAATGCCTCCAATCCTCATGGATTACATTCACAAGTACAATTTGTAACATTCGCTTAGCTCGCCTCTATTGATCAGCTGATTGGCTTGGCGCGCTTTCTACAGTACGGCCTGTATATTACGAAGAAACTGGTGACAGTTATTGTTAGCTGAAGTGCGTCATGTCTCTTCTGTTGTCACTCATTTCCTTCAGATGGCAGTTACCGAAACTAATCTATCAAAGAAGGGTTCATAGCAAACCGCTGAAAAGTAAATATCAGAAAAATTTAAGCAGAGAGAGTTCAATATAACAGTCAATAATCAATGACCTGCATTTAGAGCTGGCGTCCAGGTGGTACATTTCCAATCAATTGTTTACCTAGACTTTTCTTAACTTTCTCCCAGAACGTAGAAATTTATCGGATATTTTCCTTGATAATTTTTTCCAATCGATTACTCCTACTCTCACGCAATATGAATATTTCCCCCAGTTTTTCCTAGAATTCTAACTTGGTCTTCAGATTATGATCTTTCCTACTTTTAAAACTCCGCTCATACTTATTCGTTTACTAATGTCGTTCCACGCCATCTTTCCGCTGACAGCTCGGAACATACCGCTTAGTCGGGAAGCTCGTCTCCTTACTCCCCATTCTTCCCAGCACAAAGTTTGCAACATTTTCGTAACGCAGCTCCTTTGCTAGAAATCACCCAAAACAAATATTGCTCCCTCACTCTGGATCATTTCCGGTTCCCGTATGAAGTAGTCCTGGTGAGGGTCTCATACACTGCAACCATACTCTAACTACGGTCTTACCAGAGATTGATACGCCATCTCCTTTAAATCCTTAATTCAACACCTAAATACCCTCAAAACTATATGAATAAATCTGTAACCCATCTTAACAGCAATAAACAAATCAATTAATCAATCAATCAGTAATCAATGAATTGCATTTAGGTCTGTCACAAAGGTGGCAGATTCCCTATCAATTGTCTACCAAGCTTTTACTTAAATATTTTAAACGAACTTTGACATTTATGGAACATTTCCTTTGCTAATTTATTCCAATTCCTTACTCTTCATCCAACTTTATTTTCATATTATGATTTTATTCTACTTTTAAAATCTCCACTCAAGCTTGTTCCTTTACTTATGTCGTTCCACGCCAACTCACCACTGCCAACACGAAAGATACCACATAGCCAACCTCGTTAATATGATTATCCCAATGTAGGTACCTGCAGTGTTTCCGATGAGGTACCGTCACTATGGCTGCATGGTTTGTATCTCATAGCTATCATGAGTTACTGTTAAGTTAGTTTCCCCTCTTACGCGTTATTTCCAGTCATAGATCCTCAGCTGTTCCAAGCAAAGGCTATTAGACAAACCAATTACGATGAGGTCAAGAAACGAGCTACTAATAGCTATCTCTGGCTGATTACATCTATTGAGCTATTTGTTAAGCCTGCACAGAGAATTACGTGTCCGAACCTTCTGCCGCCATTACTCTGAGTCGTTAAGGCGCATGAGCGCATAGTTAGTTATTTCCAGACTCGTTATCTTCTTCATTAATTAAGTGCAGAGTCGTGACGAGAATTTGTTGGGCTGCAACGCCATGAATACTCTAAAAGCTCATTGGCAATAATTTAAATATCTCTGTGATAAATTCCAACAACATTCCTGGCACGGTGTGGGATTTGCGATACGCATGGCAGACTACTGCAAAATACAATAACTGTTGCGTACAGAAAGTAAATAACATAAAAGAATATATAAATTTTATATCAATTTAGGACGCGATAATAATAATAATAATAATAATAATAATAATAATAATAATAATAATTGTACTGGAGGAGCACCTGCCCCGTGCATTTAAATCAAGCGCATTGTATAAGGACATTCTAGAACTGTTTGATACAAGAAGTTCGGACATTTCTCGACAGATGTCGCTAATATCTACTTATGTTGCGCCCTCTGGGGTGAAGATGAACTATTCATTTTTAAAGTAATTTTTTATGTCCAAAGCTTCCTAACCTGAATTGTTTATATTTCGTCTTTGGTGTTTAAAAGTTATCTAAACATCTATCTCTCCCCGCCAACTTAATCTTTCCATCAATGAGAAAATTTGTGTGTTTATTTAAGTAACCAATCACGGTTTTTGATATTTATTTGGTTGTCCAGTGAAAATTGTGGGTGTTTCAGGGTTCCGACCCAGAGAAATCTGTAACCTTCCTCTCCACTATAAAAGCTGGCACATTTCAAGCTACGTTGTCTTTGTGATTGCTCCAGTCTAGAGTGTGTTCGTAACGGAGGCAGGGGGAAAGGCTCCCTCGTCCATCTTAGGGAGGTCCACCAGCTCAAGGTAATGGCAGATTCTGATTAACAACGTAATAGTCTTTGAAAGCTATCTCGATTGGAAGGTTTCAAATTTCTTTCGCAATGCAACTTTTACTTCTTAATGTAAATTTCAAAAAAGTCTAAAGAACTTACTCGAGTTTAGGGAGTAAAGAGTGAGGTACCCTCTTGTATTCCCTGTCAACTTAATATTGAGGTGACTGTGATTTTGTAACCTTTAACTTTATCTCTTAATTTTGTAAACTTTCTCTCCTTCTAGTCACCTCCTTAGTATAGGCTTAGCCTCTGTAACGTCGGACCATAAGCCTACATAGGGTTATAATATTTTCATGTGTATTTCAAGGAGTGCAAGTGTTTGCTTGCTAACCTTTTGTTTTTACCCAAGGCCATGCAGAATGGGTACTTGTCAGCCCTGCTAAAGTCAATTTCATTCATTTAATTTTAAGGCAATCAGACTGTTGAGCAGTTAAGACAGTGAATACTGTTTAATTTTGGTAAATGTAGGTTTTGCCTCTGATAAAATGTAAAATGTAAAATTGTAGAGCAAAGATGCCAAAGAAATTGGGAGATCCGTCTCCATGACTGTTGGTTAAAAGGAGCAGTAGTGATCATGTAAAATGTGTAATTAGGGATCTTCATGCTCACATTGTTAAATTATAGTTATCTGATTATTCTAGACCTCTCTAAAATTGTTGTCTGTCTGTTAGGCCATCAGCCCAAAGGCTGGTTGGATCCTCAAATAGCACCTCCAAAGGTTATGCGGTTATAATCAAACCCCAAAAACCAATGGCAGCACCAAAATGAGGCGTACTAGGCAAGATGAGGAGTGAGATAGTTTGCCATTGCTTTCCTCACTGGGTCAGAAAGTACTATTGCAGCACGACTGACCCTATGAACAGCACCTTCCATAACGCTCAGATGCACTAGTCATGCTCTGAATGTCATTACTCAGCACTACCCATACTCCAGCAATTTCCATATTGTCACAGCCATGGATGTTGACTGGGACTTCGGTGGAAGCTACACTTTACTCTGGCCTGTGCCAAGAGATGGATGAAAAAGTACTGTGTCCATCAAGAAATGACAGTAGATAGCTAACATTGTTGCTCGATCTTAAAAGCTAAACATTGTACCGAGCGTAATTGTTATTTTCTAAATCTGTGTAAAATCCGAAAAGAATCGAGAGATATAAGGAAGAAATATACTGTTTAGAGTTTTAAATTAATCTTCTGACTGTGTTGCATCCACTCGTTAATGCCAGCACCTTCTGTAAACCACGGTATCCCCGTAACAATAATAATAATAATAATGATAATGATAATAATAATAATAATAATAATAATAATAATAATAATAATAATAATAATAATAATTCCTTCAGGATTAGACAGTTTGGCCAATACAGAAAGGGCCTCAAAACTTCAGAAGGCATTTTGATTTTCATGGGATCACTTACAATAAGCGAGCAATGTCACGTATTGCTAAATTGAAACATTAAAAAGCAGTTATTCTACCGGAAGCTCTATATGCATCAAAAAACTTAACTTCAGCAGGTCATTCTAAAATTGCAGACATTGAAAAACAAGAACGTAAAATTCTTAGAAAAATGTTCGGTTCCATAGAAAAAAATTGAATTTGGATCAAAAGGCGAACTGCAAACCTCTGTAATTACACGCACAGTTCCATCAATACTGTACGGAGGAGAAGTTTGACAATTATGGATATATTTTGAGCATGGATAATAATAGACTCACAAAACGGTTATTCAGTGTAATAAATTGTCCGTCGGCCGGACTGAGTGGCTCAGACGGTTAAAGCGTTGGCCTTCTCACCCCAACGTGGCAGGTTCGATCCTGGCTCAGTCCGGTGGTATTTGAAGGTGCTCAAATACGTCAGCCTCGTGTCGGTAGATTTACTGGCACGTAAAAGAACTCCTTCGGGACTAAATTCCGGCACCTCGGCGTCTCCGAAAACCGTAAAAGGGTAGTTAGTGGGACGTAAATCAAATAACATTATTATTATTATAAATTGTCCATCTCGTTGGATGAACGGTCAGCGTACTGGCCTTCGGTTCAGAGGGTTCCGGGTTCTATTCACGGCCGGGTCGGGGATTTTAACCTTAATTGGTTAATTCTTATGGCACGAGAGCTGGGTGTATGTGTTGTCTTCATCATCATTTCATCCTCAACACGACGCGAAGGTCACCTACGGGAGTCAAATAGAAAGACCTACACCTGGCAAGCCGAACCCGTCCTGGGATATCCCGGCACTAAAAGCCATACGACATTACAGTGTAATAAATTCTCAAAAGAGGAGAACAAATTGGCTGGAGGAAACAAGAGTAGACCTGAATGAATCGAACATCGGGAAAGCCATCATGAAAAATCGCGAAGTCTTCAGGACATCAGTATATAAACACATATTTGCGCTCAAAACTAGCAGCGAGACTGGTACAAAGTGGTCAGAAAAACGGAAGAGGTAAACAGTAAGTTCATGAAGAGATTTTGGAAGAATAGAAAGGCGAAAGTCATCAAGACAAAGAAAAAGATCCAACGCGTTCTATGAATTGAATGGGCATAACGAAATAATAAAATAATAAAATAATAATAATAATAATAATAATAATAATAATAATAATAATAATAATAATAATAATAATAATAATAATAATAATAATAACTTTTTAACATTCATTTGCAATTGTTCAGCAAGATTTTATACTTATCTTTGCAGTTATTTACATCTGCAAAGCACTTAATATACTTACCTGCCTCTGAAGTTGTTTCACATTTTTATACATTGTTGTTTACATTATTAAGACTTGTACAGTTAAATTAGCACAATAATATGTTATACCTTGTCATTTAGCCCCCTGTGTGTTTTTTTATTAATACCTGAATGTATCATTCAAAACAGATAAATGTATCGAACTTTTCATTCATGGGCAAATATTTAAATTGTAATTTTATTTTCTATGATACACGTTCTTTTAGTTGATGTTTAGTTCTCAGCTGTGGCAATTAAATGATATTAGTGTGGATGAGATGTCATTGGTATACAACAAAAAAGTAGTGGCCCCAAACCAATGCCCTTGTCGTGAGCCTACTTTCCTGAATTGTTGTCATGACTTGTCAATAAGCTCTGTGTCCTCGTTCTGTTCCATATCTCTCATCGTTAAACCATTACAAGCCGAGTCTAACCATCGTCGTCTTCGCCTCCCTCTAATTTTCACGACTCCATTTTTCTCCTAGGTAATCTATCCTCATCCATTCGCCCCATACGAAGACGGTGTATACATCAAGCTTCATCAATATAGTTCTTCTTCTTAGAACCTGCTTTACGTCGCACCGACACACGTCTTATGGTGACGATGGGATAGAAAGGACTATAAGTGGGAACGAAGTGGCCGTGGCCTTAATTAAGGTACAAGTTCAAACCTCACTTAACCTTACCTCATCATCCGAGTACCCTCCTGCCATTGTTCCGACCTGTTTGTACAAGAGACCATTCTTGCTACATTCATATCCGTTATTTCTAACATATGAATAAATTATCCTGAGTCCACGCAAGTTTTACTTCCGTACAGAAAAGTTGCTCTGAAAGCAGACCGACGTAAATATAGTTTCATCCTCTAGCTGACTTCTTTATTACAGAATACTTGTGTTCGCAACTGCGAGCTCACTGCTTTATCTTTGCTGCACTCTGATTCAGCCTCGCTATTACACCATCCTAGGAGAATACACAACGACACATCCTAAATACTAAAAATGATTTACCGCTTCCAGTTTTGTATTTCCAGCATGACATTCAGTCCTCTTAGGGTTTCCTACATTGGTATCACTTCAGTCTTGGAATTGCTAATTTTCTTATCATACTCATAGCACTTATTTTCAACTTCGAAAATATTACTTTGCGGGATGGGCTTTCAACACAATCTGCCATTAAGACCAATCGACATTGGCCAAACTGCTTACATTTTCACCTAACTGAGTTACTCCCGGGCGATGATCAATGTAAGCTATGTAAACGAATGTGAAAGATTACAGCCTCGTCTAAACGTTGTAACTACCTTGATGCAAAGACCCCTTCTATCATCAATTCTCACTGCAGCCAAATTGTTATCATAAATGTCTTCGATTGCTTGTAATAATATGCCCACAATCCCTTATTCCACAGAAGTGTCGATTCTTCTCGTAGCATTTCACAATTACTTGACGGATACGGAGAAATTTGGTCCTAGCAACACCTCTGTGGTCTGAAGACACACTGGTCTTCGTCCAATTTACTCGCAATCATTGATCGCACCCTCCTTTCCATAATGCCAGCTAACACCTTGCTTGGGGATCACACAGACACAGATAGGTATTATGGTGACGATGGGAGAGAAAAGGGCTAGGAGTGGGATAGACGCTTCCGTGTCCTTTATTAAGGTACAGCCCTAGCATTTGTCTGGTATGAAAAGGGTGAAAAGCGGAAATCCATCTTCAGGGTTGCCGACAGTGTGGTTCGAACCCAGTATCACCCGAATGCAAGCCCAGAGCTGCGCGCCCCTAACCGCACGGCCAACTCGCTGAGTACTTGGAGTTCTGATCAATGAAATACCTCAACAGTTGTTGAAATCGTTCATGTTCCCTTGCTTACAGGTAGATGCAATTACTGCTTTCGACCAGCCATAAGGCACCTTGGTAACATTCCATGCTAGTCTAGGAAGCCATTTCATCCCTGTCTTCCAAATTTGTTTGACCATTTGAGGTCTAATTTCACCTATTTATGATCATTTATGATAACGGATTTTATTTATGATCCTTTCCTCTTCCTCACTAACTCAGTGAATAAAAGTATCTTACAATCATTACACCTTGCTGCAAATCCTTTTACCTCCCATTGTCATTGCGCTCAAGTGGCAAAAATTCATATAAATGCATAATATTATTTTTTGAATTAAATGAAATAAAAGCAATTAAACATGTATTGTTTTCTTGTCACACTTACAACGCACTCACAGTTTCCAAAGAGCTCGAAATTCCCGACTTGCCCTATATCAGAAATGGACTAGATCTGCCGCGCGCACGAACAACTTAGATTCTGCTTATCTGGTACAAACTCAGCTTGTTGGAGGATTACGATTATTTCTCATGTTTCAAAATCTAACACTCCGCCTGGATTCGAACCGACAATCTCGAGACTGTTAATAGGACACTGTACCTCAGTTGGTATTGAAGATCAGATGGAAGTAGCCTGGAGTATAGTGCAAAGGAAATTGAGTCGATCGCCAGGAACGTTAATTATTCCCATGTAGAACGTTCGCACAGTCCCCCCGTGTCCTCCCGTCTCGGTAAATTAGGCGTGAGGGTTTTGGGTGGGTGGGGGCGGGCAGCGCTTTCTCCAGCGTCGCAGTTCGGAGTCTCAATAATTGACGAGTTGGCTTGACCGGCAGCTCCCGTGGGAACACTTTCACGTCTAAAATATTAGACCAGGAACGTTAATTTCGGCCAATATCGGTCTCAAACAGCATAGATAAATTTCCTAATGGCACCTTGCGTGAACACATGCTATTTCTATCTCCCTCTGTTTGAGATCAGAAGTCTTGGACCTGTGCCGCTCTTAGACGATCAGACCTAGCCTCAGAGCGCAGAATATAAATCATGCGACACACGAAAAACAAATTGCTTCGCTCCAGATTCATAGAACCCTTCTAATCTTTATACTCTTTCTGTTACTTCTAATGTGGTCAGATCCTTCTACCTCCTACCTACAGTATATTCTGAAGAGAAATACAGGGTGGTCGAAAAAATGAACCGGGTATATTAGCGTTAGAAGGTTGGCAATAATTCAATATAATTCGCAAAATATATTTCGATATCTGGCGCCGTTGCTGAAGTTAGCCAATCAGATCGCTTCTCGGGCGAATTCAAATTCGGTTTTCCGAAGCGGTGTTCCTAAATTTTTACGTGGTACGTGACCGGCTTAAGAGCAGCAATCGAAGTAAAAATACTTCGCCAAGAGAGCGATTTGAACACGGGTCATCGAGCTGGCATGATGGCGCGTGGCAGATAGAGTACCGTGACGCCGCCTGAAACCCACGTTTGGTTCCTTGGACTCTCATTGTAATGCAATGCTTCTTCGATTGGTGTTTTCAAACCGCTCTTATGCAACGTTCAACACCGCCTCGCAAAGCCCATTTGAATTCGCGATCTGATTGGCTACTTTTAGCAGCTGATAAAATGACAATGGTGTGAAATTATTTATCAGTATGACCAACCCCCCCCCCCACGCTCATATACCCCGTTCACATATACAGTTACCATTCTGTATAAACCACGATTTTTAATTCTAATGCTAAGTCAGTGAGGTCAAATTTTGGAAACGGAAAGTCACGCCGCAGTACTTTCGAGTTTACGTAAGGATGCAGATCCCGTGGCTTATGACTTAATATAATAATGTACAAAGTACAGCCAATTCCACTCAATGTTGGACATAACTAAAAAACAGGGAGTGAGCCAACAAGAGCCGGATAACCGAATTCATAAAATGAACCATCATTTCTTCATGATACTGACATCCTAACACATAACTTCGATGGTTCATCGAAGTGAAACAGGATATGCCTGAGCTGGGTATCACAAGAAAAGAGATACTAGATAGAGCCCTTTTCTGAAAAGATTAGGTAGTATCTTTTGGGGGTTCTTCCAGGAGGAATACAAGAGGCAAAGGAAATATATGTGGACGAAGAAAATATACATACTCTTTTTTTAGAATTTGCCTTCCGTCGCACCGACATATAGGTCTTATGGTGACGATAGCATAGGAGAAGTTTGAGAACGGAAAGGAAGCGGACGTAGCCCTAATTAATGTACATCATCATCATGAAAGAAAGAAGCAAGGAACGTAGAGAAAGAATGGTGGCTCAATAGAAAGACAGGATGGAAAGGAGAAGAAGCTATTTGCTTTACGTCGCACCGACACAGATGTCTTATGACGACGATGGGATGGGAAAGGCCTAGGAAGTGGAAGGAAGCGGCCGTGGCCTTAATTAAGGTACAGCCCCGGCATTTGCCTGGTGTGAAAATGGGAAACCACGGAAAACCATCTTCAGGGCTGCCGACAGTGGGGCTCGAACCCACGATCTCCCGATTACTGGATACTGGCCGCACTTAAGCGACTGCAGCTATCGAGCTCGGTAAGGAGAAGAAGGAAATCATAAAGTTACTTCTGTGTCCACAACTCTCCAAGATCGAAGAAATAATAATAATAATAATAATAATAATAATAGTAATTCATCATGATAACAAAGATTAATATAAACGTCCCCATAATCATGAATTGTATACTCATGTACAAAATATCCCTGACGTCACGCGAAGAAGGAGAATTGCATTTTATGGCAGCTTGCTAACAATGAAACCCACACGATTATCGAACCAGATCTTTACCTATTTTAGAGATAAGAAGACACAGGCAACTTCGTTCAAGGAGGTGGAAAGGTACCTACAGAAGGTGAAGATCTCTTCTGAAGATATATAAGAACGCAACCCACTCAGCAGGAAATTGAAAGAGCACCAGTGTTTTCAAGATAGGCGGAAGTTAAAGACGGGGAAGACGTGGCCGGAGGAAAGAAACTAACAACGGCAATGAATGAAGGATCACTGGGGTAAGATCAAAGCCCAGAGAAGACAGTTTAAATAACGTGGTACTTAGTAGCCCGATCCTGTCACAGAAGAATCCATCATGGTAGTTGTATGCAGTAGCACTTTATGTGATCTTCAATGACCATGCGCCGATCAACGAGGACAATAAGAAAAATCCTGATAAAATAGAGTAAATTTGGTCGCTGCTGGAAGGAGAGAGGAATCAAGTACATGATTATCAAGTGAAAATCGGTCTAGGAGACTTCAACGCAATGATTGGAAAGGAAACGTTATCAGTGCAGGAAATATCAAAAGTATGGAACAAATGGTGCTCTAGCCATAAATAGTTTGAGGCATTTAGACAGCAGAAAATCGTACAGCTAAAATCGTAAATAATGTGAAATGCAAATACGAGAAATACAAATTGGATCGATACGAGGAGCATTTAAAGGGAAATCAACACGTGGGACTTTCAAAATCTTTTCTAGAAGAATATTAAGGGATTCACTCAAAAGAACATTGCTTCAAAAATGAACAAGGCAAACTCATCATGACAAACAGAAAAATCTGTATGCATTTAGCTCAGTAGTTCCAAATGCTTTCAGAATAGCAATCAAACTAAAGAAGATATATCTTTCGAAGCGCCTACAGACAAATTTAGAAATTCACATCCTCCTGACAGTGAAGAAATCGGACTATAATCAAAGAGTTGAAAAGCATCAAGGCTCCTGAGAACGACTTCATAACGACGGAACTATTCAAGTATTCGGGTGAAAACTTGGTTGAACAGATGGGAAATCTTTTTTGCTCACATGTGGGAGGGAGAAGAGAACCCGAAAGATTTGAAAAGTTCCCTCATTCATCCCCTGCACAAGAAGGACGATAAAAAGGATGTGAATAATAATTAGAGATGCATCTCTCTTCTCCCTACTGCGAACAAACTACTGTCGAAAGCACTTCAGCGTAGAGTGGAGGTCCGCCCAGACAAGCATTTGGGAGAATACAAGGCAGGTTTAGAATGGGTGGATCTTTTACAGAATAAGATTACATTCCTAATCACTCATCATAATTAGGGCAATGAGACAGTAACGATTGATTATGACTGTTGTGGATTTCTGGAAAGCGTCTGGTTCATAAATTGGGAGAGAGTTGTAAATATTCTCAGGGAATTTGGAGTCGATGATATTTCTCTGGCACTGATTCAACAGACTGTCACCGACAAACACACCCAAAGGAAGTTCCTGGGCGAGCTGCTGGAACTGTTTGAGATAAGAACAGGCCAGAGTCAGGGGGATGCTCTTTCCCTACTCTTGTTTAATTTTGTTTTGGAGAGGGTAATAAGAGAGTGGAGTAAAGTGTTGTCCGAAAGTGATCTTCAGATTAGCGTGGGAGTAGTATGTATGAGGCATCAATTTTGAATGCTTGCCTTTCGCTGATGATGATGATGTATTCTTGGCAGACAGTCCTCAGACAGCAGTAAAACAAGTGGGGATTCTGAATAGCTGCTGAAATAGGCTTTCTGATCTACTTTGAAAAGACCGAGTGTGTGGATTCGGAAAAGACAGACTTCACTCACAGAATTGAGACGGCTTATGGAATATTTCTGGAGTACCATGAAATTCAAATGACTTAGATCATTACCCCGAAAGACAATGCAAAAGGAAGCACAGGGAAGAGAGCAAGGAAGATGGAATTGGAATTTAAAATGTTGAGCCATAATGAAATGGCGTATGGCTTTTACTGCCGGGAGTGTCCGAGGATAAGTTCGGCTCGCCTGATACAGGTCTTCTGATTTGGTAAGGTGAGGATGAAATTATGACCAAGACGACATATTAACCCAGCCCCCGTGCCAGAGGAATTAATCAATTATGGCTAAATTTCCGACCCTACCAGGAATCGCACCTCGGCCCACTCTGACCAAAGGCCAGCACGCTAAACATTTAGCCATGGAGCAGAAAAAAGTGAGTTATGATACTTACAGATCCAAATCCATCTGCTTCCATGATAAAATGAGACACTACTGCGTATTTCTCATGCCGGCATGAATTTACGCTGCAGAAACACTAGCAAAACTGGAAAATATATCGAATGAAGAAATGAAAGGAAAGACTGTGGGTCCTATAAAAGTGTTCGAGGGTTTTGTCTTCCAGCTGAGGTCGAACAAGGAACTGTATGGGAGATTCGGAAATATCACCACCGTTATGAAGAAACGAAGGTTTACCTTGTATGGTCACCTAAAGAGAACGAACCCGGAGAGATTGGACGATAAATTGCTCATTTTCCAAGCAAAATGGAAATCTCATCCCCGCTGGCTGAAGGAGGTGACGGTAAATGTCATAAGACCAGTGAACATAATGTAGAGGACCATCTTTAGAAGGAAATTTGCGGGGTTGAGGAATTATCCACAGGGAAACCTGATAAGCCGCGGAACATCTCGGCGGAGTAACTGCAATATAAAAAAAAGTTATAATCCTAATAAGCAGGTGACCTTGCCATCTTAGCCAAAAACCGATAAATGCGATCAAAAAGTGGTGGAGAGCCGGCATAAAATCGCTAAAAAAGTAGGTTCTAAAGTTTATTCCGTAAAGACTCAATATATGAAGTACAAGCACCAAATCAAGATTATATGGAAGTAAACCATGGCAAGATTAAAAGGGCAGACAAGTTCAAATATCTGGGTGAATGGATCAATTTCAACGGAATGGATAAATATGAAAACAAGGCAAGAGCCAGAAAATTAGTTTTAGCCTACAAGCTAACACGAAACAGGTTTAACAAACTTATAATATCCCACGAGACCAAAATCCGGCATTATAACTCAGTAATGAAACCGGAAGTATTGTACTCTTCAGAGTTCCTGATTAAAGGGGAGTTGGAAGAACTCGAAAAGAAGGAAAGGAAGGTTGTGACGAAAATTCTGGGACCACAGAAGACTACAGATGGGACTTGGAAGAAATGGGCAAATGAGGAGCTCTACAAGTACACTGAAACGAACGCGCGGACAGGAAGGCTGAAATTCTAGGAACAGCTAGTAAGAATGGTTAAAAAATGGTTGAACAAAATTATATTGAAATACATCGTGAGGTTGGAGGGTACTTGCAAGTGGGTAGAAGAGATCGAGAGGGATGCAGAAGAATTTTGAATTACACTATAGAAGAGAGTACGGAAAAACACTCGACAGTCTAAAATAACTCGGAGAGAAACCACTAAAACGGAGACCCGAGGGATCATTTCCGAAGACGATGGAAAGCTGGGAAGCTAAAGAATGAGAGGTTTAGAGAAGAGAAGAGAAGAGAAGAGAAGAGAAGAGAAGAGAAGAGAAGAGAAGAGAAGAGAAGAGAAGAGAAGAGAAGAGAAGAAAACCCAAGAAGTCTAAGTTCTCTGGGGTCCATAGATGTTCAAATTCGGAAAACGGGTGGTTCCCTCTAGGATCACATCCAAAACGACACTCTCGGGCAGCAGTATGTTATCGTCCCTATTCCAGACAAAATGCGAGAAGGGCGACGACGATTGTTTGGCCACGCCTTACGGACAGCATATCTAGAAGAGTTGGCAACACATTCTACCACCTTGCCGTCGATGGTCAACGACAATGTGGTAAACCCAAACAGCGATGACGAAACACTGTCAGCAGGCATGTAAGTATTTGCGGCATACATCCAGCTGATGCCCAGGACTAAACGAAGTGGCGATATATGATTATAAAAGCGGACCCTGCTCCTGTGGGACAACATTAAGAATAAGAATAATTTTATATATATGTTGGTTCCTCAGCCCGAATGTTATTTGGCTCCTCAAGAGATCAACCATCAACTGCAATGGATAGCGTAGATGTCACTGAGAAGGAGTACAAAGGGTGTAAGGTTTGAGATGGTTTCCCATTGCTTTCCTCACCACAAGATGCTGTTACACACCAGCTTGCCAATCCCAGTGGAAGGTAATTATACATCAACCAACCCTAAGAACAACATTTGCTCACCATTCATCATAGGAACTGTTTGTACTGCGAACAGTGTTTTGGGCGAGTCCTTGATTCTACGCCGCACTAAATATTTTTATGGTTTTAGGAGACGCCGATGTGCCATAATTTGATCCCGCATGATTCATTTTGCATGTCAGTAAATCTGCTTACATCAGGCTAGTGCATACCACCATCTGATTAATTCTTCTGGCTCGGGGACGGGATGTTTGTGTTTGTCCCAACAATCTACTTTCCATACCTAGGCAGTATACCGCACTGCCAACCATAAAAGAAACACGCAATAGTGATTACATTCATCCATATAGCGTTGAGGTCAGGAAAGGCATCCGGCCGTAAAAAAGGTCCAAACTCACATTTAGATCACGGTCGCACCCGTGAACGAACAAGTGTAGGAAAAGCAGTGGAAAAGAAGCTTGCATATACGTTGTATCTCATAATCTGGTTAGATGGAAGAGGCCTAAACATCCTAAATGTCCCCACAAAAATGTAAATCTAATCTTATCTGATCTACTGTTTCAGGTGAGTGGCTTTTTAATTTCACGATTTGTTTTATTTCTGTTTTTTTAATTCGTTGTGCTCATTGGTATGGATATTGTTCTGTGTGAATCACTGTATTAGTTGCTAATTTGTGTGGACTCGTGTGGATAGAATCGTTGTGTATTGTTTGCAAATTCTCAGTGGGTTTTCTCTAATTTTTGTATGACAGTATTTCATTGTTTCCACTGATTGTGATGTGATTGTGAAGATTTTAGAAAAATGACAAGCAAAACTTAGGGCATTTTTTAGTGAATGTTATCACTTGATCCCGTTCCCGATGTAAGACTGTCCACAAATTATTGGACTATTATACAGTAGTATATTATCGCTTAATACTGAAACTTCTGTACATCTGCCGTGCCACACGTGTGACGGAAACAGTTGCTTTAGCAGTTTTCCTTTTCCATATCTTGCACCCTTTCCAAAAGGAGTGTGTTTTACAACTGTTAGGTTCTTCAGTCTACCGAAACAAATTTTCATTGAATCAACGTATAAATTACCCGAATAATAAAACATATGATAATGGTGTTATACTTGAAAAGAAACAATTAAAATAGAGTGATATGTTTTGTACTTAAAAGAACTTCATCAGATTCTGTCAAATCACACTCAAATATTTAGAAATGTATAAACATGTATGAATATTTCTGTTGAAATACATAAAAATACAAATTTCTTCTTTGTATGTTTTACGTTTCTCTTTTAATTACTAGACTTTAATTAGCCGACTGATAAGATACGATGAAACCCGTCTCCCATAATTTCGGAAACCACAGATCCGGGAGATGGTTTTTTTGTTGTAATATTTTAATTTGATACGTGAATTATACAATGTTGATAAGCTATAGTATACTTGTAAAACAGAAGTAAAGTACAAATAAAGAAGTGTCCGGAAAACACCATAAACCAATTTTAACATTTAAATGATTTAGAAATTGAACAGACAAAAATGGCCTGAAATGAATTTTAATAATTATATACTGCATTTATTGCAGCCAAATAGCCATATAGAAAGACAGAGAAAATAATACATTTATATACACTGTACTCGCGCGCTTGTGCCTTGGTTTGCAAATTCTTTAATTGCTTTTATTCTTTTGATGCAGAGCTCTACGTTATCCACATCGTTTGCACTTACATGTCTCTGTCGGTTCATGGTATGAGGTGTTGGTACAAATTAGATGGTGGAAACCATGAACTGCCAGTCTTGTGAATACGTGCCTCATCTCGAAGCTGGATGTTGTCCGTGTCCGGTCTATCATGCCCCACTTCCAATGAATTCTGAAGGAATGTCTTCTCTATATTTGTTGAGTGTTGATAGTATATTTTCTGATGCTCTGGTGTTGGGTAGGGTCAGGTGTGTTCTGAAGTCGTCAACAAGGAAGGATTCTCGCGCTAGAAGGTAGACGAGTCATGATCTTGTTGTTTTGGATATTCTGATCACTAGTTTTATGTGTAGAGCTTTTACTCTTTCTAGAGAGAATAGGTTCTCTTCTATGAGGTACGGCCATATGATTTCAATTCCATATGTTAGTACAGGCATGATTTTTGATCTAAATAGTGCTATCACCATCTCTAGGCTCAGCGTTCTGATGTAGTTGATTTCGTGCATCGTGAAATTTAGAAACTTCATGTTAATAAATGGAGCTTTAAAATACAAAAGCAACAGTAATAGAAAGGAAGACACGAGAATTCTCGGACATGCTATAGAGGTCCATCAGTTACGTCCCAAACAGGACCCCACCAAAGTCAGTATCACCACTGTAGTAATCCTCAGTCCCTGCATACCATGTTCGACATCTCAGATGAATACTATATTATTAAAATATGCAATTTAAATGTAACATGACGGTTCATTATTCATATCCTATAAGAATAATCTACTGACCTAACAGTTCAAAAATTTTATATTGTCTAGGTTACCTTAGACACGAATCCTTCACTGACTAGCATGTATGAATTCTTACTTCTATCAATTTATTTCTCTACATTCCCTTAGTAATGTTGGGTAATTTAGCAATTCTTCCAGGGTGCATCCACTCTGTTTCAATAACTTTAGAACGCTATACATCTGAGTTTCATATCAATTTGCCTCCTAACCTCCTCATTTCCCTTGTCTTAAAACAATCTTTAGTAAATTGTACCCATCCCATACATTTAAAACATTGTAGGCCAGAAAATGGTGAGTTTTATTTGTCCTTTTTTGCCTCTCCCGGCATATGTTGGCTTATTGGTCCTTTCCAGCCTTTTCTTGAAGGTCGTAACGGCCTTTTTTTTCTGCAACTTCACCTTCTTTCGACTATATTTTTAATGTCCATTCACATTTCAAATAATCATTAGTTCACCCATTACCTGTTAAAATTCTATGCACTAATAAATACATATATTTGGAAGGAGAAAATGAAATGAAAAATTAAACTAGTGCTTGGGAAAAAGGGAGTATGAAATTATATGCAAGGTAAATGAAATGCTGAACGGGGGCAATTTTGATGGGATTGTTTTTGAGGAGGAAGATCTCGCTTGCTTCATGTATGAACCCTTCATATCTGTTGCTGTGGAGACAAGTTTCTCGAAGTTTCCCAAAGTGCTGTCTGCAAACCGATGATCCTTTACTCCTAATAACCTGGAGATGAATATTGTGATATACTGCAAAGCCAACTGAGTTGAGGTTACCGAATTCCAATTTCTGTAACCCTAATGTGGTTAAGCCAGATTTGTTTCCCGTTATATTAATTTCATTTTATTTCTCCAGCATGTCCATTGTGGGTTCGCTGAATTCTTTCTAGGTGGAAAAATTATTTCATTCTAAATTTTGCAAGTACAATTTTAACAAACACGGATTTTTAATTTATTTTAAAAACGTATAATATCTGAAAGAAGACGTGTTTCGCTCATATATTTGTGCACTGCCAGTTGCATATCTTTCTTTCTACCATTCTTTCTTTCTTTCTATCTTTCTTTCTTTCTTTATTTCGTTGTAAATCCGTTTACCCTCCAGGATTTGCTGTTCCCTCGCGCTCAGCGAAGGCTCCCAGCTCTAGCGCTTCAAAGGCGGTATTCTGGAGCGCAAGACTTTAGGTAGGGGGATATAACCTGGATAGAGGACCAATACCTCGTTCATACGGCCTCACCTGCTATGCTGAATAGGGGCCTTGTGGAAGGATGGAAATTTTGAAAGGGATAGACAAGGAAGAGGGAAGGAAGCTGCCGTGGCCTTAAGTTAGATACAATCCCAGCATGTGCCTGGACGAGAAGTGGGGAAACCGCGGAAAATCACATCGAAGATGGCTGAGGTGGGAATCGAACCCACTTCTACTCAGTTGACCTCCCGATACTGAGCGGACCCCGTTCCAGCCCTCATACCGCTTTTCAAATTTCGTGGCCGAGCCCGGAATACAACCCGGGACTCAGGGGATGGCAGATAATCATGCTAACCACTACACCACAGAGGCGGACAATATGTTGTATACCACCAGAATTTTGCATATTTATACTCTTTCATGAAACATGTAATTAAAACTAAAATTTTGAATAAATTTGGATCGCATTTCTACGCCGTTTTTGCCAGCGTTTCGGTTCCTTTTGGATATTTTAGGTATTCTTATACGTGTTTTTAGGGAATTTATAGGTCTTCCGATCCCTAATAATAAACATGTATGTTTATCCCAATCCTGCCTGTGTGCTTTATTTTTGTGTACTCCCGTTAACCACCATATGATTCCCCTCACTTCCCTTTTTGTTATATCATCTACATTTGTCCTCATTCTCCCAATTACATTACGAAATTCACTTAATGACCTCTTATTCTAACGCTGTGCAAAAATTTGTTTAATTGGCGGACTGAAGAGCCGAGCAGTTATAAAGTCAGTCGAAACTGGCATGCAAGGAGATGGCTTCAGATAGTAGCAAAATATAAAATGAAGAGATCTTCACCAAGAAATTTTGAGGTAGGAAAGCGTTATAATTGTATGAGTCCTTTTAATTACTCTATAATTGCACCTAATCTCTGTGTTATACCATTTTACATAAATATCTAAATGTGGAATTACATGACGTTCAGGACTGTTTGTTTGTGTGGAATAGCAGCGAGCTTTATAGCGGAACGACAGCTCATCACAGCTGTTGCTGCATACATTATAAATAATACGTATAACACTGCTTTTAATGCTAACGTTTAGCAGTTACGGTTTTCAAGCCTGACCATTATCATAGTAATTTGAAATTGGTAGGCAAAGCCCTCATATCAACAACGACCTCTGACTCGAAATCTATTTTAGACGGGCGTGGAATGAGATGTTATTTATTTACATTTATATTCTAGCC
This sequence comes from Anabrus simplex, assembly GCF_040414725.1. Classification (NCBI taxonomy): domain Eukaryota; kingdom Metazoa; phylum Arthropoda; class Insecta; order Orthoptera; family Tettigoniidae; genus Anabrus; species Anabrus simplex. The sequence goes on from NC_090271.1 coordinate 312,639,892, forward strand.
GGCTCGATCTACCTCCAACGGTTCATTTAAGTTAAGCCTTTTCATACGTTACAGTTGGCCTATATGATTAGCATTTCGAGCTCACAGCAGATCGTTTGTGCACGAGTAGTGTTTGTTATTTGTGGTTAAGTCATTAATACGTTCGCAGGAACACCGGGTGTGTAATGACAGGGCAATGTTATGAGGACGAACATATTCCTCGCATGTGAGAGTAAAGCTATAGACCATGTCTTGGCGACTCTTGGTCTATTCAAATGACTGATCGGGTTGTCCGTTTGGGGGCGTGCAGCTGTGAGTTTGCTTTCGGGAGATAGAATGTTCCAACCCCACTGTCGGCAGGCGTGAAGGTGGCTTCCCGGGATTTCCCATTTCCAGGCCAGGCACCTTAATTAGGGCTTCCTTCCCACTCCTAGCCATTTTCTGCCCCATCGTCACCATGAGACCTATCTGTGTCGGTGCGACGTAAAACAAATAATAAAAAATATATTTTAATACAACATAACCCCATATATACAACTCTTACATCTTTCATAACAAGACACGAAAAGCAAAACAAGAAAACGTCAAGGCGTGGATCAAAAATGGACGATTTGTGTCGCAACGAATCAACATTATTTATTTAAAAAATCATTTTATTAAAAATAAGTAAATTCACAGCATTATGAAATAAGAGCCACTAAATATATTAGTTCACGTTACTCGTTTCAAAATTCCGGCCGTAAACATCTCACTCGGAAAGTAAAACATCACTTCCCGTAGCAGTTCGAAAATAACTAGCGCCGGTCAATCTACCGTACGTCGTAGTGTCAAGGCATTGCAAATCTTGAAGTTACACGGGAATTTAGAAGTGTTTGCTGAGATAGTACGTACATCGCACCCCGGCACTGTGTTTAACACAAGGCATTATATTTATTATTATGTTGAAATGAATTGTCGTATGGCTTTTAGTGCCGGGATATCCCAGGACGAGTTCGGCCGTAGGCGACCTACGCGTCATAATGATGATGAAATGATGATGAAGACAACACATACACCCAGCCCCCGTGCCATTGGAATTAACCAATTAATGTTAAAATCCCCGACCCGACCGGGAATAGAATCCGGGACCCTCTGAACCGAAGGCCAGTGTGCTGACCGTTCAGCCAACGAGTCGGACTATTATTATGTTTAATTGTATATTAATTTAGTTATATCAGAAGCGGTAAGATCTCCGTATTGTATGACGTACTTAATTTATTGTGTACAGTAGTCGAGAAATACAGAGCTGGGAAACTTTATGAGCCACGTCTGTGTCAACAACCCAGCGAAAGTAACCAGGTCACTAGTAGCTGTGGACCCGAAGGTTCTATTGCAATCTGTGCCTCGTGGGTTGTCTACAGTGGAGATAAAGTGCCCTAAATGTCTCTCTTTCCCGGTTGGTCAGCGACAACCCAAATATGTTACGTTATGACGAACTATGGGGGAAAGTTGGAGGCATATTAAAGGCGTCGTTGGGCCCAGTCCAGTGTTCCATTTCCATTGCTGACTAATAGTCATTCCATATCAGATATCACACTTGTTTTAAATTTGATACATGATAGTGTAGTGCTACCTGTATTTCTATATTTCTCCTCATATTCAAGGATTGTTTCAGTACATACTTTTCTGTGATCTCACTTAGTCTTAAATCTTCAGCTACAAGAGCGAAGGATAAGGAGAAGGATCTTAGGACCCATAATGACAGAAGGAATATAGACAGTTAGGAAGATCAGTGACGTAGGTAACAATTCCGGAAATACAACACATAACATCAGGAAAAGAGGGTCTAATTTCCTTAGTAAAGTCGTCCACATGATTGACAACAGGCCGACAAAGATGTGGATTTACACACAAGCTTGGGAGCTAAAAGGCAAACCTGAAGGTCCGAATCAATATAATAATTATTATTATTATTATTATTAATGTGACATCACTGATAGGGTGATGCATTTTGTTTAACCTAGTGACGCAGGTAATCCCACCTTGGCAGTCTGGTGTCTGAGTGTATTGAGCTGCTTCACTGCTATTTCTATTGCGCTCGCCAGAAGGACCACGTAGTCTGCGAACTCCAGACAATCCACTGTTAGACCCTCTCGTTTGTCCCAAGTAAATCCCACTGGGGACTTTCTGCTCGTCCCGCTCCTTCCGCCGCTCTCTGATGACCTTCTCTAATGCAGAGTTGGAGAGAAGAGGGGAGATTCCATCGCCCTATCCAACTCCTGTCTTTATCTCAAAGCTTTCTGAGAGTGTTCTCTACTTTAATCGTGATCTTGTGTTACGCAAGGTCTGTTGAATACGGCTGTGGGTCTTCTCGTCTAGACTAATGCTGGGGTTGGAACTTGATAAAAGCACGGCCGCTTCCTTCCCAGTCCTAGCTGTTTCCATTCCTTGCATCACCGAAAACCTTCAATGCATCAGTGCGATTTTAAAGCATTAACAAAATTATTTTCTTATTCAATCCCATTTCCTGTAGAATTCTCGTAAAGTTAGGTATGTCAACTGAGTCGTGCCTTCTTAAAATCGACGAAAGTGACTACATACTTTTTGCCACTATCTTAACTTGCCCCAGCACTCACTTATGGAGGAACTTCTCAGCACAAGTCTGACATTTTCTGAATCCTCGCTTGTATCCTCACTTCAATGAGGCCTTATAAGTGACTGGTGTCCAGGAAATCCGTCCATAATCGTCGATGTCGTACAGTTCACCTTTCTTGTCTATGGAGTGGATGAGAGCAGAGGTCCAGTCACTTGCTAGATTATCAGTCTCCCAAAAGTTCTGTAAGATCTGCCTCCGATTGCTTTGTCTTCAGCCTGTTTCCGGAGCTATTCAGTTTTCTCGCAGTAATATATAATTCTTCAATGACTGTATGATGTTTGTCACTTCCTATTTTTCTGGAGGGTGAGAGTTCGGGGAGTGAGGGATAAAGGAGGTCTCACGGGATTCATAGCTGAGAAGAGTCTCGAATTATTTTGCCGGAATCTGGCAGTTGTCCATGACTTTATGGCTTATCTTCCTATCTGGCCCTCCGAAGTGAAGGCTGGGTGGGGTGTACTGACTGAGATTTCGCTTGAAGATTCTATAGAAGTTTATAGAGTTGATCTTCATTAAGTCATCATCCAAATGTGTTCACTGCACCTGAGTGTATTGAAGCTCAACCTCTTTGATGGCTATGGTAGTTAATCGGCGCTGCAATTCTTTTCTTTATCCTTCTTATTATTCTTTTCCTTCGTTAATCTTCTAGGAAGCACGTAAAAATTCTAATGCTCCATCTCTTGTTGTTCCTTCTTATACCTCAAATACTCCATCTTCTGCTCACTACGTCTTGTTTTCCTTCCCTTGGGCCATTTTGAGCTTGGTTTATTTCCCTTCCCACTTTGTAATCCTGTTAGTTCTAACACTTTATTTCTAAAAGTCTCTCTCTGTTGCTTCTTCTTCTCTAATATTGTTTCTTTAAAAATCTTTCCTGACTTCATTAATTCAGGTTGATTTTGACTTCTTGTTCAAAAGGTACTTGAATATCTGTTTAGTTAACCTGTTGTCATTCATTCTGTATACACTGACTGACAGCAAATGCAACACCAAGAAGGAGTGGTCAGAACTTTATGCCAATTGCAGGGTAGACTGACGTCACTGACGTATGCTCATGATGTGAAATGCGCCGCTGTGCTGCGCACGTAGCGAACGATAAATGGGACACGGCGTTGGCGAATGGCCCACTTCGTACCGTGATTTCTCAGCCGACAGTCATTGTAGAACGTGTTGTCGTGTGCCACAGGACACGTGTATAGCTAAGAATGCCAGGCCGCCGTCAACGTAGGCATTTCCAGCAGACAGACGACTTTACGAGGGGTATGGTGATCGGGCTGAGAAGGGCAGGGTGGTCGCTTCGTCAAATCGCAGCCGATACCCATAGGGATGTGTCCACGGTGCAGCGCCTGTGGCGAAGATGGTTGGCGCAGGGACATGTGGCACGTGCGAGTGGTCCAGGCGCAGCCCGAGTGATGTCAGCACGCGAGGATCGGCGCATCCGCCGCCAAGCGGTGGCAGCCCCGCACGCCACGTCAACCGCCATTCTTCAGCATGTGCAAGACACCCTGGCTGTTCCAATATCGACCAGAACAATTTCCCGTCGATTGGTTGAAGGAGGCCTGCACTCCCGGCGTCCGCTCAGAAGACTACCATTGACTCCACAGCATAGACGTGCACGCCTGGCATGGTGCCGGGCTAGAGCGACTTGGATGAGGGAATGGCGGAACGTCGTGTTCTCCGATGAGTCACGCTTCTGTTCTGTCAGTGATAGTCACCGCAGACGAGTGTGGCGTCGGCGTGGAGAAAGGTCAAATCCGGCAGTAACTGTGGAGCGCCCTACCGCTAGACAACGCGGCATCATGGTTTGGGGCGCTATTGCGTATGATTCCACGTCACCTCTAGTGCGTATTCAAGGCACGTTAAATGCTCACCGCTACGTGCAGCATGTGCTGCGGCCGGTGGCACTCCCGTACCTTCAGGGGCTGCCCAATGCTCTGTTTCAGGAGGATAATGCCCGCCCACACACTGCTCGCATCTCCCAACAGGCTCTACGAGGTGTACAGATGCTTCCGTGGCCAGCGTACTCTCCGGATCTCTCACCAATCGAACACGTGTGGGATCTCATTGGACGCCGTTTGCAAACTCTGCCCCAGCCTCGTACGGACGACCAACTGTGGCAAATGGTTGACAGAGAATGGAGAAACATCCCTCAGGACACCATCCGCACTCTTATTGACCCTGTACCTCGACGTGTTTCTGCGTGCATCGCCGCTCGCGGTGGTCCTACATCCTACTGAGTCGATGCCGTGCGCGTTGTGTAACCTGCATATCGGTTTGAAATAAACATCAATTATTCTTCCGTGCCGAGTCTGTTTTTTCCCCAACTTTCATCCCTTTCGAACCACTCCTCCTTGGTGTTTCATTTGCTCTGTCAGTCAGTGTAAATGTCCTAAATGTATCAATCGCCCCTTTCGCATTGTTTCTGTTATGTTTTCTATGTTCCGACATATTTCATCATTACTTCTTGATTTCCAGAGTTCTGCAGTTCCTAGCGGACTGAGTATTTTACGTATACTTTTCCTTTCCAGTACTTCCAGTTAACTCAGCTTGTGATTCAGTACTAGACATTCATTCGTGTATAGGTATTATTATTATTATTATTATTATTATTATTATTATTATTATTATTATTATTATTATTATTATTATTATTATTTTAATTGAATTGTTTAGGAGTTTTACGATGTTTTATTATTATGTGGTATGATTGTAAATTTTGTATTTAGAAATCAAAATATATGTCTATGTTGCCTGACAAAATACATGTGATTTAATCTAATAGATTTATGATGACATGATTATCCAGTAGTCGTTCGTCTTAAAACAATAATCGCCACTCATTATAGATCGGTTTGAAGTAGTGAGCCTCGTACTGGAAGCCGCTCTAATGATCGGAGTCTCGGCATCTTAATTAACTTGAACCCCTTATCGACCTAACATCGGGTACAAATGTGTATGCTAAAGTGATACCGGAAAGCCTATGGCTTTAATAGTATTTACTTATGTTTAATTGAGTTCATCTCTACAAAGAGCTGGTCCTGGAACCTCATTATATCCCTTACTTTCTTTCCTTCAGTAATACCTACCTTCAGCATTGGCATTTATTTTCTGTATATTCGTCTCCTCCTTTATCTACATAATATGAATCTCGTTTTCATGTCTTCCTTTTTTTCCTTCCCATGTTCTTTTTTCTATCGTTTCCTTTTCCTTTGATAGCCGCGTGATTGATCTCTGTTTATTATGAAAGAGATTCCTTTCAAACGTTGTCTCTAAATAACAACAAACCACAATATTTTAATATAGCTCTATTTCCTTGTTAGGATGCCAAGTAGAAAGCACTTTGTCATGTTTTATCAAATAGTGGAAAAGAGAGTGAGAACAGATGTTGACATAACTGGTTACAGAGGAAGCATTTTCCACAAGTGAATGTACACTTGCGTTGAAAAAACGTTGCACATACACTTAAATAGCAATAGCGTATTTTCTTCCATAAGGATTTCACATTTATCTAACTAACAATGGGCTCAACCCAACTCTTACTGCTCTCTGTAGGCCTGACTCGATGTAAATTCAGAAGCACGGATACGAACCAATGAACGATGTTATACTCGGTGTAAAATGAAGAGTGGGTTCGACATAGTCGAGCATAACGGCATTTTCTGCGACTGCAGTAAGTGAGGAGACGCATGTTAGCCCAGTTTACAGTAATAACACTATTGTCATAAGATTCGTGGGCTGGCGCCTACAGTATAGGCAATACGGCGTACAATCATGCACTACAGTCCTGGCGCGTACAGTATAAGCAATACGGCGTACACTCATGTACTACAGTCAATAATTTATTTGACTAGCGCCTACAGTATAGGCAATACAGCGTACACTCACGTACTACAGTCAGTAACTTCTTGGACTGGCGCCTACAGTATAAGCGATACGGCGTACACTCGTGTACTACAGCCAATAGCTTCCCGGACTGGCACCTACAGTACAAGCAATACGGCGTACACTCATATACGTCAGTCAATAACTTCTTGGACTGGCGCTTACAGTATAAGCAATACGGCGTACACTCATGTACTACAGTCAATAACTTCTTGGACTGCCGCCTACACTATAAGCAATACGGCGTACACTCATGTACTACAGTCAATAACTTCTTGGACTGGCGCTTACAGTATAAGCAATACCGCGTACACTCATATACTTCAGTCAATAACTTATTGGACTGGCGCCTACAGTACAGGCAATACGGCGTACATTCTTGTACTACAGGCAATAACTTCTTGGACTGTCGCCTACAGTGCAGGCAGTACGGCGTACGTTTTTGTACTACAGTCAATAACTTATTGGACTGGCGCCTACAGTACAAGCAGTACGGCGTGCACTCATGTACTAGTCAACAACTTCCTGCACTGCGCCTACAGTATAGGCAATACGGTGTAAACTCGTGCACTACAGTCAGTAACTTCTTGGACTGGCGCCTACAGTACAAGCAGTACGGCGTACAGTCATGTACTAGTCAATAACTCCCTGCACTGCGCCTACAGTATAGGCAATACGGAGTACACTCGTGCACTACAGTCAGTAACTTCTTGGACTGGCGCCTATAGTACAAGCAGTACGGCGTACAGTCATGTACTAGTCAATAACTTATTGGACTGGCGCCTACAGTACAAGCAATACGGCGTACAGTCATGTACTATAGCCAATAACTTATTGGACTGGCGCCTACAGTACAAGCAGTACGGCGTACAATCACGTACTAGTCAATAACTTCCTGCACTGCGCCTACAGTATAGGCAATACGGTGTACACCAGTGCACTACAGTCAGTAACTTATTAGACTGGCGCCTGTAGTACAGGCAACTCATTGAACACCTATGAACGCACTACAGTCAAAATGCTCGTGGACTGGTTCTAACAGGTCAATGATCATAGAATATTTTGACTTCATTTTCGCGTCATTTCTCGTCGTGGTAATCCGAGCGATTTAGACTTGATCATCTCAAGAGATCCGCTAGCGGATTTGCCTAATTTTTGTCAGAACTTGAAATTAGCCTGTTGCACGATGGACGACATTATAAAGTTCCGCCGCTCACATTCAATTCACTTCACAACAGAGACCGTAGTTGTGTTTATACTGTAAGCGCACAACTGTATCTTGCTGGGACTAGTGAAGAACTGTGACAACATCCTGTGGTGCAAACTCTCTGCTGTAGTGCACCACAGCGACACTAAATGGCCAGTCCACGAACGTAATCACTCTACTTCGCATGATTAGAGACTCGACGATGTAGCGGGAGAGGTATGTGTTACCCTCCATTCGTAGTTTACAGTGCTGTATGTAACTTGTCAATAATCTTGCTAGAGTCATTCAACAGAACAAGTGGTGGGCACTGTAGACGGCGGGGCTGTAAGAAATTTCACTCCCAACCTAAATCACCTGTATGGGCCACACATTTGGCTGGCAAGTGCACATGATGTGCTGATATATATAGACATTTTAACATCACCATTAGTCGGCTTTCTGGCATCTTGTCTTTGGTCCCCACGAGTTCCCGGTTCCATTCGCTGCCAGTTCGGAAATTTTAACCTTCATTGTTTTTTAATGACCTACGGTGAATTCTAATGCATCCGGCCCCGTGGTGTACGGGTAGTGTGCCTGCCTCTTACCCGGAGGCCTCGGGTTCGATTCCCGGCCGGGTCAGGGACTTGCACCTGGACCTGAGGGCTGGTTCGAAGTCCACATAGCCTACGTGATTAGAATTGAGGAGCTATCTGACGGTGAGATAGCGGGCCCGGTCTAGAAAGCCAAGAATAAGGACCGTGAGGATTCGTCGTGCTGACCACACGTAACCTCGTAATCTGCAGGCCTTCGGGCTGAGTAGCGGTCGCTTGGCAGGCCAAGGCCCTTCTACAGCTGTAGCGCCATGGGGTTTGTTTTGGTTTGGTTTTGAATCCTAATGCTGAAGACGGCATAAAAATCCAGCTGTCGCCTTTTTTCAGACAAATGGATGTCCCGCATTACTTTCCCTCTCCTTTCCTTTCTATATATTTCTTGTGATTCAATCTACCCATTTCAACTTGAGCATTCTAGTGTAGGTGATATATCTACTTCAAATTTGTTGAAGTATTAACGTACTGTTAATTCCGATTTCTTCTTTCTACTTCATAATTTGTACACCTTTTTATCTTTAGTTATTTAGATTTTAAATTTAGATATCAGATACTTTTACATACTTAAGTTCTTCCTAATGTTTGCTATTTTAATAATTAATATGCAACCTGTGACAATAAAGTTCGGTGAATGAAGTCAGAACGGTCGATCCTGCAACACTAGCAACACACAATTTGGCTTTAAGCTTGGCAACACACCAATAGAAACGCATGCGATGCTGGTACGTGTTTATGAAGATCAAGCACTGTCCTTGAAGTGTGTGTACGAGTGGTTCACCCATTTTCTTGTTGTGCTAGTTGTTTCAAGGGGCCTAACATCGAAGGTCATCGGCCCTCACCCATTTTCGAGGGGGCCGGGAAAGTGTTTCTGACAACCCTCGTAGCGGAAGAATGGCGACCGCCGTCAGTGACGAAAACATTGAGAAGGTGAGGACATTAATCATGAACGATCGGTGATTAACTGTGCACATGGTAGCGGATGAACTGGAGATTGACCGTGAATCCGTGCGACAAATCGTTACCAAGAAGTTAGGAAAGGGGAAAACGTGTTCTCATCTTCTGCCACATCACTTGACTGACGATTAGAAGCAGGCACGTTTAGAGGCTTCACAGAATTTTGTCGGAACGGCGAATGCGACACCAAATGTCTTAAACTGTATTGACACTGAGGATGAAACCTGGTATCTCAGGTACGACCAGGATAGTACAGTGTGGAATGGCATTCTCCGGGATCCCCTCATTGTAAAAAGGTTAAAGTCGAAAAGTCACGCATCAAAACTGCTTTGAAAGGAAAGAGATGTGACGATATTCTTGACGTCCTACAAAACGTGACGAGGCTTTTGAATACCATCCCAAAGGAAGCCTTCTTGCAAAGTTTCGATGACATGCATTGCAGAACTCAACAGTGAATAGTTATGGGCGGGGACAAATTCGAAGCACAGTAAAGTCACTTTCGTGCATTGTTCATCTATGTAATTAGTACAGGACAATTCACCGAACTTTACTGTCACAGGTTGTGTATTGACTAAGCGACCTGTAATGGGAGAAGCATCTCTGCTGGCGTTATGAAGTAAATAAATAAATAAATAAAGGTATAAAATAATACGTCAACTCGAAAGACCTGCACCAATCCTATTCTAAGATTACTCGCCACTATTATTCTTATTATTATTATTATTATTATTATTATTATTATTATTATTATTATTATTATTATTATTATTATTACATCACCATTTTACTGAGACTGAATATCTTTCCATTTTACGTGAGTAGACGGGGGCAGAGCGAAGTGTAGCTTCCACCAAAGTCCCAGTCTCATCCATGTCTTGAGTGTGAATGGTGTTGAGTCGGAGCACTATTAGTGCAACTAAGTGTTGAAGAAGGTGTTACTCATACGGCTAGTCGTGCTTCAATAGCTCTGTCCAGCCAAGTGAGGGAAGGAATGGCAAACTATCTCGCTGCTCAACTTGTCTGGTGTGCCTTTTTAATGCATCGTCATTAGTTCTTGCGGTTTCCCCATAACCGCATAATCTTTTTTCGTGCTACTCGGTGATAAAACCATCCTTCGGGCTAATGACTAAACAAACAAACGAGAATATGATAACAATCAGCCCAAAGTGTGATAACTCTTGGACAAAAATCATCTCCAGGCCACTAGCTTGGCTTGGGTAACAGAGACAAACTCTGAAATTCAGCAGGTCAAGAATCTAAAACAATGAAAAGGGAAATAAATCCCCAGAACAGAGATTCCACATTTTTTATTTATTTACATACAATTTGTTTTACGTCGCACCCACACATATAGGTCTTATGGTGAAGCTTTCATAGGTATGGTAAGCCAGCGACCGTGATCTTAATTACGGTACAGCCACAGAAATTTCCTTGGGTGAAAATGTTAAAGCACGGAAAAAGATCTCCAGGGCTGCCGACAGGGGGGGGGGGTTCGAACCCACTTTTCTTCTAATGCAAGTTAATAGCTAGGACGAGAATGTCTATCACGACAATTTAATGGTGATATCAGACAAGTCAAATAGAACCGCAGAAAAAAAAGAAATATTTCCTTGGTCATAGCTTCATATGGAATGAAACGACGTAACGTCAGCTTCAATCGTGCACTTGTTCTAATGCACAATCGACAACACTGATGCAGAAGACATTCGTTACAGTGGCCACAGAGTAACACAGTGCACCTAGATGACACATACTCACGCACATCCTACAGTAGTTCAAAATTTTGGAAACTAAGAGCAAACAAATTCAATTAAAACGGCTTACTGAAGCGACGAAACAGAAAAATGGCTCAGTTCACTTCTCTTTTTTCCCACAAATGTTATATCACTCAACAATGAGGTGCTTGGCATCATACAGTAGGATTCAGAGTAAATTACACCGAAATCATGTATAGATTTATTGGACTTTATTTGGAAACGGAATACAAGTTATCAACACAAGAATCTTTCAGATAGGAACCACACAACATGTGGCATCTTCCATACGTGTGCTGCAGGTTGTTAAAAATCCCTGCTATTGAGTCTGAGCATGGAATGGATTACACGTAAAACAATGGGTACAGCCTTACAAGAATGTTCATGAAGATCTTAATTAAATTTGGACACGGGTCAATGAAGTTGCAATTCCCCAAGACGCCATTAACACGCAACTTCATTCTAAGACCAAGATGAGCGCAGGAGATTTCACAAGTCAAGGAAGGACGTATAACCTAGTGGTTTATTCAGCACTTGCGAGTGCGTGACACAAAAATGTTCCTCATTCCGTCAGTACTAAGCCTTGTCCTTGCACCGACAGTTTCCTTTCCTCAGCAGTTATTTTCATCTCCAAGTAACAAGAACACCCCATTGTTAAAATAAGACGTTCTTGGTCATCCCCTTCCTTTCTTCACTAAGATCATTCATTAGAAAAATATTTTTAGCAGTAACATATCTAAGTAAGTCCAATGAGCCTTCCTTCACGTTTTTCTATTACTTTAATTTGCTGTCATTCCTCTTCTATTTCTTGCAAAACCATCTCATTGCTCTTCCTGACAGTCCAGTTAGTTGTAGTACTTTCTTCCTAAACCACATTTTCGCTGCTTTTAGGTGAGCTTTCCCGTGTTTTGCTAAAGTTCAGGTTTCACGCCTTTAATATGTCAGGACACTAAATACAATCTACGTCGTTCCGATGATGTGCTTGTTCAGCACACGATTCTTTTTATTATAGAAATTGTTATTCTCCTCTTGATTTAGTTGTGACATGTATTATTTTCTTAACATTGTTATCGATATAACAAAACGACGCTACTTCTCGAGATACTCTCTCCCTATTCTTATGTCAGTCCTTCCACAACCACCCTTCTCGTTTACAACCATAACATTTGTTTTCTTGGTATTTATTTTTACCTTGAGCTTCGTTATATCTTGGTTTAAGATCCTAAGGATGTTACCTAATTCCTCCTCCGAATCTGCTGTCATTGCAATATCATCGGCAAATCTGGCAGTAAATGTGTTTGGACGAATCTTATTTAATTATTGACTATCACTGTTTCCTCCTGTGTTCGGGAAGGTATCGACAGTACATTTCAAACGAAATAGTTTTATTTATTTTTATCTTCCTGGAATACAGGAATTAAATTCTTCATCTACATCTTTCAAATTATTTCCTCATTTTCAATATTTCTCTTTCAAGGTTTGATAACTACAAATTATTTTGAATCATCTTTCAGTAAAACAATAAGAGAAAATGGTCTGAAGGAAGAATGTATTATCCACACACATGTTTCTTTTGTATCTGTTTGAAGTAGATAGATTCTATAGCCTAAGGTATATCGTAGCAAGAGAGTCCTCTCCTTCTTTCCTGGCCGTACTCCCGGGCTCACTCAGGGTCTGATTGTCTGACTCGTGTCCGATCTAATGGCACTTCACTTGTCCTTAAAGCAGATTCAGCAGTTCATTTCCATGTTGTCCTGCGAGGCCCGCTTCTTCTCTTCGGCTCTTCGATGGCAAGAGTTTTCCGTACTAAATGGTGTTCATTTCTGCTTCTGATGTGACCATACCAGCGGAGCTGGTGGGCAGAACTTTGACAGATGCTCACACCTGCTCATTGCTCACTTTATCAGGCAGAGTGACTCCCGCCGACCATCGCAACATCCGCGTTTCTGTGACTTGCCTTCGCTGGTCATGCTTTTCCTCCCTTGCCCAATATTCGAAGCAGGGTAGGCAGGACAGTTGTTTTGTACACTTTCCGCTTTAATTTGACTAACATCCGTTTATCACACAGAACACCAGTATGAAACCGCCGTTTCATCCGACCAACACTGATGTGGAGCTTGACATCTGCATCGATATTACCATTAGTTGAGATGACTGATTCAAGGTGGTCATCATGAGTGGTTCACCAGCAAGGACTACAGTGTTGTCTGGGCCCGCTTGGTCGGAAAGCACAATAGAATATTTTAAAAAATGTTTCTGAATCAACGAATTTGAAAACTTTTCATCATTACTTAAACTAAAACTGCCTAAAGTTGCTACATGATGTTGACGTAAAGAAGTTCTCATGAAATAAATATCGGTAGATTCAAGCTCAGGGTTCAGGATAGAGAATTTACTTACTCACTCACTCACTCACTTACTTACTTACTGAATTACTTTTTCCTATTTTGCTTTACGTCGCACCGACACAGATAGGTCTTATGCCAACGATGGGACGGGAAAGGCCTAGGAATGGGAAGGAAGCGGCCGTGGCCTTAACTAAGGTACAGCCCCAGCATATGCCTGGTGTAAAAATGGGTAACAACGGAAAACCATCTTCAGGGCTGCCGACAGTGGGATTCGAACCCAGTATCTCCCGGATGCGAGCTCACAGCTGCACTTTCCTAACCGCACGGCCAACTCGCCCGTTACTTGCTTGCTTGCTTGCTTGCTTGCTTGCTTGCTTATATTTTCAGAGAGTTTCGGCAATATCATCATCACCTTCAACATCTGTTTACCCTACAGGTTCGGTTTTTTCCCTCGGACTTAGCGAGGGATCCCACCTCTACCGCCTCAAGGGCAGTGTCCTGGAGCTTCAGACTCTTGGTCGCGGGATACAACTGGGGAGTATGACCAGTACCTCGCCCAGGCGGCCTCACCTGCTATGCTGAACAGGGGCCTTGTGGAGGGATGGGAAGATTGGAAGGGATAGGCAAGAAAGAGGGAAGGAAGCGGCCGTGGCCTTAAGTTAGGTACCATCCCGGCATTCGCCTGGAGGAGAAGTGGGAAACCACGGAAAACCACTTCCAGGATGTCTGAGGTGGGAATCGAACCCACCTCTACTCAGTTGACCTCCCGAGGCTGAGTGGACCCCGTTCCAGCCCTCGTACCACTTTTCAAATTTCGTGGCAGAGCCGGGAATCGAACCCGGGCCTCCGGGGGTGGCAGCTAATCACGCTAACCACTACACCACAGAGGCGGACGTTTAGGCAATAAAGAATTATTATGATTGGTAGCTTGAGCGATGAGAAATACAATCAACTCAATTAACAAAATATTTACTCCAATACGAAAGCAGTATTATCCCAAATAATTTGTGTTACTAATTTATACAATTACCATTGTCATGAAAAATTGGAATGACGACTGATAACGTGCACTAGTCATTAAAAAGTTTCCATACAACCTCAACAATATGGAACAGATAAATTAATTACATAACTATCTCATTAATGTGATTATACGTATGATCACTAAAGTGGGATAAATACTAATTATACTTTTTAAGTGACTGAACAATTCAAATCAAACTATAAATAAACAACTTTGTTCAAAATAAAGTTCCAAGAGTATTTCTGACGATCAAGCGCAGAGAAATGTAATTTAATGCAGATTCTTTTTTACCGTGATGGAAGTTTCCAAAAGTAGTGAGAAATAGTATGCCGAAGTACTGGTACTAAAGATTGCAAGTCATGTCTAGACTTTATGAACGGGATGGAAAATGAAATTCTTCTCTTTAGTCAGTTGTTTGTCATCACCCCTTTTTCAATAAGTTTCTTCTCGGCCGTGTCTGTTTTAAAGTGCTCCTCTCATGCATATTCACGCTATCGGATTAGTGCTCGGATATCTGAATACAGAACGCTACTTCACCTTACGTCTGCAATTCACGTGATGAAAATAATAATGAATGGTATTATATCAACTTGGGGATACATTTTTAATTACCTCAAACTTTTATTCTTTATTTTTAAAATTAAAATGCTATATCTTATCTCAGATGCTCTTACTTTTCAGGTTAGAATTATGGAAGATACTTCGATTGCTGTGAGTTTTTGTAATTATAATTCATATCGCCAATTGCACTAACGTATTTAAAAATATACTAGGGTTGGTTGTGTTAATAGGCTCTACTGCAGGGATTTTCAGCCTGTAATATGCGTACCGTCGGTAGTTCGTGAAAGACTGATTCGCGGTACACTAGAAAATTCAAAGGAGAGACGTTAAGATATGATCTGATTTTAAAAGCGGACGTAATAAACTATTAACTTACAATAAAAATGTTAATGAAATACATCTGTATAAATAAACTGATGCAAACTAATGGGAGAGAAATGTTTTACGATTTTGACACATTATGTATTGAATACTATGTAGAGATAAATATATTTGCATGTGGGCTTGGCAGACTGATATGTAATAGCAGCTTCTGGCTCGGTGAGGAAAGCAACGGGAAACTACCTCACTCCTCATTTCCCTAGTACGCCTCTTCAGTGATGCCTAGGCCATCTATGACAGCTGATGGCGGAGCTGTTGAGGATCCAACCAGCCTTCGGGCTGAGGACTAAACATACATACACCCCTTTCTCTCACTTCGAACACTCTGCCATGAATACTGCTTATCAATTTTCATTGCAGGTCAGATTTTTATCTCATAGGAATTATTTGAATTTATTAGAACGAGGAACATTCCTTAAATATATTAGTAGACTATTCGTATGTATCTGCCCTGAATCATATGTCGCACTTGTTCCATATGGCTGTGAATCTGTCATTTTATAGTAACACCGCTGATCCTTTGAACGAGCTTGAAATACCACTCTTCATTTACTTGTTTATATTTTTTTTTTATTTATTCGTTTGTGCGTATCTTTTATTACAACTTGTTTTACGTCGCACCAACACAGAGAGGTCTTATGGCGACGATGATACAGAAAAGGTCCAGGAGTGGGAAGGAAGTGGGCGAGGCCTTAATTAATTTACAGACCCAACATTTGCCTGGTATGTAAATGACAAACCATCTCCAGGGCTGTCTACAGTGGGGTTCGAGCCCACTATCTCCCGGATGAAAGCCAACAGATGCGCGCTCCTAAATTCACAACCAACTCGCACGATTTTGCGCATATCCTTGGCTGAATGATTAGCATACTGCCTTTCGGTTCAAAGGGCCCGAGTTCGATTCCTGACCGGGCTTGGTATTTTAACTACGTATATTTAATAATTCTGGATCGATGACTAGATGTTTATGTTCGCCTTAATACACTCACCTTCATCTACATGCTACGCACTACGGAAATACCCAATTGTTGTGCATCCCTCCACATGGGATTGACGTCAAGAAGGGCAACTGATCGTAAAATAGGGCCAAATGCCCATAAACTGCCGACCTCAACAAGTTGGGGAGAGACCAGGGAAAAGAAGATTTATTTATTTATTTATTTATTTATTTATTTATTTATTTATTTATTTATTTATTTATTTATTTATTTATTTATTTATTTATTTATTTATTTATTTATTTATTTATTTATTTATTTATTTATAATATGAAAGTATATGGGCCCAAAAGTACATGGACATGAAATGCGCAATATGTACAAATTTAAAGAGTAAAAGAGCACAAAATATGAAGATGATTTGTGCAGTTTTATACACGCTGTAAACGGATTTGTACAATAAATTTATCATCATAACAAAATTAACAAAATCAAAAATGAAAGAATGAAAGGTAGAAAAGTAATATAAGGAGAATACGTAAGTGAACTTCCGAAAATAAATTAACAAATAAGAATAAGAAGAAGAAGAAGAATCTACAGAAGAACTTCTCTACCGTCGATCATCTATAAAGTACTTTCTGAAGCGCTTATTAGGTTGGAAGAACGGACTGAGCACTTAATTTGTGAATACCAGTCAGGATTTCCAAAATAAAGATAGTATATACAGTAGAGCAAATTTTCAGCCTTAAAGCCATTCTTCAAATTCGAAAACCATACGAACAGCAGTCACATTTATTGACTTCAAAACGTCATACGACTCCGTAGACCGAAGGACAGTGTTTAACGTGCTACAGGAATTATATATCGACAAGAAAACAAGAGAAATGGTCAAGCGAACATTGATCGGCACAACATAAAAAGTAATTTTCTTTAAAATTTATTTACATCGTACCGACACAGATACGTCTTATGGCGACGATGGGAGAGGAAAAGCCTAGTAGTGGGAAAGGAGTGGCCGTAGCCTTAATTAAGGTACAGCCCTAGCATTTGCCTGCTGTGAAAATATGAAACCACGGAAATCTCTCTTCAGGACTGTCGACAGTGTGGTTCGAACCCACTATCTCCCGGATGCAACCTCACAGCTGCTCAGCCCTAACCACACAGCCAAATCTCCCGGTGTAAATTTTTTGGAGAAATGCCTGAACCATTTGAAATCGAAACATAAGTCAGAAAAGGTGATGGATTACCTCCCTTACCGTTTTTTTCTGGAAAGGGTGATTAGGATATGGAAAAATGAAACTAAAGGTATAAATATTGGTAGATGTATCCAAAACAAAATTGGCCTTAATTGCTTAACATTTGCTGATGGCATTGCGATCCTATCCGACCACAGTCAGGACGCAATCGATTCTGTAGAAATATTCCATGAAATAGGAGCCAAAAGAGGACTCCAAATTTCTTACGAAAAGACAAACTGTATGGAAGGAACTAGATCAGGTTTCAACATTCAAGCCTTAATCACCAAATATTAAGTAGACAAATTGAAGTATCTAGATGAAATAATTGAACCAGCAGGGTTACATCAGCAAGTTAACAAAAAATATTGCAGATCTTCAAAGAGCATACATAATTACTTGGAACAGATAAAATGAAAGAACTGTATCAACAAAGGCAAAATGACGACATTATAACACATTACTTAAAACAGGATCACGAATAAAGATTATCGAAAAAAAGGAAAGTAAAATCCTCGAGAAAATCTGAGGACCAAAGTGCGAAAATGGAATTTGGATTAGAAAGAAATCACATGAAATCTAACAAGTCACAGAAAAAATCGCAGACACTCTCAGGAAACGGGGATTACAATCTTATGGTCATTTAAATCGAATGCATAATAACAAACTCACACAGTTTAAGACTTTATGAAATTTTACATGAAAAGGAAGGAATTTACATTTTAGAGATCAAACGGTTACATAGTTAAAGATTACAACCTTCCTCTCGGATAAGTTTGCGGAGACAGCTACAAAGAAAGAAAACTGGTGACCATTACCTGGGCTGCTGTACTGCCTGTCGGAGAATGAGTCGCCCCGCCTCCTGTCTTAACACACACACTCAGTTAGTTGACGATCAATAAGAAAAGGTAGCTTGAAAAGCTGCATCTTATATACCCAATGGGACGGTTCGAGAAGGCTCTGAACTAAAACCGAACACACACCCTCAATTTTATTGGATAGTTTTAAAGGTTACAAAAAGCCTATGATAGGCTGCAAAACAAATACAATATATTATGATTGGCCAGATTCAAAAGCTGGCGGAGGAAGAAGGAAGTGTTGCAAACATTGAAATATTGAAATATTGAAATAAACGAAAGTTAGTTTAGTTGTGAAAACCTATAAACACAAAACTTATTTAAATCACCACTTCTTCCACCTTGAGGACATCTATGGAGAAAGGCTCAAACTTCTTGACGTAAACTAAAACAAAACAAGTAAATCCAGTCAGTTTAGGAAACTTTAAAGTAACTTAATACTCTGTTATTTATGAGTGACCTCTTTGTGATTAATGTTCCATCCGACTCGTTGGCTGAATGGACACCGTACTGGCCTTCGGTTCAGAGGGTCCCGGATTCGATTCCCGGCTGAGTCGGGGATTTTAACCTTCATTGGTTAATTCCAGTGGATCAAGGGCTGGGTGTTTGTGCTGTCCCCAACATCCCTGCAACTCACAAACCACACATAACACTATCCTCCACGCAGTTACCTACACATGGCAGATGCCGCCCACCCTCATCGGAGGGTCTGCCTTACAAGGGCTGCACTCGGCTAGAAATAGCCACACGAAATTATTATTAATGTCGCAACTTCATGCAGTAGCTCTTTCAAGATTTGCATGTGAGATAGCGTTCCTTAAGCGCTTCTTTTAAATGTGCGGAGTTGGGGTGTACCTGCCGGTACAATAAGAAGAAGAAGAAGAACGGAGGCTTTATATGCTGCATAATGCGTTATCTGAATGGGAAAGGTCTGATCAAGAAATTATAAAAAAAATAAAGGTAGATCATATGGTAAAATCCTAACGCCAATCAAAGACAATGGTGAATTTAGAAGATGACATAATCATGAACTCTACACACATGCAGAAAAGATCACAGACACCATTCGTACGAGGAAAATTGTCTTCTATGGCCACATTTCTCGTAAGGATCCTACAAGGCTGAGCAATAGAATCTTTAATTATTTTAAAAATGAACAAGGAGGCGTGATTCACCGAGGTAGAGAAAGACTTGCAAGAAGTGGGGATAACACAGGAGGATGTTCAGAAACGTATTACCCTCAAGAATAAACTGCAAGACCTTCGTGGTTTCCAAGAAAATCGGAAACAAAAAACTGGCAAAACATGGACTGAAGCGCGGAAGGAACAACATACAATTCGAATGCGGGAATACTGGGCGAAAGTTAAAACCCAAGCACAAAGGAAAGGGAAAGGACAGCAATACTAATAATAATGGCAATAATAACGTTATTTGTTGTATGCCTCACCAACTACATTTTTATGATATTCGGAGACACCAAAGTGCCAGAATTTTCTTCCGCAGGATTTCTTTTACGCGCTATTAAACCCTTCCGAATATCCAGCAAGAATGAATTTTAGTTTTATTGCAAAAATAAATACTTCAATTTTCACTGAATACGTGAAGACTGGAGAATTAGCACGCTGACACTCACTGTGTCTAGTAATGTTACTGTCGGCTAACTCATCGAACATAAGTTCATAGTCCTGACTCGCACAGAATTTAGTGGCAGTTGTCTCTTCCTGTCTCTTTTACCCATGTTTGAGAGTACGAGGGATATTGTAAGTGTATGTGAATTATCGGCGTATGTATTTTCCTTATATTAAACCTAAACTGAAGAGGAAATCGGGTCTTCATCCTCGAACTTAATGAACTTTGGTAGCTATTGTTATAAAACACAAATGAAGCCAGTCCCTCAAGTATTGTACTTGAAGAAACATTTAATAATTATGTGGAGTGAGAAGCAAGTTGTACGTGACATCGGCAAATGATGGCGTCAAGTGCCGGAGCACCCTTCAGCCTCCGGGGAACAATTCAAACGAATGCGCATTTAATTGGAGAACGCACTGTAATCAAGAGAGAAAGATGAAGGACGTGCTGAAGAAAAGTAATCAACAAATAAAGCAAAGAGGAAGAAATTGAGAACGGAGAGAGTCTTCGTAAAGTATTCTCAAGTTTCCTTTCTATATATCGCATAGCGAAACAGTAAACTAACCACGTTCTTAGTACGAAATAAGTTTATTAGGGTTTGCTGGTAAATCATAAAATTCAATTTGTTTTTGGACCTGTTGTCTCATGTTCCCTTAGTGCTTCATTTGAAACTCGCTGTGCTGACTCATGTACTGTATAAGACTCCGAAATCTTGCACCGTTACTATTTAGGTTTTATGTCCTTAGCGCCAATGATGGAGCCCCCTCCAGCCTTCGGGAAACAATTGAAACGAATGTGTATTTATGGGGATACGGAATGGGTATTTTGCCAAACATTTGTCATTATTATATTGTTGTTATTTCTTAATATGTCAAATGTCCTCTTTAAAATGGTGTATGAATTATGGTGATATGATAACTACAAGTTCGCTTTTTAAAATAATTTATATGATGATGCACGCTAGATTTCTGCTGTGAGTAGACATGACGGTCTCTTGCAAGTCACTTGACGAACGTTCTATTCAGTGGAACAATGCTAGGTATTTGTATTACTTAGGGGATGGTGACTCTAAGACTTTCAAAGTGGTTCAGGATTCTAAACCCTATGGAAATGATGTAAATATAACCAAATTGGAATGTGTTGGTCACGTTTAGAAACGTACGGGGACAGGATTGAGACGACTAAAATCAAACGTGAAGGGAAAGAAACTTAGTGATGGTAGAACATTAAAGGCTAAGGACAGATTGACTGATTCAGTCATTGTAACTCTCCAGAATTGCTATGGTCTGGCCATCAGACAAAATACTAATAATATGGAAGCAATGAGGAAAGATGTCAGGACATCATATTTCCACATTTATTCCAGTAATGAAAATCATGTACATGGCTTGTGTCCTTCAGGGACAGACAGCTGGTGCAAATACACTGACTGACAGAGCAAATGCAACACCAAGAAGGAGTGGTTCGAAAGGGATGAAAGTTGGGGAAAAAACAGAGAAGGCACGGACGAATAATTGATGTTTATTTCAAACCGATATGCAGGTTACACAATGCGCACGGCATCGACTCAGTAGGATGTAGGACCACCGCGAGCGGCGATGCACGCAGAAACACGTCGAGGTACAGAGTCAATAAGAGTGCGGATGGTGTCCTGAGGGATGGTTCCCCATTCTCTGTCAACCATTTGCCACAGTTGGTCGTCCGTACGAGGCTGGGGCAGAGTTTGCAAACGGCGTCCAATGAGATCCCACACGTGTTCGATTGGTGAGAGATCCGGAGAGTACGCTGGCCAAGGAAGCATCTGTACACCTCGTAGAGCCTGTTGGGAGATGCGAGCAGTGTGTGGGCGGGCATTATCCTGCTGAAACAGAGCATTGGGCAGCCCCTGAAGGTACGGGAGTGCCACCGGCGGCAGCACATGCTGCACGTAGCGGTGGGCATTTAACGTGCCTTCAATACGCACTAGAGGTGACGTGGAATCATACGCAATAGCGCCCCAAACCATGATGCCGCGTTGTCTAGCGGTAGGGCGCTCCACAGTTACTGCCGGATTTGACCTTTCTCCACGCCGACGCCACACTCGTCTGCGGTGACTATCACTGACAGAACAGAAGCGTGACTCATCGGAGAACACGACATTCCGCCATTCCCTCATCCAAGTCGCTCTAGCCCGGCACCATGCCAGGCGTGCACGTCTATGCTGTGGAGTCAATGGTAGTCTTCTGAGCGGTCGCCAGGAGTGCAGGCCTCCTTCAACCAATCGACGGGAAATTGTTCTGGTCGATATTGGAACAGCCAGGGTGTCTTGCACATGCTGAAGAATGGCGGTTGACGTGGTGTGTGGGGCTGCCACCGCTTGGCGGCGGATGCGCCGATACTCGCGTGCTGACGTCACTCGGGCTGCGCCTGGACCCCTCGCACGTGCCACATGTCCCTGCGCCAACCATCTTCGCCACAGGCGCTGCACCGTGGACACATCCCTATGGGTATCGGCTGCGTTTTGACGAAGCGACAAACCTGCCCTTCTCAGCCCGATCACCATACCCCTCGTAAAGTCGTCTGTCTGCTGGAAATGCCTCCGTTGACGGCGGCCTGGCATTCTGAGCTATACACGTGTCCTGTGGCACACGACAACACGTTCTACAATGACTGTCGGCTGAGAAATCGCGGTACGAAGTGGGCCATTCGCCAACGCCGTGTCCCATTTATCGTTCGCTACGTGCGCAGCACAGCGGCGCATTTCGCATCATGAGCATACCTCAGTGACGTCAGTCTACCCTGCAATTGGCATAAAGTTCTGACCACTCCTTCTTGGTGTTGCATTTGCTCTGTCAGTCAGTGTATAACAGGAGCGAAGTAACAGGAGAGAAATATCACCATCCTCATAGTTTACCACCAGCCATTATGGATGAAATCAAACGAATTTTCAGGGATATTTCTGACAATAATCTCCTGAAAACATACCTGCACGGTAGGACACAAAACTCAAACGAATGTGTCAAAAGTGTCATCTGAAACCGCCTATCCAAAACAGTGTTTGTGGGTTTCAGCACACTTAATTTTGGTGTATATGATGTTGTTTTAAGTTCTAACCAGGTAAACATCACAAAATGCAAAGTTCTGCAAGTGTTAGGGTTGAATGTTGGAGGTCGTTCTGTTGATGCAATGTTGCGTAGTGAACTGGTAAGACTATGGTCTGCTGAAAATGCCATTAAAAATAGCCCTTCAAGCCAGAAAGGACAGGAGAGGTGCCAAGAGGAGACTACAAGAGGAATTTGAGGAAAAGATACATAATCCAAGCTACGGACCCGGCATGCATTGATGTGTTAACTTTGAATCCCGTTTCCCGTAAGTTTACTTTTATAATACTTGAGGTGCATTTTCTCAGCCAGTTTTGATAATATGAACTTGCCATTTTTTTTGGACATACTTATAAATACCTCCTTCTACTGCTGAAACAACAGTTTTTGATTTGCCTGTGTATTAAAAATTGTATTAACAAAAATATATTCTAAAATACCAAAAATATCTAGTTTTAAAATAAAAAATATTATCTTCCTTAAGTAGGTCCTTATAAAAGTTATGCTTGCTTCAGTAGAATACCAAGATACCGGAAAGCGCATATATACATACATGCATAAAGTTGAACAGGTAAATCAATTTTACACATCACATCTATTCTTGAATTTCTCCTTTGCTTGGAAGTTCTCTGCCGTTGTTAGGGGCCATTAATTTCACTGGGAAGTGTTTGCTGATGGAAAAGTCATTAAAATATGTTGTCATTTAAATTCCATTTAGTCCTCTCCATTTCACGATATCTCCGTGACATTTTATAATCGTAACTGGGGACCCTTACCAAACAAGATTAAATATTTTGGACGCATAATAACAGGGGATATGAGATTCAGCGGGAAATAAAGACTAGTATCACCATGACCAAAGAAGGCTTCAAAAGGAAGAATTGTGTCCTCTGTGGATGTTTGAGCAGTGGTCTGTGGAAGACTTCTAAAATGTTTTGCTTGAAGTGAAGCGCTATGTGGAAGGCGTAGACGAACTGATGTAAAGGTAAACGGAATTCAAATATAATTATGGATACGTGATTTGATACAAACTGTATAGCTGATATGAGAAAGACAGTATGGGCTCTAGTGAAGCCAATTCTCAACATCACATCCATGTAGTGGATATTTTTTATGTGGTTTGTAGAATGACTGGTGGACAGAGCACGAACACTCCACCCAATGTAGTAATGAGCACGGTTAAACCAATATCGAACTCAGTATTTGTCACACAGGTCACTTCTAGACATGGTCGTAGGCGTTCCTAAGTATGAGATTTTTTTCCAGGATTCAACAAGGTGCAAGGAATGAAGTCAATCAACTGTGCAAGGAAAAGGGGTACAAAATTAGAGCAGTGAAGGGGAGGCAATAGCAGCGGTTAGGGGGTAGTGAGAGGGGTTACTGCCCCCCCCCCCAACGTTGTAGGTATTGTAGGTATTACATTTTAGGTGTCTGAAACTAGAATTATTACCAAAATCAATTTGTACAAGACATGTTGTTTTATCGGCTGATTCTTTATTTTCTTTAATAATTAGCAAAATTCTTGGGGGGAATACGCACACAATGTCATTCGTCGCAGCTAACCGATTTGTATAGCGCCACAGAAAGTAGTGTACACTTTGCATGTACTGTGTGGCAGGGTAGCAGAGGTATATTGTTGCCAAGGTCATGGACACTGAGGTCCGATTCACCTGCTTGCCACGCGCATTTGTCAGTCTGACAGTCTCTTTACTGACTGTTAGTTTCTTAGTGTGTACTCAAATATTAAATGATTTCTAATTGTAAAATCACGCCGTACTTATATTTAATTGTAATAAATTTGTAATATTTTCCTTTGGTGAAAATTTTATTGTATAGTATTGGATAAAAATCTCTGACAAAATTCGCCCAAAGAGCATCAAAACAACACTTAAAATTGTGTAACTCTTGTCCAGTTTTGATGTATATATACCGACACTCCCCACTAGCTTGAACATTTGTTTTCAAATTTTAATGGAAATATCCAGCCAGCACCATTTCTTCGGCTAGATCCCACAAACCTGGGTACATTTTCTTGTCTGTATTTCTAATTCTCAATCGCAGCTACTCAGGGGAGATAACTGCAAAATAATGATTTTAACACAGATAGATCATCATATGAAGCAGGGATGCACTGATCAAATTCAGAAGTCGTTTCTTGTGAATTAAACTATAATATCTCTTTGAATGCAATGTTTTCTCAGAATCTATTAAGTATATTCAAATTGAACTTGCAGAAATTATAGGACGGACTTGTACTTGAGTTGTAGCATGGAAGATTTAACATGCGTTCATTTGTTTATGTTTTATGTAACAAACATTTTGTAATCAAAAATTCACAAAAAAGTCATAGAATAGCCCTTTTAACCTTAATAGGTTCATAGGAAATTGTCTTTAGTGTTGACTGAAATTAACGGTGTAAAGATATGGACCTTCGGATGCATTTCTTTCCATCTTGAGACACCAACTCCAGACAGGTTTCCGTGTGATACTGGAGAGATCCTATTGTGTTTAGAATTCGTTATAAAGGGCACAATTGGATCCTTTAACAGTTTAAGGGCGGATCAGTTTCAATGTTACAAGGCTGAAGTCTATAACGAGCAGTCCGGAGCCTACACAGGGAGTGTAAGGTATCAGTATCTTGTTTACTCCTTCGAAACCACCAGTGAATCACGTGAAACAGGAATAAACGCAGAAAATTAGAGACTCTTCCTATATGCCTTTTTATGCTCGGCATTAGCAATTTTGGTCTCCTTGGAATCATGATACCCCGCTATATCCTCTCAAATGCGTTTTTGACAGCTTTATATCCATTTATTTTCCTTGTGATATTTTGCGAAAGAAACTTCGCACTCCGACATTTTCTCCGCTACACGGAATAGTATAGAATCATGCACGCGTTTTGGGGCTTAGAAGATGAGATGGTGAGTACAGATTCATACTGGCTGTTGCCCTCTTACTAACCTCTTACGACAAACGGAGGATATCTTGAGATCCGATAAATCTAAGGAAAAATAAGTGTATGCACAACGTAATGGTAGGGCTTAAGGATTGTGACAAAATGAGAGACATCCTCAACCTCGAACTATTATTATTATTATTATTATTATTATTATTTTTATTTTTATTATTATTATTATTATTATTATTATTATTATTATTATTATCATTATTATTATTATTACTATTATTATTATTATTATTATTATTATTATTATTATTATTATTATTATTATTATTATTATTATTATTATTATTATTATTATTATTATTATTATTATTATTATTATTCTCTAGGGCCTGCTGAAGATCTCGTACCTTCTCTTCACTTGGGCCTCTTCAATTATTCCTTCATTCTCTGGCTGTTAGCCAGCTTTCTTTCCCCCGTCCACATAGGTCTGTTGGTCCATGTGTTCTTCCTACTCGTAAGCGAATTTGGAAAAATTCCCCGCTGAATGGCTTGCCGAAACTGTGGCCGTCATGTGTGGACTCCTACGGGGTCCCCGGTTGTTCCAGATCCGACTTGGCCGAAGAGATCTACTTATTCCTGGTTGACTTCCCTCTACCTGCCACGGCGAAGATCCCGTTGGTAAGTCTGCAGGGGTTCATGCGGGTTACATGCCCATAGAAGACCAGGCGCCTTCTCCTTATACAAATAACGATGTATTTCTGATGTTTATATAACTCATCGTTGTGCGAATTATATAGGTGCCTCCCTCTTCTCTTACGGGTCCTAGTATTCTCCTCAGTCAGAAGTTACCTGTAAGTACAGTAACCGGGTACAGCTCCATTTCGATAGGGCTGATCAATGTACCACTTCAAACCATATGCACAGATTGAAGCCTACTGTACTGACCACGTCAGTACACAATACGCCATCTGCATTGGAGTCGATAAGTTATTATCATAGCCTATTCTGCTCATCGGGATTGTCTCCCCTAATGTACTCTTACCACATGTGGTGTATAGTACTGTCGGAGTTATCAGATCGGTTTTAGCTTCAACATTTGATTGCCGGCCGCAGTAGTGTAGTGGATACGGCGTTGGTCTACTAATCCCAAGTTAACAGGTTCAAGCCCTACTGTGGTCGGTGGCTTTTAAGGGTGTTTAAACGTGACAACCACAAGTCGTTGGCTTCCGGCACGTTAAATAACTACTGCTGGACAAAATTCCGACACCCCAGCGTCTGTTAAGGATGAACGGACGTTATAAACATGGATTATCAATAACCTTCGACTGGAACGTTTCCGGGCTACGGTTCCTTGTCTCAAATTGATCCATTTGCAGTCCTCCATCATCCCTGGAAGTCTGTAACATAATCACGGACACATCGTGTATAAATAAATGGTTTATATATTGGTTAAGTACACAAAAGAAGAACATATGTTCAGTTCAATGTTTGTCTGTTTCTTTTTTGTTGTTATATTTTTGTGAGAACATCACGAAAAATGACTGTAGAGAATTTCTTAAATCTCCGCACTTAAGTTCAGGATAATGTGGAGCGTTTACTATGCTTTATATTATATGACAAGACATTCGGCCCTTGTAAGGTAAACTACTACAGTATTCTTGTCAGCTTTAACTCAATAACAAAACAACATTTATCCGGAAGAGCAATGTCGACAAATATTCGTATGTGAATATATTTTATACAAAAAATTCCCTTGTTTGATTGTTACATGTAAGTTCTGCAAACTCCGATAGATTTTTGGTGCCGATGGGGTACTAGAGAGCTGCGAAGAAAGCAGCCGTGGGATTAGTTCAAGTACATTACCATCCTAAGCCCAAAGCGCGTATTTCATTTTATTGTATTTTTACATTTCTTAACTTAGAAACCTCCAAAGATCACTCCACTGGCAGTATTTCCTAAGCATTAGAGCATCATTTTTTTAAGTGATAATGAGCACTAACAGGTTATCCTAAGTAAATTAGCAGTGTCATGTTCTCATTCACAATTTAGCTCTAACTCTGATATATACTTAAAGAAATGCAAGATATGCCTACTCCGATTTTGAGATTGTATCATCTGAAAAACTTAAAGTAATTTGAAAGCATAAAATCCATCAGTGGGCAGCTGAATATTGCGGCATTCATTACATTCCAGTGAAATGTAATTAATTGTATTTTAGTTTATAATTTCTACATAGAATTTTTTTGCTAGTTGCTTTACGTCGCACCGACACAGATAGGTTTTATGGCTACGGTGGGACAGGAAAGGCCTAGGAATGGGATGGAATCGGCCGTTTCGTTAGTTAAGGTACAGCCCCAGCATTTGCCTAGTGCGAAAATGGGAAACCACGAAAAACCATCTTTAGGGCTGCCGACAGTGGGGTTCGAACCAAATATCTCCCAGATGCGAGCTCACAGCTGCGTGCTCCTAACCGCATGGCCAACTCTCCCGGTTCTACATAGATTAATCAATAGTCCGAACCAAGGGCAGCTATCCATAGTGGATTTTATCTCTAACATAAACAATTAAGTATTCATTCAGGAACAGATGCGGTTTATAATTTAGAAAACTGCTCACTTTCCAAGCGTTTGAACTTCTTTAGATACGCCCTGTAGGCTAACAGTGACAGTACGGCCCCATCATTTGCCTGGTGTCAACATGGGAAACCGCAGAAATTCACCTCAAGAGCTACTGATAGTAGGGTTTATATCTACTATATGGACTACGACAAGGGGTTTAGCTCAAAATCACAGGAGAATTTAAACCCTGGATAATAGTATACTGTCACTATTCAAAACTAAAAAACTCCTTATCGTACATATATTGCACCGTTCTTGCCTCACTGTTGGGCGCCAAAATGCACCCTACGGCGTCTTGGTCCCGTCGATTAGCACTGGGAGCACTCTACACTCAGGGTCCTAACAGGTTCTTCTTGTTGTGGGGCTATTCCAGAGAGTCGCAGGTCTTTGTGTGTGCCGCAGCTAGCTAATGCGTTCGGATGAATATGCGTTGCATCTGTGGTGAAAACTCGGATTTGGAATCTTATCGGGCGACCCAGTTTCTGAATCTCTGCATTGAGGTTTTCAATCCGTCGCTGTTCAGTTTGCATTATCTATTTTTATAATTTGTACCATACATGTAACAACCATGACTGTTTTAGGTTAAAGTTACTCGTATTTCAACATGACCTTGAGGTTTGAATTAAGTTTACAGGTAAGGTTGTTTACATCTATTTTATAATGAAATGATGAAGATATTCTGGATTGGATTCTGTTTATTGATTTAAGTGATCCTACATAACTAAGACGAAACCAAAGCGTGATCTTAATTTTAGATATCTGAAATCATTGATAATGACACTAAGACGCCTGACGTATCTAAATTAATTTAGACCTATTTCAACATAATGCAGTGATCTTGAGTTTATTAGTCTTCATTTTCCAAGAGCTATTCGAAATTACGAACACATGTTTACATTTATTCATTAATATACCTGAACCTTGAAATTAATAATTATTTTCAAGATCTCGTTTTTAGCCTGTTCTATTTGCATATATCACCTATCTGATCATACTCTTTGTTTACTTTCATTGTTTTGGGTACCCTTTGTTATTTTCATGTAATGTTTACGTTAGGAGAAGTTTAATTTTATTTGCGTCAATAAGTCCAGCTAATAATAATAATAATGCCTTTTTATGTGATACCTATCCTAACTAAAATCAATAATCATCACTATCCTAACTAACGTATGCCGTCCTGATGAGGCTCGTATCATCTCAATACTACTGCATGAAATGAATAATAAGAAACAACACATGTAAGAACAAGAAATATGTACACTCAAATGTCAACAAAACATCACATGATACCTCTACTACTTAAACTTAACTACTATGTCCATGAAGTAAAACACCTAACCTAACTAATATCATGGCATGTGTCCTCGTAGTTATGTGCGTGACAAGCTTTCTACACGCCGCAAGCGTATTGCTATCATACCAACTGAAAATCCTAATAACCGAACGTGAATTCCGAATATGGCTTCCGTAGTGTCGTGGTAATCGATTGAACAACCCTGGCCGACATCGCATCGCAATTAACAATTATCAACATCCCCATCTTAGCCTAGACTTACATATGAACATTACAATCTTAGCAGTCACTCATGTATGAACATTATAACCTTAACATTAACTTACACATGGGTATTACAATCTCAGCATTAACTTGTACATGAACATCACAACTACATTTACATAATCTAACCTCACATTAACATAACACAGTTAAATAGCACGTTATGCGTAACGAATTTAGGATGAATTTTCACTATCACATCTCAGCTTATTGTATAATTCTCATGGCGCAGCACCTTCCACTATTTGAATCACTTAACCTCACGTGAGCTCGCCCACGCATCAAAAGCATATCACGATTACACCCTACACTATATTATTTATCAACACAATATCTATCACCATCGCAGGCACTTAATACACTTGGCACTCACATCATCATTATTATTATAATATTTATTTCACGTCGATTCACATTAGTATCATCACTCGTAACTTCGTTATATTTGTATCACTTACCTGCAGAACATCTTCATTGATACCTCGATATGCCGTTGCTTCATGAACATTCTCGTAATTATAGTAAACCTGCTGCAATTATCATTCGAAGGACAACGTACCCTTGAATTTACAATGTTCGCTGTCTCCGTACTTATATTAAATCATGTATCCATTTACCTGCGTTGCCTGTGTTAACTTCACAATAAATATGCTCAGATTCTATGTTAACGCATGTTACATATAAATATATACATAAGCTCGTGCCTTTCTGTAATCACCATACCGCAACATAATATAAACAATGCCGAAGTCGCCTACTTACATAACTAATCGTTCGCTCATATGATACCACAGAATTTTGAATACCGTGTCGCCAAACGCGTATATGAATTACTACAGGCCAAATAGCATAATATCACGTCGTTCATTGTGCAATTATTATTACGTCTTGACGAACTGCTTCAGGACATGTACTGTACATACACTACTATCTACATTGAGGATACTAGTAAATAAAATAGAATGCAAATAAATGCTGCATAAAATAAAATACAAGAAAGGTATTATTATTAAGAAGAATATGAAACTACTGACTTGGATGGCCAGGGTATTGGAAAGCACATGGCCTAGGTTATCCTTCCTCGTAACCACGCCATCATCTCATCTGGACCTGCTTGTATCCATTTAACCCTCCATGTCTCTTGTATACTTGTATTTCCTGGATAACTTTCTGACATTGTTATTCTACTTTCGTGCATATCACACCTGAAAAAGGCTAACATTAGATTATTCAATACACGCACAATCACTATTGAACCAACAATGCATATAACTCCAATTATTCGTAGATGTTTGCGAGATACCGACAATTTCTATTATGTATCGCATTGCTTTCCTTGTAATGGCTTTGCCTTGTACGACTCTAAGTATTTCATTGTTGTTTCACACTATTTGCACTTATTTACTGCGTGCATATCATCTAATAACTTCTTTTCACATTCAATTTGCATAGACCTGTAATATGCTCATTTAGTAACAACTTTGCTTAAGCTTCCGTGTATCAATTTCACACACTACCATTACATCGACACCAACAATGAATAAAATGACCAGGCTTTGTATTCCGTCTTTTCGTTTTAAAACAAGACATGGAATAACAGAATTACACACTAGATGTGGAAGTTTATCTTAAGTACCTACTTACATCTATCGATACCTAGGTGTCACCACCGTCCTTATTAACAACTATCGATGTTTTACATTGCATAACATAACCCTTGTATGTACGATCTTTGGTTCCGCCTTATTTTATACATTTTACATTCTACATTTAACTTAATTTTAACGTTATTTACATGTAATGAAACTACTTTTCGCTCATAGATGAAAGCAAAGTCTCTTTCTCTGTCTTCTTCGCGTATTCAACGTATGTAGTTGAGTTCTCGCCTAGACTATTCTGGCGCCATGTTTCCGGACCTCGTGCTCGCTGTTTTCACTCGCGCTGTGGCGCATGTTCCACACGGAAACGGCACAATATCAGTTTTGAGAGCACTTCAGTATGCAGAGAAGAGATAGCTTTAAAACTGTATATACTTCACAATAATTTACAGTTAGATCAATAGACACACTTAACCCGTTTCACAGACTTTGGGAAATATACTTACCATCAAAGTATTTATTTTGTTATAACCTTTGGAAAACTTCTTACCGCCTCTAGTTTAGTTTATTTTGTCCAAGGGAAGTGTCCTTCCCTCCTGTTATATTGCTTGATCTGGTGTACAATCATGTTATACATCAAGGCTCCTCAGCTGAGAAGAAGTGTGCAAGAGAACTGATACACATTGCTCTTATGGGACTAACTGTGAGGAGGTTTCCGCTGCCTCCTCATTGAAGTCAGGGGCCTATTATTTGAATGTGAATCAAAATGGTCCATGGGAAAAAATTCCACCAGTTTATTGTGGTAATAAAAATTTGAAGGTGTGTTTCAAAAATTAATCCTTATTTACTTTCCCATTTCAATTCAAAAAAATATTCAAACGTCTGTTATACTGCACCAAGAAAATGGCCTGTAAAAGAGTTAATATTAACGAAGTATTCTATAATAAAAAATGTTTTCGCTCTAAATCACATCGTTTATGAGACCAATTTAAAGTATGATGATGATGATGATAATGATGATGACAGGTATTTATTTAACGTGCCTTAAATAGCGGTCGTTACACCTCAAGCTTGAAATACCGTCTGATAATTTCTAAGCCTTGAATTACTAAATCAAATGATACTATAAAATCACTACAGTTTTTGTCTTAAAAATTAATTTGTTACATTGCTATGAATTACTCATACTCGGTCGTCTTTGGTTTTGCCGGGTTGATGGAGAAGCACTAATATAATTGATTTCACGCACTCTAACACGATATTATATTTACCATAAAACTGTGAGGAAGTCGTTATTATTCACGTTAAGTCATGTAATGAACGTCATCATTGAATCACCAGTCAGTTTCTCTACTGAAATCATTAGGTAAAATAAGTTATTTACATATTGTTTTTTAAAAATGTTTTAAGCATCAAAAAAGGACAAAGTATTGTACCGTACCCAGGGGTAAATACCCTCTAGGACGATGCCTCCATTCCTGTATGAACATCCGACTAACTCAGGGTTGGGCAGAGTGTGGGTTGGTTGTCGATTGGGTCAGGATAAAAGTCGAAGTTCTACACTAAAATAGCAATCAATGACAGGAAATGGAGGTATAACACGAATGAGAAACAATCATAGGGGGTAAGATGGATTTATTAACAAATATCCCCGATCAAATCACACGAAAATAATTGAATAAAAGAAATAATAACTTGTAAAAAAAAATGAACTCAAAGTAATAAAATAAATCGAAATCAGAAACGTTAAATGAGTGATAATACAAATTTGACATTAAAAGAAAAACAAGTTCAATAAAGAACATATATAAAAATCAAGACTGAGTATCTTCTCATAGTCCAATGTTTATGTTGTATGGCAACAAGTGTATGCAAACACTGCCATGTGGCGTTTCGGTATGGAGTTTCACACTATCGCATCCCAACGATACGGTTTCAAAATTAAGTTACTCCCGAGAGTCATCAAACTATTTCCGTAAAATCAAAGTTACATTATAAGAAAATTTACGACGGAAAGAAAAATAATTAAGACGCACCGGACGCTATGTAAGGTATGCAAAATACTAGGGGCAAATCCTACACTATATTTACAATAATTCAAATAATCAAACTAAACATATATATACATCGGATATCGAGTAAAGTCTTAAATGCTACACTGCTTCTAATGTGAATCCCGGTTCACTACAAAAGATCTAGACAGAACTAGATAAACCAACAATGCATCAGCACTCGGGCTGTTCCCTTTAAAAACAACGAGACAAGGTATACAATCACAAAATAATAAGGTAAAACCATCCTGTAAGAGAAAAACATATAAATAATCCTTGATGTCATGAAGAAAGCAATGGGCAACATTGCCTCCTTCTGCTGCGTTTGAGCGCTCAACAGCACGGTCATCCGTCATGTACTTCCGGGTAGATTACGAGCTGTAAAGAAATATAGAACTCCACTACGCTAAAGATTGGATTTTGTCTCCCGTGGCCGCCACAAGGAAATACTGTCTCTTTCACACATGCCGATAACACAGGCCAGGACTCAACTTGCCATGAGATAACGCCCATCATCAACTACACGGAAACTCCCGTATATTAATTTCTTCTTAGCATGCTTGGGCCATTTAACAACATCAGACTCAATAGTCTGGAATTAACACTGTCCATTCTGATCACAATATACTCAGAAGACGCTAGGCAGGCACACACACACCTGCACAATTTCTCTCTATCTTGTCAGGCATACAATCGGCCTGTACCAATACATTATAATTAAGCATGCAATTATTATCTCATCATTCCTCATGAATCCTACTGGCCTTTCCACATAACGAGACGCTGTTCAAGTCCTTGGCAGACCATCAGGCAAACAGAATCCAACTTAACTTCAAAGATCTTAATTTAACAACGACGTTCTGCAGCTCCTTCTGGCAGCTTCTGTAAAACCATGCATCATGCAAAATAGCTATACCTGTCTCTCTGAATGACCGAAATAAAATGAATTGATACGTGTTTGACGTAATACAAAAATGAACCTGTCGATCTAGCCCTTCTAGCATATATTTCAGGAAAACTCGGAATATCCTACGCTAAGTACTATATTTACAACAATAACTGATCCTATCAATCCCTCATTTTCCCAAACATCTAATCATAAATCAAAATAAAAATAAAATAAACATGCATTAATCTCGGATCCGAATCTACCATAGTAACAAAGTTAAACCAATACATGCCGTCAGGCTTACTTTAAATGAAACTGAAAATTCTATCTACACTGCCCTAGTACCTTAACATAACTTACATATCATGCCATATATAATACGTGCATCTTACTTTAGATGACTCTCGGGGAACCAGGATAGCAGCTTACATCCCCACTAATTTTTGGGATCTACACCATGTTAATCACATCCTTAACATGTGGGAATGCACTTCCTTCCTCTGCAGGTGTATCCATCATCTTGCTGGAAAACAATTCACTGGAACACAGAAGACTATTATTGATAACCTCTTCACTGCTTAATGCTGCGAGCCGAGATACCCTTTCTTTTACCAGATCAGCTAACACACTGATTCACATATATATAACACACTTCACTAAAAGGGTAAAATTACAGTTTAAAAAGCAGCCCACGGTTCGGTACGGAAGTTCCACGCGAATACGCGCCCGTCGCGAAATAGTGAAACACTAGCACGTTTCCACAACACTTGTTACTCAGCGGTCACTACACCGTCTTTATCGATTAAAAGTAAACTCTGTCAAAGCACAGTAAATATTACGACTGCACAATTTGAAGTATCAACGAGAACCAGTTACTATTTCTGGAATAACGCCACGTTAATTACAATCACCAGTCACAGAGTTGGTACATCCGCACTGTTCAAACTTTTCCTACAGAGTGCCGAGTTAATACATCCGTACTGCTCAAATTTTTGCTACAGAATGACGCTCTCCAGAGCTTGGATTACTGAGGAGGCTTCGGTGACGCTAATATTGTTGGGGTTCCCGGGTATCTGAACCAACCACCAATCAGAGAGTTCGTCATGTATGATGATACAATACTTATTGTGATATATTTATAAAACACAGCTCAAACATTAGCAAATCTCTTCCACCAATTTCTATAATACATTACCAAATATATCTAACTTCAGAAACTGTGGAAAACCGATTGTCTACAGAAACTGACTTTATCCACAGAGCATGTTGGTCATCCTGGAATTAATATATGACGCGGTGTAGCCTCCATGTTTGCCAAATCCATAAATTCCCATTGGCTGAAATATCTTGCTTGGTCAGCATGTAATACACGTGTCGATCCTTGCCAGCGCTTGGGTACGCTTACTTTCTCACGGTCATGCGGAAATATGAAGCAACATCCAGCGACTTACAGTCTTGCTCAACATCCGGTATTAACTATCTTGGGATACGATGCTTTAACATATTGGACTGTAACCTTTATAAATAAATTTCACATATTTGGTCAAATAATATTCCAATTATTATTATGGGCCGGTCGGATACGGCTCAGTATATTACAGTGAAAGATTCACAAACTTAACTCTGAATTATTATCTAATGGATTTTCTACAACAGAACTTTGTTAAACAAGGAAACATGATCATTCAACAACCATTAATCTTAGAACAATATTTCAATGAGCTTAATAACAGATTATACATTTTCAATAGGTGCAACTATACAACAACTGCCATATTATTGTGTTATTTGCTGTAACTGTGTCTCCATTGTGCGGATTCTCCTAGAAACATTATACAGTATGAGATTTCAAGTGCTTGGATTCCAACTATGATATTTTACAACCGCAGAAGTGTTTACCTGTACCTAGGGTGACCAAGTATAATCAAAGGGTGTCTTTTCATGAAAATAGAATAAAAGTGGAAATTTAATTTTTAAGTACTGAACCCATGACATTTGTGCCCTAAGAATATTATGTATTAAATTATTAATTGGAATAAGAAGTTCGATTCCTGATAGCACGGAGTTGACACGTGGCGAGGGGATGGATACATTCCGTCCCACGCTCTGGGATACGTGACGTCATTCGCACGTGTCGACGGCGGAAGAATCTAAGTCATTTTGTGGGCTATTTCAGAAGAGCGCGTGTGTATGGCGTACCCAAGCCAAGTCGACAAAATATAGTGCCTATCAAATGAGGTCATTTATCCAGCTAATTGAATATGTATAAATTTTAAACGTCCATGAACACTAGCGCCGGAAAGGTAGCAAGTATGTAGTCACCTTCAAAACTCTTGTAATTACAGTTTAGTTAAGTCAGAAAAGTACGGAAATTTTCTTGGCGGCAAAGGGAGATGCCCGGAGAGAGGGGGTAGGTTCTATAAATAAGAAGTGACGCCATGATGAAACCCCTGCATTTTGTATCACGAGGCTGAAGACAGAGGGCTGAGCTGCTCTGTAAAATCGAACGACAAAAGTAGACTAAGTCCAACCAATAGATTTTAGCTGATGTGGTTGGGGTTTTGACTCCATGTGGAGATAGTTTTTCTTGAGTGGAAATAATTGTACCAGGGTACCGAATAAATTTGTATTTGATAAAGAAAGTAATTCGTGTGCGGAAATAATTACAGTCGATCGTGTGCGCTCAACAAGAACAAGTGAAGGCATTTTCTTTTTATGCTTTATTTCCAGGAAACCGGAAGAATAAAATGATCTGTACAGCCAGAAATCTAAACATTGCTAAATAAAAATGCCAGGGTCACAGGTGAGCCCTATGATGAACGCTGGCGTGACTTAAGGTATGTGACTTACCATCTTACCACCTATTATATCCTGTTTCATGATCTCTAAATTATATGTATTTGAAGGGGGTATATACGATGCAGTTGGTCGTCCCTATGTGGTTTTTGTAAATGTCAGAATACGACAAAGAAAGGGTCATTTGTTTTATTTTCCACTTTGATAAATTTTCGAATTCTTGCGAGTGTCGTATGATGTTGTAAAAAAGGGCTAGTAAATAGGGTTTCGAAGTGATATCACGTCCAATGTAGATCGGCATTTCCGTGTGTTTATTGCCTATATTTTGTTATGCCAAATTAAGATGTTCATTCGACGTAAAATTTTTCTGTCTGAATTTTGACGTAAAGAATATAAGAAATCCATGGTTACCCATCTTCAATCGAGTGGAAGCGCGCTGTCGGGTGAGAGTATAGAGTGATGAATTTTGTCACGGAGTGAAACGTTTCCTATGCCCATTTAAACTGTGTCTGACTGACAATAAATAGATTTAGTAGAATTTTACAGTCATTTTCGTGAAAATCCAGTTATTAAAATACGATATCGTTTTATGCGAAGTTATTCATTATTAAAGCACTGTGCGTTATTAGACGTCGTGGATTCTAGTAAGGATTTTATTACAGTTCTTTTGTCAGTGATAGTCGTTAGTTTGGGAAACAGAGGTTAGTTTTGTCGTGTGAGTCGAGATGAGATTTGTGAATCAGGTGTTGGAGACCTGTAAATGAAGCCGGGACTTGTGGAAGCCCGAGGAAGACTTTGTATAATGTTTGGGGATGGAAAGCAGAAGTAGGGAATCCATGCCGTTATTAATTAATTTGCGGCGTTTACAATTAGTGTGGGCATTTGGAAGTATAATCTATGTGCATTTTGTTGGTTAGAATATCGTATTTGTGTAATTATGTCGGCAGAGTTTAAAGGCTGCATTCTGAAAGGCCAGTCAGGTAGAACGAACAGAAGTCTCATATCACTGCCAAACGAGGGTTGGGGCTAAAATCCGTCAGCTGATAGGGGTTCGCCGCTCGGATAACGGAACATGCAGAGTATGTTACGCATTGAATTGAGATTGCATTTCTTGGCAGAGGATAACGTTAAATGTTGGATTTAGTTGAAATTTTCATCCGGGAATAACGTGTGTGTTATTAGATACTGTAAATTTGTTTAATTGAGAACGTAATGTGCATTTGATATCACGAACTTAGAGTATAATGAGCAAGGTTAGCTAAATTCAGGGTTGTCCAAAATATAGAGCGGTGGTAGTGATGATTGTTTTGTCTGTGAGGGGTGCGCAAACTTTATAAAATGTTATGACGAGATATGGCATCGTAATTATATGGCGAGTTGCTTTTGGTTTGTACGTAATTATTAGGGTTATCCAAGTGTCAATAATGGCTAGGGTTAGATTAGATACAAAGTGTGAGGTCATGAAACAAGATATAAACTGGACATGAGTTCGTGAGTCCAGAGTTCGTGTTACGAGGTCTGGACCATAAAGAATCACTATGATGGTATATGTAGTCTCACGTGGAAGCCAAATTTAAGGACTTCCAGACTTCCCTTTCTTTAAGTAATAATTGAGACAATGGTTTCTAGTAAGAATGCCCATCAGGCAGTTGCGTCGAAGCCTCACACCAGTGTTCTGACCTTCTATGTAAAAAAATGATTGTCCAGTGGACCCGATTGTGTTAAATGATACCGTTGATAACTCAGGAATACTTCAGGAATTACTTGAGTAAATAGAAACATTTTTTAAACAAACCTTTCATTTGAGTAGATAGATTAGAATTACTGAACCCTACCTTTACCTCAGCAAGTGACGAAGAACCCGATACGACCCAAGAGACAGATCTCATGAACTTTTGCTGATAGGTAAGAAAGGTAGGTATCCTTCAGTATGGACCAAAGGATTCAATACACAGTTTAGTATTACATACATTATTATTGTTCTGTTGATGAAGATACTGCAGGTGTAAGTACTTTTTGCTGATACTTATCATCTGCTCATACATTCGACAGCAAAGGTAAATAGCTTTCGAGTAATAAATAATTGTAAAACTCTCCAGATGGCATGATTTTAAAGTTGTACTTCGCTATTAAAACACCCTTAATCGACTCGGTTAGCAAATGGTTTCTTTTGTTCCGACCACTGTGCTTAGGAATTAGGGTAAACCATCTTTTAACGTTTGCATTGGAAACTGGAATAGTTAAATAAAGCTTTCAAACTTTATGCAATTCACTAAATGTTTCAATGTCAGGGCTACATTTGTAAAATTCTCCCCACTGCCTATCTAATGTTGTATGTTTATCAATTTCGGAACTCCTAGAGTAGAACGCAGCCCGGAAGGTGGTTTCGTTGCGCAGAGTATGAGGTGCGTTGATGCCAATTTGGCTACTCATTACAGCATGAATGTGTAAACATGTTTCATCCAATTATATCTTTAATTCCAAAGCGATGACATATATTTTTGTGGGCTTAAAAGTTTCCTGAAGGTCCGAATTAACTTTTATCATCAAACCCCGAGAAAGTGTTGAGGGAAATTTTCGAGATATTAAGGAAGCTAAATGGAAGTTGAGAGAAATGAAATACGAAGTGCACAGAGCGTAACAGCACGAAAGTGTAAAGATTTTTTCATCCAGTTATATCATGAATTCCAAAGCGATGACACTTTTCGTGGGCATAAATGTTTTCGGAAAGTCCAAATTAATTTTTAACATCAAACCACGAGAAAGTGTTGAGGAATATTTTCGAAATATTAAGGAAGGTAAATTGACGGGCCAGTTTCAATGCCGTAGGATATTCGCCGTTTTTCTATACATATCAAATATTGTTGTACGCAGAACATTTTTATTGAAATCATCTGAGGGTTCTTCCCTGGCGACATGAACACTGCATTATTTTTATTTCCGTAGCTTGTTTTATCCCCTGTACTGTGCGCAGACCGATATCACACGCGAGTGCTGATTTCTTTTGAAGCGCGGCAACATGGAGTTCCTCACCTTCACCGCCTATGAACGCCTGCTGCTGCATGCTTACAAAACACAAATGCACTCCAAATACTATTTCCCTCGGCTGTCGACGGAGTACTTATCTTGGTGCTCTTCCTGGATGTATCGTACACACGTAAATAGTTCCCTAAATTCGTTGATTATGATATTTACAAATAAAACTCGAAACATTCACTCGTGACCCGCACAAACAGGCACCTTTTATTGAAATTATTATATTGGCTCAGCGGAAAACACGTCATACTACAAAGCGCGTGAATGTTGCTGCGCAACCCCCTTCAAACCGCCTTCCCGGCTGCGTTCTACTCTAGTGTAATTATGAACATTGCAAAATTGGTCAAGATATTTAGAAGCACACCTCTATATTGTATATCGTCGCTGCCGGGACAAAACCTCCTATGTGATAATATTTTAGCTTAGAACTTTGGCCGGTAAAGTTCCGTCATCTAAAGTGCAATATTGTGTGAATATCGTCAAGACATTCTCGCTCTTCATAATGTATGTGCTGCGGGTCAGTATATCTTCAAAAATATTATCACATAGGAGGTTTTGTCCCGGCAACGACAATTTGCTGGAGACAAGGAAGAACATTTTCAAATTTAATGTTTTTCATGCTATGAAACTTCATCATTGGAAACACTTAATTTTTACCATCATAGGATTACTTCACTTTAATAGAAATTGAGTGTACATTTCATAAAAACCAACAACATGTTCTACATGTTCGACGCCATTTTCAGTGAGGAATTTCAGAAACTATTTGACTTTAAGGGGCATAAATTTATTTTCCATCCTATCATAAAAGCTTACTTTGGTGAATACCCGTCTTAGTTCATCTAAAAGCCAAGGTAGGAATGGATAACATGAATAGATTGCTGCAGCTAGCGATAGCATTGCAAGATTTCATCACTGAAGAAATCATCAAATAACCAAATGAGTAAATGACGTACACTGACAGTGGTTTCCAGAATATATACTGAAAGGGAGGAAAAGAAGCTTTGCAGCAGAGAAAACAATAAGAAACTGAATAACTTGGAAAACGATGTACAAAAATTTTGGACTTTTAATAGCAAATAATAAATGCCTGCCAGACAGGTGACAAGTATTAAAAAATATGGACATGTACGGCAAGTGCTGGACTATTGGTCTCCCTAGTTGTACCTCTCCTTTCAGAATTATCACCGCTCTGGACCAGTATCCTTATTTACTTTGAAGCATGATAATAGTGTACGTCACAATAGCACCAATTAATCCAGAAAAGTATCTGCGATCCAGCTCAAAGAATCCGGCAGCTGTAAAGCACACTTTTGTGTGGATAAGTTGTCGAGAGAATTCTTCTATTTCTCGGGACACTGATGATGGCAATAATATTGGCTGGCATAGCAGTGTGGCTGTTTTATCTGCCTCTTTCTTAGTAAGCTCACAGGATACAGTTACAGCAAACAACACAATCACACGAGTAGCAGTGTCCAAAAGCATACTGGCAACTTCTGGAGAAATGTAACCATCATCAAGAAAAAGATATGTTAGTGTTATATATACAGTAAATACTACAGCTGTAAACATGTTTGCGAACGACATTAAGAGACGTATTCCAAAAGACTGGGAGATCATATTTGATGTTTGAGATAATTTATAATGCAAACATCTAATCTTGTATAAAGAAATGCAGGAAGTCTTGAGCGTTCTAACATTACTTGATGATGGTTTAACTTTACGTGGTCTTAACCTACGAATACGGACTGGATGTATCTGAGAAGAAGAACTCTGGGAAATTGTGCTGTCGACAATCTCTGAGGTAGTAGTGAGTCTTTTGATGACTTCCTTCAATGTAGAATTGAGAACAGAAAAGCGGTACTTCATCAATAACACCAAATTAGCAAAATGCAACATGCTCAAGCAATGAATCATAAAAAATATGTTTCTCCACACAAATTCATTGATTCTTGAAAACATTAATGATGCATACAGATCGAACGAACGGGATACAGCAAGCACAAGGAATAAAATTAAAATTTCTAAATAAAGGATGGTTCTCCATCTTTCGTACACTGCACTTTGATGTTCGAGCATGATATCGTCACACTGATGGATGTCATTATAAATCGCCTGCGTGACTCGAAGATTTAGTGTGATTCCTGTAATAATTGACAGTGTGGTCAGAATGGTTGTTAGAGCAATTAGTATTGTTGCACGTTGACTCTCAATAAAACTATTTCCCATAGTAAAACTTGAACTACTCAGAAAAACTCCAGGGTAAATAAGGAGAAAAATGGACAATAGAGCTGAATACACGACGCTGAACTTAGTGGTGTGAAATCCTTTGTCAGGGCTGTATGAGAATGGGTCCAATCCAAATATCTTACACAAAGTTAAGAGCGGCCAAAGAGAGTAGTAGAGATTTGGAGTCATGTCACTGCGTATTCCCGTTCCTTTCGAAGGTAAAAGCTCCACTGACACAGCAGAAGTATGAAGAAAGTCAAGTAGGTACTTTATGATGTACAGTCTATCATATGTCATACTCGATAGCGATAATATCGACGTTCCCTTTGCATATCTCTGACAGAATCAGTAGATTACAGTGAAGTCTTCCTCTTGATATTCATGAATGACAACGTATTAGCCTGCAAGGCCCAGTTACACGTAATTGCAATGTTCTCTGCTACTTTTTATGTGTGTTTGTTCTGATAGATTTGCTCATTACCTCAAATAAACTGCTGCCATTAATATGAGATAATCAATCAAACAACCAAAATAACTAACTAATCAACCCTTGGTCTTCCAGAACTATTGCTGGCTGACGAGATGGCCTGTGCACACTGGAGGAGTCAACGGAGCAATATTATCAGCCTCTTGTTTGACTTTCCTTACCGAGTCTGCTTCTTCTTGCATCAGACCGATCCTCACTTGGCCTCAGTAGCCTGAGTAAACCCCATTCCAAACTTCAGTCCACAATTGGCGTCCTTGGATCACATGGGAAACACACCCATGTCTTCTACGTAGGAGTTAGACACGCAAACCCTACACTTCGCTGCTGGCTCTCGTCTCTCCACCATGGAATATAAATCAACGCACATGGATGTTTCTAAATAGATTTTTATTTTCTCGAAATACTGATTTCACCCAATATTACTCCTTTTTACCTTACACATGTTTTCATATCCTATCCCTGATTATCATGTTAGTACTGTGTAAAAGTTTCGAAAATTTACTTGTAAGAGCGGGCCACTACATTAAGAAAACAGAAATATATAAGTAAACAAATGAATTAATGAATGAATAAATAAAAAATAACTTT
The DNA here is from genome assembly GCF_040414725.1 of Anabrus simplex. Classification (NCBI taxonomy): domain Eukaryota; kingdom Metazoa; phylum Arthropoda; class Insecta; order Orthoptera; family Tettigoniidae; genus Anabrus; species Anabrus simplex. The sequence continues at coordinate 312,683,695 of NC_090271.1, forward strand.
ATAATAATAAAAAGAAGTGTTTGTCCCTGTGTGGGTGTATGTGTGTGCGATGCCCAGCCAAATCTACGGCACTCAGAGATCGGAAATTTTGAACATAGGTAGACGGAAGGTGTTCCTAATGCACCTCGAAGCCGGATATTTCATTATTGCTTTCGTTGGAGAGCTATGAACGAAAAACCGTAGGAAAACATGTGTTGGGATATGAACATTGAACGTGCTGTCACCAAGATTAAATGCTTATATTCACCGTCGCTAGACAACCTACATGAGATATCTATATATACCGTATATATTGTACGTATGTAGGGGCTGCCTGGCCGAGGCAGTAAAGGCGTGCTCGGTTCGTGCCCAGAAGTCGTAAAATTTAAGAAACGAGATTTCCACTTCCGAAGGTGCATATTTCCCATAGGTTCACTCAGCCTACACCAAAAATGAGTACCAGGTTAGTTCCTGGGGCCAAAGGTGGCCGGGAATAGAGCTAACCACTCTACCCCATCACGTGCCGTGGTTAACAATGGTGGAAGCCTTTACCTTCCACTCCTCCAAGAGCCTTCATGTCCTGTACGGAGGTGTCCTTGTCTTTGTTATTGCACGTATGTACACTATGCATGTATGTGGGTATATATGTATTACATCTCCTCCTAAACCACTGGAGCGATTTACACCTAACTTGGTACACTCACTACATTATTAGGAGACAAACCGCGTGGGGATAAGACACCCCAAGTACGCTTAGGGGGGGAGACCGAGGGGGTTACATAAAATATTCGAAAATGGTGTCGAATCCATACTTTTGGATGTCGCTGAGATTAACGTGACACTCTGGAATTCGACACTCCATGTCGTATGATGTCGGCATATGAAAGGTCTCTGGTGACACATTTGGCGTTTACCCGACAAAATTCATTAAATCTCAGCCATAGACGCCCAGCAGAGTTCTGGTTTACTCGGTCTGTCATCTGGTAGGCCTAGAGTAGGGCCTCTCAAACGCCCAAAATCTCACGCATGCAAAATGAGGTGCACAGTTCCTGTGCACAGTGCATCGGTCCCATTCGGCTTGGCTCGGACCAACGCTTCGTCTCTGGGCTACTCGGCTAAGCTCGGTTCAACTCGGCTCAACTCGGCTCAACTCGGCTCGGATTTGAAGCGCCACGGAGCAAGTGAGGAAGAGGGAGACAGGCGGAGCGAGCGAGACAGGCGTGGGGAAAGAGAAAGACAGCGCTATTGGTAAAAATCGAGGAGTGGGCGTCTGCACTCTGATCAACCAAGCGAAGTCGTCTTTTTCACTGTGCACAATACATGCACCAGGTGCATGAGCCTAGAGTAAAACAGAAGGTTGAAATTAACGAGCAGAGAGCCAGATGGCGTCAAATTGAAATATCTGCACACGGTAGCTGAGGCTATACGATTATTATTATTATTATTATTATTATTATTATTATTATTATTATTATTATTATTATTATTATTATTATTATTACTGCGGATATTTCATACGTTCAAGTTCTGACCGCTTTGGGGTGGAGACGAGGGGAATCGATATACAGAAATAATCGTAAATGATGTCAAATTAACAATTTTCTGGATTGCTCAGATGGATAATGACAATCCGTATTTTTTAATAAGTTCAGCCCCCTTTGTACACGTGGTGGGGGGGTAGGATATGCAAATAGTCGAAAATAGTATCGAATCCATACCTTCCGGGGTCGCTGAAATGAATAGTGAATGAATTTGTTAAATTCCAAGTATAGACCCCTTTGGCTTAGGGGTTGAGAAAGGGTCAAAAGGAAATTGTCCAATGGACGTAGCATCCGTATGTTCCAGCGTACCTTTCAATCAAAATTAATACAAGTATGACTTATTATAAAGAGGAAGTACTGTCTACGATAGGACACGCATTCGGGACTACTGGAGCGATTCCAATCAAACCTGGTAGACTTATAACTTACCATCAGGAGTTAAACCGCGTGGGGGTATGACAACTTTAGCACCAATAGGATAGGTTTTGGATGCGATGAGATATAAAAATATACGAAAATAGTGTCAGATCCATAGTTTTTTGAGTCACTGAAATGAGTAGTGACACTCCGGATGTCCTTTAAGTCCAGGTTGAGTCTCAATTGGCAGGCGGGTGAGAAGGAGTGAAGAAAATAATGTCCAAACGACCGAGATTATGGATGTTTGTGTGCACGTTCCAGTATACCTGTCAACTGAACTTGGTAGAAATATTGCCTACTATCTGGAAAAAACACTGCGGGACCAAGACATCCCTAGGAGCCCTAGGGAAGGGGGAGAAATATAATTATAACTAAAAACAACCGATATTAGCTTTGATCCCATACTTTTCGGGATTACGGGAGTGATTTCGACCAAATTTGGTACACTTATGACTTACCATCAGGAGACAAACTGCGTGGAGATACTCGTATGACAGCCCTAGCACCCCTACGATGGGGTGAAAGGTAGAAATAATCGAAATTAGTGTCGAATCCATTATTTTCGGTGTCGCTGAGATGAACAGTGACACCCCGGTAGTAGTATAATAGGACAGTTCGGGCGCCACCACCTCCTCCGGCTCCCAGAGGCCTCCTCCACCACCACCACCACGACAGGCTCCCAGGGGCCTCCTCCATCACCACCACAGCCAGAGGCCTCCCAGAGGCCACCTCCACCACCACCACAGCCAGAGGCCTCCCAGGGGCATCACCCACCACCACCACAGCCAGAGGCCTCCCAGAGGCCTCCTCCACCACCACAGCCAGAGGCCTCCCAGAGGTCTCCTCCACAGCCCGGGGGAAATTTGAATTTGTAAACAAAGCCACGTGCTTTTTGACAGCTATCATCGACAACAACGCATCGCTAACCTCACTGCTGCCACCTTGACGGGCCTAAACCTCAGTAGTACCAACTTAACCTAACTAGCGCGAGGTAAACAAATTCACGTGTTTTTTGACAGCCACGTACTTTTTGACAGACAACAACGCATCGCTAACCTCAGTACTGCCATCTTGACGGGCCTAAACCTCAGTAGTACCAACTTAACCTAACTAGCGCACGGTAAACAAATCCACGTGCTTTTTTGACAGCTGTCATCCGCCATCTTTAAACCACAGAGCACCGTGCTGCCTTCTTTATCGCAGTAGCTACAAATTCGTCACCTGTCATCGGCAGTGCTGCCATCTTGGCGGGCCTAAACCTTAGTGCTACCAACTTAACCTCACTAGCGTGAGATAAACAAATCCACGTGCTTTTTTGACAGCTGTCATCCGCCATCTTTAATCTATAGAGCACAGTGCTGCCCGCTTTAGCTACTTACCTTTGAAATGTGGTGGCGGATAATTTGAAAAATCCTTTTTGACAGCAGCCATCTTTAATCTACAGAGCACCGTGCTGCCCTCCTTAGCTAGATACCTTTGATATGTGGTGGCAGGCAATTCCACATGACAGCAGCCGTCTTTAATCAAGAGAGCACCGTGCTGCCCTCTATGTGGTGGCGGCAAATTCTACATGCTCTTGTGTGGAAACAAACTCACGCGCTTTTTTGACAGCCGTCATCCGCTATCTTTAATCAACAGAGCAAGGTGCTGTCCTCTTTAGCTATATACCTTTGAAATGTGGTGGCGGATAATTTGAAAAATGCTTATTGACAGCAGCCATCTTTAATCTAGAGAGCACCGTGCTGCCCTCTTTAGCTAGATACCTTTGAAATGTGGTGGCAGGCAATTCCACATGACAGCAGCCATCTTAAATCAAGAGAGCACCGTGCTGCCCTCTATGTGGTGGCGGCAAATTCTACATGCTCTTGTTTGGAAACAAACTCAAGCGCTTTTTTGACAGCCGTCATCCGCCATCTTTAATCAACAGAGCACAGTGCTACCCTCTTTAGCTAGATACATTTGAAATGTAGGGGCGGCAAATTCCACGTGCTCTTGTTTGGAAACAAAGCCATGTGCTTTTTTGACAGCTGTCATCCGCCATCTTTAATCAACAGAGCATCGTGCTGCTATCATGCGGGCAATTTCGTCAGCTGTCATCCGCCATCTTTAATCCACAGAACCCCGTGCTGCCCTCTTTATGGCTACCACCTTAAGCACGTAGTAGCGGGCAATTTGAAAAGTTCTGTTAGCTATCATCCGCCATCTTTAATCAAGAGAGCACCGTGCTGCCATCTTTAGCTAGATACCTTTGAAATGTGGTGGCGGCAAATTGAGAAATTCCACGTGCTCTTGTTTGGAAACAAACTCACGTGCTTTTTTGACAGCTACCATCCGCCATCTTTAATCAACAGAGCATAGTGCTGCCCTCTTTAGTTGAAATGTGGTGGCGGCAAATTCCACTTGCTCTTGTTTGGAAACAACGCCATGTGCTTTTTTTGACAGGTGTCATCTGCCATCTTTAATCAACAGAGCACCGTGCTGCTATCATGCGGGTAATTTCGTCAGCTGTCATACGCCATCTTTAATCTACAGAGCACCGTGCTGCCCTCTGTAGTAGCGGGCAATTTGAAAAGTTCTGTTAGCTGTCATCCGCCATCTTTAATCAAGAGAGCACCGTGCTGTCATCTTTAGCTAGATACCTTTGAAATGTGGTGGTGGATAATTTAAAAAGAAAAATTCTACAGCAGCCATCTCTCGACGCTAATTGCATAAGATGGTGGCTATTCATGACTCCTTAAGGGTACTTACGCAAGATGGCTGCTATACATAGGTTCTTATGAGACGCCCTTGGGATGCTTGCACAAGATGGCAGTTATACATGACTCCTTATGAGATGCCCTAGGGATGCTTGCTCAAGATAGCGGCTGCTCTTATAGGACGGCTTAAGGGTCCTTGCACAAGATGGCTTGAGACGCCCTAAGGACGCATGCGCAAGATGGCGGCTATACACAACTCTTTATGAGACGCTTTAAGGGTGCTTGCGCAAGATGGCTGCCACTCCTAGCTTAGAGGCTAACGTGTCGTGCTAGTTCGATTCATTAAATTTAGGGCTTAAATGCAAAATGTTAAATATCTCGAAAACGGTCCACAGTAGAGCAAAACGGACAAAAATTTTTCCGCCTAATACCAAGGTTCGCAGTATGAAGAAAAGAAAAACATAGTCTAATGATGGGATCAACGGTTCGGTTCCTACTTAGGCCCCTTGGCATTTGCTCTGTTTTAGCATGTATTGAAGCGAGTCTTCGTAACATGATCAGGCCTAGCTATGGTAGAGAGTATAACGTACCGTGCTGGTTCGATTCATTAAATTTGGAGGCTTAAATGCAAAATGTTAAATATCTCGAAAACGGTGCATCGTTGAGCAAAACGGACAAATTTTTTCCGCCTAATACGTAGGTTCGTAGTATCAAGAACAAGAAAAGAACATAGTCTAATGATGAGATCAACGGTTCGATTCCTACTTAAGCCCTTTGGCATTTGCAGCTATCTATTTCTACAAGATGGTGGCTGCTCTTATGAGACACAAGATGGCTTGAGACGTCCTAGGGATGCTTACGCAAGATGGCGGACACAAAATGGTGACTATACATAGCTCCTTATGAGACAGCCTAGGGGTACTCGCACAAGATGGCGGCTACTCTTATGAAGAAAGCTAGCTTAGAGGCTACTGCGCAAGATAACAGCTGTTGTTATGCATGCGGTGGAGGGCAATTTGAAATTCTATGTGCTTAATCAACAGAGCACCATGCTGCCCTCTTTAGCTGAAATGTGGTGGCGGATAATTTGAAAAATTATTTTGACAGCTGTCATCTTTAAACAATGGCGACTATACATAGGCTGTTAAGGCCTTATCATTCTCCTCCTCCTCCTTCTCTACCTCCTCCGCCTCTTATGTCAAGGCATAGCTTTATATCGAACAAGTTTAAACCTGCATCGCGAAGGTAAGCGTGTGCAGCGATAACATTATTGTGCATGTTTAGACTTTCGAAACATAAGAAGAGTAGAATCAAACGCTGTACTCGATACAACATGTGATCAGAACATTGATTGATGTGTTCAGAAAACAAAATAAGTGATCAAGACTAGAATCGAACACTGTACTCAATACATCATGTGTTTAGAATATGTCAGGGGATACCCTTGTTCTAAGAAGATCAGATTGAAACATAACAAGACTAGAATAGAACACTGTAATCGATGTTGTTAACTTCAACATGTGATCAGAACATTGATTGATGTGTTCAGAACACAAAATAAGTTATCATGACTAGAATCGAACACTGTACTCGATACAACATGTGATCAGAACATTGATCCATGTGTTCAGAACACAAAATAAATGATCAAGACTACAATCGAACACTGTACTCAATACAACATGTGTTTAGAACATGTTAGGGGGTACCCTTGTTCTGAGAAGAACAGAATGAAACATAACAAGACTAGAATCGAACACTGTAATCGATGTTGTTAACTTCAACATATGATCAGAATATTGTTTGATGTGTTCAGAGCAAAAGTACAATTTTGATGATTTGCTTAGTGTAAAATCAAAAACTATGGAAACATACTGTGCACGTATCGCGTAGCTAACTCGCTCAGTAAGCAATATTGCAAAACTACAACTTCAATGATTTTCCTAGTGTAAAAATAAAAAACACACTGTACCCATACTGCGCAGCTAACTCGCTCGGTAAACGATATAGCAAAAGTATAACTTCAAATTATTTACCTTCCATCATTCGTCTTGTGTGAAAATCAGTCGAACAAGTTATCGCATAAACATGTAACATGAAATATCAGTCAATCTGTTGGCATGGGTTACAAGCATGTAGCTTATGCGGGAAGTAAAATTAAACAGAACGCTAGTGCTATAAGTAATACTCTGCTTACATTTAAGTCCCTAGCTGTTGAACAAGTTATTACATAAATATGTAACATGAAATATCGGTTCGGAAACATATTGTTTCAATCTGTTGACATAGATTACAAGCATGTAGCTTGTGCAGGCGAGGGCTACTATGCAAAATGCTAAGCCGAAAAAAAATCGTGATAGGGTATGGAACCCAGGGGTTACATCTTATCAGAAGGGCAAAAAGGATGAAAGGACTCTTCCTCCTCCTTACCGCACATTCCTTGTAGGGCTAATTGGCTAAAGGGCTAATGGGCAAAAGGGCCAATGGGCTAAAGGGCTAAAGGAGCAACAACCTCATCGATCGCTATCAGCAAGAACGCTTGTACTTTGTTAAGTGTAGAAAATTAATCTTTATTGGTAAATGGTTTTATGTTCAGAAGAAGGAATGGAACCTAGGGGTTACGTCTTACCTAATAAAATCCCCGAGGTGCGATGAGTTAAGTTTTTCTAACTAGTGTTTGGAACACTGAACGTTTCAAGATGGCAAGAGTGAGGTTAGCAATGTTCTGTTGTTGGATTTTAAATTCTACGCTATAACATGCATAAGGTGGCAGCCTTGAGGTTTACCGCCGTAAAGATGGCAAGAGTGAGGTTAGCAATGTTCTGTTGTTGGATTTTAAATTCCGCGCTATAACATGCATAAGGTGGCAGCCTTGAGGTTTACCGCCGTAAAGATGGCAGCAGCGAGGTTAGCGACGCTCTATTGTCCTCCAAAGTGAGGTTAGGGTTCGTCAAGGAGACAGCTGTCAAAAAAGCACGTGGCTATGTTTACCAAACAAGAGCACGTGGTTGTGACGTCACGGTCACGAAGTATCCTGCTTCAGCATGCAAAGTTCAATGTCTACACCTACGTAGTTAACACTCTGCTCTGTTCACAAGATTTTTACACATAACTATTCTTTATGTTTTAAGTCCGTGCACATAGGTTATGTTAAGATAGCAGCACACGTACATGCGATTGTCGCACGCTCGCGTAGAAGTTGTTTAGTGCGATACTTGATGTATGCATTATCAAAAGGTGATATGTACACGCTTTTAAACCTTGCTATTCTTACTGCTACTATGTTCGCAAGATTTTTGAACATCGCTATTCTTTGTGCTTTAAGTTCGTGCGCATAGGTCATGCTAAAGTAGCAGCGCAAACACATGTGAACATTGTACATTCTAGCGGAATGTGTTTGGTATAATAGCTGATGCATGCAAAATCGATAGGTGATGTGTACACGCTTTGAAACTTAACTATGCTTCGTGCTTTATGTTCGTGCACATAGGTTATGCTATGATAGCAGCACACTCTAGCGGGAGAAGTTTAGTACTCTAGTTGATGCATGTATAAATGATAGGCAATGCGTAAACGCTTTTAAAACATTGCTATTCTTACTGCTGCTGCTATGTTCACAAGATTTTTATACATCGCTATTCTTTATGCTTTAATTTCATGCGTATAAGTTATACTAATTTAGCAGCATAGTTATAATGTTGTCGCACGCTCTAGTGGAAGAAGTTTAATAGGAAAGTCGACGCATGCAAAATCGATAGGTGATGTGTACACGCTTTGAACTTGGCTATTCTTTGTGCTTTAACTTCGTGCACATAGGTTATGTTAAGATTGCAGCACACACAAGCGATGATCGCACGCTGTTGTGGAAGAACTTTAGTATAATAGTCGATGCATACATCATCGATAGGTGATGTGTACACGCTTTGGAGCATAGCTCTTCCTTGTGCTTTAAGTTCATGCACATGGGTTAAGGATACACAAAAGCGATTGCTACATGCTCTAGCAGAAGAAGCCTAGTACGATAGTCGGCGCATGCATCATCGATACGTGATGAGTACACGCTATTCTTTATGCTTTAAATTCATGCACATAGGTAGCAGGACACAATTGTGATCGTTGTACACTCCCGCGGGAGAAGTTTAACTTTATACACATACGTTAGCAATACACATATGCGATCGTTGTACGAAAGTCGATGCATGCAAAATCGATAGGTGATGTGTACACTCTTTGAACTTAGCTATTCTTTGTAGTTTAAGTTCATGCGTACAGGTTATGCTAAGATAGCAGTACAATCTAGCGGAAGAAGTTTAGTATGAGAGTCGATGCATGCAAAATCGATAGGTAATGTGCGCACGCTGTGAAACATAGCTATTCCTTGTACTTCAAGTTCATACGTATAGGTTATGCTAAGATAGCAGCACAATCTAGTGGAAGAAGTTTAGTATGATATTCGATGCATGCAAAATCGATAGGTAATGTGTACACGTTGTGAAACAAGACTATTCTTTGTACTTTAAGTTCATGCGTATAGGTTATGCTAAGATAGCAGTACAATCTAGTGAAAAAAGTTTACTATGATAGTCGATTCATGTAAAATCAATAGGTAATATGTGCACGCTTGATAGTCGATTCATGTAAAATCAATAGCTAATGTGTGCACGCTTTGGAACATGGCTATTCTCTGTACCTTAAGTTCATACGTATAGGCTATGCTAAGATAGCAGTACAATCTAGTGAAAAAAGTTTAGTATGATATTCGATTCTTGCAAAATCAGTAGATAATTCGTACACGCTTTGAGACATGGCTATTCGTTGTACTTTAAGTTCATGCGTATAGGTTATGCTAAGATAGTGGTACAATCTAGCGGAAGAAGTTTGGTACGAGAGTCGGTGTATGCAAAATCGATAGGTAATGTGTACACGCTTTTAAACATGGCTATTGTTTGTACTTTAAGTTTATGGGTATAGGTTATGCAAAGATAGCAGCACAATCTAGCGGAAGAAGTTTAGTACTATAGTCGATGCATGTAAAATCGATAGCTGATGTGTACATGCTTTAAAACATGGCTATTCATACTGCTGCTCTGTTCCCAAGTTTTATCAACATAGCTATTCCTGATGCTACTCTTAACGACGTAGAGCTAAGGATTGATTACGTGACCGTGACGTCACAGCCACGTGCTCTTGTTTGGTAAACATTGCCATGTGCTTTTTGACAGCTGTCTCCTTGACGAACCCTAACCTCACTTTGGAGGACAATAGAGCGTCGCTAACCTCACTCTTGCCATCTTTACGGCGGTAAACCTCAAGGCTGCCACCTTCTGCATGTTATAGCGTAGAATTTAAAATCCAACAACAGAACATTGCTAACCTCACTCTTGCCATCTTGAAAAGTTCAGTGTTCCAAACACTAGTTAGAAAAACTTAACTCTTCGCACCTCGGGGATTTTATTAGGTAAGACGTAACCCCTAGGTTCCATTCCTTCTTCTGAACATAAAACCATTTACCAATAAAGATTAATTTTCTACACTTAACAAAGTACAAGCGTTCTTGCTGATAGCGATCGATGAGGTTGTTGCTCCTTTAGCCCTTTAGCCCTTTAGCCCATTAGCCCTTTTGCCCATTAGCCCTTTAGCCAATTAGCCCTACAAGGAATGTGCGGTAAGGAGGAGGAAGAGTCCTTTCATCCTTTTTGCCCTTCTGATAAGATGTAACCCTGGGTTCCATACCCTATCACGATTTTTTTTTTCGGCTTAGCATTTTGCATAGTAGCTCTCGCCTGCACAAGCTACATGCTTGTAATCAATGTCAACAGATTGAAACAATATGTTTCCGAACCGATATTTCATGTTACATATTTATGTAATAACTTGTTCAACAGCTAGGGACTTAAATGTAAGCAGAGTATTTCATATAGCACTAGCGTTCTGTTTAATTTTACTTCCCGCATAAGCTACATGCTTGTAACCCATGCCAACAGATTGACTGATATTTCATGTTACATGTTTATGCGATAACTTGTTCGACTGATTTTCACACAAGACGAATGATGGAAGGTAAATAATTTGAAGTTATACTTTTGCTATATAGTTTACCGAGCGAGTTAGCTGCGCAGTATGGGTACAGTGTGTTTTTTATTTTTACACTAGGAAAATCATTGAAGTTGTAGTTTTGCAATATTGCTTACTGAGCGAGTTAGCTACGCGATATGTGCACAGTGTGTTTCCATAGTTTTTGATTTTACACTAAGCAAATCATCAAAATGTTACTTTTGCTCTGAACACATCAAACAATGTTCTGATCATATGTTGAAGTTAACAACATCGATTACAGTGTTCGATTCTAGTCTTGTTATGTTTCATTCTGTTCTTCTTAGAACAAGGGTACCCCCTAACATGTTCTAAACACATGTTGTATTGAGTACAGTGTTCGATTCTAGTCTTGATTACTTATTTTGTGTTCTGAACACATCGATCAATGTTCTGATCACATGTTGTATCGAGTACAGTGTTCGATTCTAGTCATGATAACTTATTTTGTGTTCTGAACACATCAATCAATGTTCTGATCACATGTTGAAGTTAACAACATTGATTACAGTGTTCTATTCTAGTCTTGTTATGTTTCAATCTGATCTTCTTAGAACAAGGGTATCCCCTGACATATTCTAAACACATGATGTATTGAGTACAGTGTTCGATTCTAGTCTTGATCACTTATTTTGTTTTCTGAACACATCAATCAATGTTCTGATCACATGTTGTATCGAGTACAGCGTTTGATTCTACTCTTCTTATGTTTCGAAAGTCTAAACATGCACAATAATGTTATCGCTGCACACGCTTACCTTCGCGATGCAGGTTTAAACTTGTTCGATATAAAGCTATGTCTTGACATAAGAGGCGGAGGAGGTAGAGAAGGAGGAGGAGGAGAATGATAAGGCCTTAACAGCCTATGTATAGTCGCCATTATTTAAAGATGACAGCTGTCAAAATAATTTTTCAAATTATCCGCCACCACATTTCAGCTAAAGAGGGCAGCAGGGTGTTCTGTTGATTAAGCACATAGAATTTCAAATTGCCCTCCACCGCATGCATAACAGCAGCTGTTATCTTGCGCAGTAGCCTCTAAGCTAGCTTTCTTCATAAAAGTAGCCGCCATCTTGTGCGAGCACCCCTAGGCTGTCTCATAAGGAGCTATGTATAGTCACCATTTTGTGTCCGCCATCTTGCGTAAGCATCCCTAGGACGTCTCAAGCCATCTTGTGTCTCATAAGAGCAGCCACCATCTTGTAGAAATAGATAGCTGCCAATGCCAAAGGGCTTAAGTAGGAATCGAACCGTTGATCTCATCATTAGACTATTTTTTCTTTTTCCTGATACTACGAACCTACGTATTAGGCGGAAAAATTTTGTCCGTTTTGCTCTACGATGCACCGTTTTCGAGATATTTAACATTTTGCATTTAAGCCTCCAAATTTAATGAATCGAACCAGCACGGTACGTTATACTCTCTACCATAGCTAGACCTGATCATGTTACGAAGACTCATTTCAATACAAGCTAAAACAGAGCAAATGCCAAAGAGCCTAAGTAGGAACCGAACCGTTGATCCCATCATTAGACTATGTTTTTTTCTTGTTCCTCATACTGCGAACCTACGTATTAGGCGGAAAAGTTTGTCCGTTTTGCTCTACTGTGCACCGTTTTCGAGATATTTAACATTTTGCATTTAAGCCCTAAATTTAATGAATCGAACTAGCACGACACGTTAGCCTCTAAGCTAAGAGTGGCAGCCATCTTGCGCAAGCACCTTTAAAGCGTCTCATAAAGAGTTGTGTATAGCCGCCATCTTGCGCAAGCATCCTTAGGGCGTGTCAAGCCATCTTGTGCAACGACCCTTAAGCGGTCCTATAAGAGCAGCCGCTATCTTGAGCAAGCATCCCTAGGGAATCTCATAAGGAGTCATGTATAACTGCCATCATGTGCAAGCATCCCAAGGGCGTCTCATAAGAACCTATGTATAGCAGCCATCTTGCGTAAGCACCCTTAAGGAGTCATGAATAGCCACCATCTTATGCAATTAGCGTCGAGAGATGGCTGCTGTAGAATTTTTCTTTTTAAATTATCCACCACCACATTTCAAAGGTATCTAGCTAAAGATGACAGCACGGTGCTCTCTTGATTAATGATGGCGGATGACAGCTAACAGAACTTTTCAAATTGCTCGCTACTACAGAGGGCAGCACGGTGCTCTGTAGATTAAAGATGGCGTATGACAGCTGACGAAATTACCCGCATGATAGCAGCACGGTGCTCTGTTGATTAAAGATGGCAGATGACACCTGTCAAAAAAAGCACATGGCGTTGTTTCCAAACAAGAGCACGTGGAATTTGCCGCCACCACATTTCAACTAAAGAGGGCAGCACTATGCTCTGTTGATTAAAGATGGCGGATGGTAGCTGTCAAAAAAGCACGTGAGTTTGTTTCCAAACAAGAGCACTTGGAATTTTTCAATTTGCCGCCACCACATTTCAAAGGTATCTAGCTAAAGATGGCAGCACGGTGCTCGCTTGATTAAAGATGGCGGATGAGAGCTAATAGAACTTTTCAAATTGCCCGCTACTGCGTGCTTAAGGTGGTAGCCATAAAGGGGGCAGCACAGTGTTCTGTGGATTAAAGATGGCGGATGACAGCTGACGAAATTGCCCGCATGATAGCAGCACGATGCTCTGTTGATAAAAGATGGCGGATGACAGCTGTCAAAAAAAGCACATGGCTTTGTTTCCAAACAAGAGCACGTGGAATTTGCCGCCACCACATTTCAAAGGTATCTAGCTGAAGAGGGCAGCACTGTGCTCAGTTGATTAAAGATGGCGGATGACGGCTGTCAAAAAAGCGCGTGAGTCTGTTTCCAAACAAGAGCATCTGGAATTTTTCAAATTACCGCCACCACATAGAGGGCAGCATGGTGCTCTCTTGATTAAAGATGGCTGCTGTCATGTGGAATTGCCTGCCACCACATTTCAAAGGTATCTAGCTAAAGAGGGCAGCACGGTGCTCTCTAGATTAAAGATGGCTGCTGTCAAAAAGCATTTTTCAAATTATCCGCCACCACATTTCAAAGGTAAGTGGCTAAAGAGGGCAGCACTGTGCTCTATAGATTAAAGATGGCGGATAACAGCTGTCAAAAAAACACGTGGATTTGTTTATCTCGCGCTGGTGAGGTTAAGTTGGTAGCACTAAGGTTTAGACCCGCCAAGATGGCAGCACTGCCGATGACAGGTGACGAATTTGTAGCTACTGCGATAAAGAGGGCAGAACAGTGCTCTGTAGTTTAAAGATGGCGGATGACAGCTGTCAAAAAAGCACGTGGCTTTGTTTGCCACGCGCTAGTTAGGTTAAGTTGGTACTACTGAGGTTTAGGCCCGTCAAGATGGCAGTACTGAGGTTAGCGATGCGTTGTTGTCTGTCAAAAAGCACGTGGCTGTCAAAAAACACGTGGCTTTGTTTACCTCGCGCTAGTTAGGTTAAGTTGGTACTACTGAGGTTTAGGCCCGTCAAGGTGGCAGCAGTGAGGTTAGCGATGCGTTGTTGTCGATGATAGCTGTCAAAAAGCACGTGGCTTTGTTTACAAATTCAAATTTCCCGCGGGTGGTGGAGGAGACCTCTGGGAGACCTCTGGCTGTGGTGGTGGTGGTGGAGGAGGCCTCTGGGAGGCCTCTGGCTCTGGTGGTGGTGGAGGAGGCCCCTGGGAGGCCTCTGGCTGTGGTGGTGGTGGAGGAGGCCCCTGGGAGGCCTCTGGCTGTGGTGGTGGTGGAGGAGGCCTCTGGGAGCCGGAGGAGGTGGTGGCGCCCGAACTGTCCTATTATACTACTCCCGGTCTTTTTGAAAGTCCATGATCACCCTCCTTTCGCATAGGGGCGAGCAAAGATGAAAATCAAAATTTCCAAAATGACCGAGATAATGGAAGTACGTGTGTATGTTCCAGAATGGTTCTCAACCAAAATTGGACTTACTATCTCGAAAAAATACCTTAGGGGTAAAAGAACACTAGACCTTAAAGTAGCGGTGGGGGGAAGCGTGAAAGCTAACGGAAAACGACCGATATTTGTGTCTAATCCACAGTTTTTGGGGTCGCTGAGACGAACTGTGACACTCTGGTCACCGTTTATGATAAAGTTCAGTCCCAATCGGCAAGGGGATGAGAACGGTGATTTTTAAAATGTTCAGAGCGCGGAGTTTATTATTTTATTTTTTTTTGCTATTGGTTTTACGTCGCACCGACACAGATGGGTCTTATGGCGACGATGGGTCAGGAAAGGGCTAGGACTGGGAAGGAAGCGGCCGTGGCCTTAAGTAAGGTACAGTCCCAGCATTTGCCTGGTGTGAAAATGGGAAACCACGGAAAACCATCTTCAGGGCTGCCGACAGTGGGGCTCGAACCCACGATCTCCCGAATACTGGATACTGGCCGCGCGTAAGCGACTGCAGCTATCGAGCTCGGTAGCACAGAGTTTAAGGACGTATGTGTGTATATTTGTAGCATATCTCTCAACCAAACTTGGTACACACATGACTTACTATTTAGAAGAAATTTTGTATGGGAGTAAGATACTCGTAGAAAACATAGGGGCGTGGATGAATTATAGAAAACAGAGAAAGACGGGTTAAATATAAAAGTAATAGACAACGGCAAATATTAATGTACAGTCCATAGCTTTCGGAGTCGCTGACATGAATAATGACACACCGGATGTCGTTGTTCAGTCCTCATTGGCATGGAGATGAGAATGGGTGAAAAGGGAAATGTTCAAAATGACCGAAATTACCGATGTATGTGTCTTTCTTCCAGCATAGGTATCACAAAAATCTGGTACACATAGGACTTACAGTACTATCTCAAAAAAATACTGTTGGGGTAAAATACCCCCAGTACTCTAGGGGAGGTAGCGAAATATAAAATTAAATGAAAATGACTGATATTAATGTCGAATACATTGTTTACGAGGTCGCTGACTTGAACTGTGACACTCTGCATGATTAAGTCATACTTCAGACGCAAACGGTACGGAGGTTGAGAACGGATGAAATTGAATGTAAAAATAACCGAGTTTATGGATGTATGTGGGTATGATCCAGAATAGCTCTATAATCACCACCACTCAACGAAACTTGGTACATATATGACTCATCACCTGTAAATGAAAAAAAAATGGAAATGAAATGTATGACTTTTAGTGCCGGGATATCCCAGAACGGGTTCGTCTTGCCATGTGCAGGTCTTTCTGTTTGACACCCGTAAGTGACCTGCGCGTCGTGATGAGGATGAAATGATGATGAAGACAACACATACACCGAGCCCCCGTGCCATTCGAGTTAACCAATTAAGGTTAAAATCCCCGACCCGGCCGGGAATCGGACCCGGGACTCTCTGAACCAAAAGCCAGTACGCTGACCGTTCAGCCAACGAGTCGGATAAAAACAATGGAGATGAAACGTCACAGCACCCCCTTATCTATATATATGTCGAATCCGTCGTTTATGTGTCGCTGATACGAAGTTTGACGTTTAAGTCCACATTCAGCCGCCATTGAGACGGGAAACTGAGAGGGCTTTGAAAGTAAACAATAACTGAGATTAGTGTTGAATCCACTGCTATTGGGAAAGCAAGGCTGATTGGTGATAGTCGCAATGACAGTTGAAGTAGTGTGCATCATATCTATAGCACGATGGGTAAATGCATACAGTTATCACGTATTATTTTTTTGTAACCACCAACTACTTCCCATTCAGTTCGAGCTTCCACAGGGATAACGTTTTACTTTAAAATTAAATGATCTAAAACTTGAAATCAAACACATCTAAATAAGTCTAGAACTACATAACAGATCGTGAAATATCAATTATCTCAAAAAGGAATGCTATAAAAATTCACTTGACACATAACTGACTGGTAATACAAATCTTGATGGTAAACATTCAAAAACTATCCGAGCAACCCCGGGTACTAGAGCTAATAGTAATACAAGTCAAGCAGCCATTTTAAGTCCATGGTGTAGGAAGCCATTTTTGGTCCCAGACACGAACAGCCACATTCAGTCAGTAATATCCGGATGTCTTTGTCTGTATATATGTGTGCGATGCCCAGTCAAATCTACAGCACGCAGAGATCTGAAATTTTTAACATTGTTCGATGAATATTCATACAGGGAAATACCTGTTTTCATTAATTATTTATATTACTTTTTTCTTTCTTAATCTGCTTACTTTCCAGGGTTGGTTTTCCCTCGGACTCAGCGAGGGATCCCACCTCTACCTCCTCAAGGGCAGTGTCCTGGAGCGGGAGACATTGGGTCGGGGATACAACTGGGGAGAATGACCAGTTCCTCGCCCAGGCGGCCTCACCTACTATGCTGAACAGGGGCCTTGGTGTTTGTAAAGGATATGCAAGGAAGAGGGAAGGAAGCGGCCGTTGCCTTAATTTAGGTACTATCCCGGCATTTTCATGGAGGAGAAGTGGGAAACCACGGAAAACCACTTCCAGGATGGTTGAGGTGGGAATCGAACCCTGGCCTCCGCGGTTGGTAGCTAATCACGTTAAGCACTACACCACAGAGGTGAACTATATTATTTTTAATCATTTTAATTATTTATTTATTTCTTATTTACCCCATATTCATTTCATTTACTAAAATGTTAGGGAATGTGAAGATTTCACTATACCAGAAATTTAACGTGAACCGTATTTTTCTTTCAACTAACTCAGTCTTATATTTTGTTATTTTATTCAGAGCAAACATATAATACATAAGACAGGTAAACAATGATTAGTAAATCTAGCGAGTTGGCTGAGCGGGAAGTTGGTTAGAAACCCACTGTCGATGGTTTCCCGTTGTTTTTCAGTTGAACACCAGGTAAATGCTGGGGCTGAACCATAATTAAGTCCACAGGCGCTTCCTTCGAACTCCCAGCCCTTTCCCATCCCACTGTCGCCATAAGACCTATATGTGTCAGTGCGCCGTAAAGAAAATTATATTTAAACATTGGAATAAAAATACATATATCAGTCAAGATTGTG
The DNA here is from genome assembly GCF_040414725.1 of Anabrus simplex. Lineage (NCBI taxonomy): Eukaryota > Metazoa > Arthropoda > Insecta > Orthoptera > Tettigoniidae > Anabrus > Anabrus simplex. Next base: position 312,701,413 of record NC_090271.1, read on the forward strand.
GTTGGCTCATAAATTTAATAATGAGACAGAGTTCAAATACTCATGAAATAAAATATTCAATCGTCAGACTCTGTACTCTCACATAGTACTTACCTGATTACTTACACAAGCAATTGTTGATGGGTGCCTGCTACAAATATATGTAACGATAATAGAATGAGAGTCTTGAATATCTCTAGGGTGTGAGGTTCTGGGAAAAGGACTTTGCCATTTGGTTTCCCAATTAAAATTTGAGGTTATTTGGTCTATCATTGAAATAAAACAATTAGTTGTATTTGATACTAAACAAATATATTCTTTAAATTTATAAATTAAATGGCGATGTTTGCTGCGATAATTTAGGGGATAATATAAAATTCTGAAAATACAACCGAAAGAAACTCTAGGCATTAAATTTTAAATCCTCTTGACCTGACATTTAAAAGTTGTACAAGAAATTTATCCATCACTGTTTCACATGATTGTACCTTGAACACTTTGAGTGTTATTACGACGTATTGCTTTGAATTAGTATCAGCTGTAGGTATCTCAGAGCTAATTTGATTAAGTATCCTTTTAGTTTCACAAACGAGATATAGCATGACTTGAAATTATATTCACACTTCACAAGCAACTTTACAAGTAATTCACTGATAACTGTTAGTCTGCATTACGACGACTCAATATTCGGCTGTCACCGAACTGGCACAACAACTCGACCGAACAGATGCACGAAACACATACCGAACATTTTATCCATTTGGTCCCTGACGACTACGTATCCATGTCAGTGTACTATCTTCAACTGACTGACTGACCAACTGTGGCCTCGCTCTCCAAATAACTATCCATCGACCAAGTCTCCATCCAATTGACTTTTCACCATCCGTCTCACTGAGAGTCCACTTCTATCTGAGCAGCCGCTATAGGATACTGCTGCTTATATAGATACTAGTTGTCACATGGTATAACACCCACGTCATAGCTGAAAGCAGCCATGATGTCACTCCCACCCAGCTAATAAGTGTTACATATTGCGTTGAAATAGCCTACGGCAAAGTAGGAACTCCCTCAATTATCTCATATCTAAATGCATACAATGACAGAGCAATGACTCGACAGTTACAGTAACAGTATTGCACCATATGTTGTAACGTCTTAAAGTTTTACAAATAATATATCCATATCCGATATTAGGCAGCAACTCTCACCCTACATTATCTTAATGCTAACATACACACATACATAACAAATTAAATACAATGAACAAGCGATAATTAATACAAAGCGAAATCAGATTATAGAATCGAATCAAACAATAATAATAATAATAAAAATAATAATAATAATAAAAAATTCTTGTAACGGGATTTAAACCGTTACAAGATGTCCATGGCATATGAAGCTATTTGCGTTCAGTCCGCGATATCCGAGATTGTTTGTCTGTGTATATATGTTCAATGGCCAGCCAAATCTCCGGAACGCAGAGATCTGAAATTTGTAACATACGTGGGCACACCATTTTACCGACCACTCTTGGCTGTATCAAAGAATAATTTTTGCTCCTAGAAATTAAGCTGTCAGGGTCATCAGCAAGCAAATTTTACAAGAACTACCCGGTGTACTACAAAGTCTATCGACACGACATATAATACAGGTTACGCTGTCAACTACACGAGAGAGCCTTTGAACAACTTGAAGTCAAATCATTTGGAGTATCTTTGAACATCTTCGAGCGGTCGATTGTAGCACCGATTGTGCTTCTCAGCTATATTAATCCTCCTTCCCTCTGCTACAGGACACGACTCTCGGTCAAGAAACTGATGCCGAATATTTTTGAAGCCATCATTATGATTAGACATACCGCGGGCGAAGTAGAATTCATTCCTCGGATTCAAATCTTCCTTTGGGTTATTCCGTTTCAATATATACGTCTGCAGTTCCCTGTTTGTTTGAGTTGCACTATGTTCATCAAAGCCGCACAAGAGTTGTAGCACTCGATCTTCGGAAACGCTACTTCTCACATGATAAACTGTACGTGGGTTGTTGAAGAATCGAAAGGCAGATACAATATATATCATATATCCAAATGGAAGGACAATTAATATAGTTTACCCGGATACCCTATAAAGAAAAATACTTTTGTTTTATATGTATCATTATACTTTATATTGCTTTAAAATAATTTGTACCATCCACCAACCCGGTATCTTAAGCATTAAAAGTAACAATACAATAAAAAATCATAAATTTTATGCAATTCACGTAAAAGCGGTGTGTATTAATAAATATATTTTCCTTTTCTTTTAAATAAGTGGTTTAGAAACATCTAACGCGGGTGAAGCCGCGGGCACATGCTAGTAAATAAATGAACGAATAAATAAATAAACATTGTAGACACCTGGTTTACCTCAATTATTCATCCATTCATGTCGTTTCCGCCGACAAAGGACCACGACCACATTTGCACATTACTCCCGCATTCGTTGCGGGTGTTGTTCCTTTGTTTATCGGTCCACGCCCTCCCTATTTTCAGCTTCGGCTATTCTTGTAAACTCTTGTGGTCTTGAAGTTTCTCCTTAAGTGGGTTGTGCTCCAGGATATCATCATGTGTGACGCCCACTTCTTGTAGATCTCTTTTCACCTGACTGAACCAGACCCCCTTGCCAGGATATCACCAAGCGGGACGCCCACCGCTTTTAGATCTTTTTCCACCTGACTGAACCAGATCACTTTCGCTTTCTTACATTGGAAGTAGGAAAAGATCCACTTGTTTGATCAATAATAACATTACATTGACCATTGTTTGCTGTGATGTTCTTTGTATCTTTTCCTGCAACTCAACTCCGATAGATGGGATTACTGCTGCGTACCGAGTATAACAGCCTGACTGAATACTGGGCGGGAAATATTTGAGGCGTTAGATAACTTTATTCTTCAGCATGCCATTCCTCTAGTTCATACATTTTCTCATACTGCTGGTACGTAACACACTGGTTCATAATAGTATCCCGACTATTCGTTTCCTACTTTGACGCGCTGTTCTGAATGAGCAATGTGCACACTTAAGCTGGAGGCTTACTTAGTAGTAGTAGTAGTAGTAGTAGTAGTAGTAATAGTAGTTTGACCTGGTCTAGTATTACAATTTATGCCTATTCCAAATAGCACCACAATTCACTAAGTAACTAAAAATTCAACCCCGAAAAGAGCCGTTTCTTAAGAAAAGCTTCTTCCTCTTCATTTTATTAAATTCTACATTCGTTTTATTCCAAATTAGCAGTGAAGAGGGGTTTATCCTCTGGCTTGGAGGAAAAATTTGCCTGCAAAGCCAGATAGATTTTTACGCCGCCATTGTAGTGAATTGAGATTTTCCGACTCATCGGGTACTCCTAGGAAACCGATTAGTAAAAGGGCATAGTTTTTGTCCTGGCGCTCTCCACTATTCGACCCCCATCCTCTGAAAAAAGACGAAGAGTGTTCACGGATCACGGTTGTCTGCGGTTTGGTCATTCCAGCTTTGGAAATTTGGACTGTTAGATAGGCAGCGTAGCACTGTTCATTAAAAGTGATAAAATGTTTGGGTTTTCATTTGAACGAGTACATCATATGAAAGCATGGCTTTTGATTGCGCCTTTCCTACTGACGTCATAGTAATAACCTATGTTCACTGACTGACTGACTCACTCACTCACTCACTCACTCACTCACTCACTCACTCACTCACTCACTCACGGTCTTCAGCACGCCTACGCCACCTCCTGACTCCGACGGTCCTCAGATCAGTCTCCACATCCTCCAGCCATCTCATCCGGGGCCGACCTCTCCTTCTCCTGACCCCTGAGTGTTCTGTCAGTGCTTTCCTTGGAAGTCTTCCCTCCTCCATCCGTTGTACATGCCCCAGCCATCCAATTCGTCTCATTTTGATTGAGGTCGGCTCCTTATACAATAATCTTATTTCTTCATTTGTTCTGATTTACCATAAATCTCTCTACATCACCGGTCCAAACATCTTCCTTAGTACTTCCCTTTCCCACACATTTAATCTCCTCTCTGTGGCCTCAGTCAATACCCATGCTTCACTCCCAAACATAAGCACTGGTTTAATTATTGTTTTGTAGAGAGTCAGTTTTAATTTCCTGCTTAAGTTTTTATTTCTCAGAAGGGGATACAGTGCCCTGTAGGATATGTTGGCAGCCTTAATTCGATTTACAATATCTGTCTCTACTTTGTTTCCTGATGTTATTACTGAGCCAAGATATGTGAAGCTATCTACTGCTTCAAAGGTGTAACCATCCACTTGGAGTTTTTCAGTGTTCCTTCCACTTCTCTGCGTTAGTATATATTTAGATTCGGCCTTACTTATATCCAAGCCCAAGGACCCAGCCGCATCTTTCAGCTCCCTCAAGGCAGTTGTAAGTGTCTCGTTACTTCTAGAAGATATCACCACATCACCTGCATAAGCCAAAATTTGGATCAGCCTATTGTAAATATTACCACCCGGATTAGTAGTTACTGATCTTACAGCTTTCTCCAACACTATATTAATTAACACTGGTGATAAGGGGTCTCCTTGCCTTAGGCCTTCTTCGGTTCTGAAAGATCTTGACAGACTTCCCTGAACTTTTACCTGACTTCTGCTGTTCTCCATGGTCATCTTAGTCAATTTTGTTAACTTCTGTGGGAATTTAAACTCCTTCATTGTATCCCACAATGTCGATCTCTTTACTTTGTCATAGGCTTCTTTAAAATCTATAAAAATATGTCCGAGTCGAACGTTGTATTCATATGTCTTTTCCAGAGTCATTCTCATGGTGAAAATATGGTGCATCGTCGATCTTCCAGGCCTGAAACCAGCTTGGTACTCCCCTATAATTCGTTACGCTCTACTACTAACTCCCTTTTGTTATGGCTGTAGAGAGGATTTTGTATACTATACTCAGTATTGGTCCCGACTCTTCATCCGACACATTACGATGATCCTCTTCTCCGCCTTCGTCATCCTCATCTTCATCCGTTGACCCAAGTTCTTCCGCATTGTTCACTTCTTCTTGGATCCTGTCACGTTCGGGTAATTAATGTAATTCATCTGCTGCGCCTGGGTGATACTATTTACAAGTTTTTACATGCATAACATGGCCGTCGATAGGTTAGATCTGCCTTCGGTCGTCAGAACATCCTCCTGGATCCTCTGTAGTCTCGTCAGTAGCCTTTGATTTCCGTCTGCTCGAGTCCCCAAGTGCTACGAACTCAAGACTTCCGCTTCTCCCAGTTACTGACAACGTGGCAACATGCCGCTTCTCCTTGCTTCCTCGTTTACGTTTCGATTGCTCCACATAGTGTCTGGGTTTCAGTACTCGTCCATCTCTCATCTCGTCTCTCCAGTTCACATGCTGTAGCTTCTAACCTCCAGTATTCCAAGTTCTCCATCTTAAGTATGTCCTTCTTTGACTAGTAAGCCATCCATACTTAACACGACGCTGCTTGTTGCGTTGTCGTCTCTTGTATCGACTTGACGATCTCTTCCTTTCTGCTCCGTCCTCAGCTTTCATCTCGTCTTCCATATTCTCCATTTTTCCCTTGACGCTCCTGATTTCGTCATTTACGTGGACATTGTCTCGCGTGATACTGGTCTCAACCTGATCAAGCCGCTCAACTATTCCCTCGCCTTTCCTTTCATTCACTGCCTCTATCTCTATTCGTTTTTCTTCTGCCTTATCCTCAAGATTTGTAAACTTATCCTCAGAGTCCTTTGTACTGTTCATCACTTCACTACTCCCTGGACTATTCTGATCCATTTGCACTTTCGATTTATCTCCGAACCCTTTTAACCTGTCCTGTCTCAGTTCCTCTGTGATCCCTCTTATCCTACTATTCGCTTCCCTCATATCTGCAGACTGCCGCTCCATTATCCCTGTCAGACTGTTCCTCGTTTCCTCCCGATTCGCCTTTAAATCGTCCCTGATTTCCTTCATCATCTCCCTCATCTACGCATAACTCCGATGTATTGTATCCTCAAGCGCACTCCTCATCTCCTCACGAAACTTCTTTAACTCGTCCTTCACACCGTCCCTAATCTGCGCACTGTTCTCTTCCATCCTATCTTCCATCGCCTTCCTGCTCTCTTCCATCTTATTTTCAAGTGCCTTAAAGGCGTCCATCAAAGCCCGCATGGCTTCACTATCCATGTCGCTATCCTTCGAGATGTCAGGACCCCCTCGCTAACGTCGGTGTCAACAATCCACAACAATATATAATTATTATTTATTTTAAAAGAAAATATTCCTCTATCCAAAATTTTACGTTCTTTCAGCTTCACAATTTTTTTTAATTATCGTTGCAAATTAAGCCTCAAAAACGGCTATCATTGAAGCTGCCTAACTGCCTAACGTCATTAAGGTTCATGAAATTTATATAAAATGGCAACGGGAAATTTCCGAAAAATTATTATAATAGTAGCCCTCAAATTCAGTTAATAAAGTTGACGGTGAACCTGTAATTCCAAAATTGGGCTCGAATTTAAATACCAACACATGTGGTATAGTGCCAGTAAATCAACCCATGCCCTCAGCATTGAGGTTCTTCAAACACACACGGTCATCAGAATCTCAAACTGAACCCATGAAATTAACCTACTGCCACTCGAAAAAGAGACGGTAGGCGTGAGGTTACCTCTTCTCATCCACGGTTATACTAACGTAAAATATATTTCCTAATAGCAGGTTGTTTGGTGACGAAACACGCACCGTTGGCTAATATCCGTGAATAGATATGCACTAAGAAAAAGCCTCTATTCACTTCGAACCTCACTTATGGGAAATTCATTTCACTGTTTCCCGGGATTCAAACTAATCCCCTTGAATTTTGGATACGCCCCTGCTTACGCGAATGTCATGGCTCTGCCCATATCATTGGACCATGACTGTGTTCTCATTCATGAAAACGATTTAAGATTGACATCAAGGTGTCACTTATCCAACTATAATAATATAGACTTCACGTGGAAAAGTCAGAAGTATGCACGGGTTACAAAAATAATCGTGCCCACTCTTGGAAACCACACAAGTATTCCTTGCCTATTAAACAACAAACACGCCCCTATCTTCGCACCAATAGTATGCAATAGGTGGGATCATTATGCGCCTATTAAACATTTAAATACGCCTATTAAACCGTAAAACATGTCCCACTTGGAGCGTCATTTATATGGCGGGTAAAGTAAATATGCGCGCCTATTAAACAGTAAAACACGCCCCACGTTGGGCGCCATTTATATGCACCCGCCCCCTCCCTAAATGGCACCGGCATGGAATCTACAGGGTCGCACATGGGTCAAGAAGAATGAAATAAATAGGCGCTGAACTAAAGTAAACTGAAAGGCGTACAGGGGAGGAGAAGCGGGGCATACATAACTATAATGAGAACACATTCGAATTAAAATATTTAACTCACAAACCGGTATATTCAACCTTAATGGTGATGGGAAACGGCGCATTAAATAACAGTAATGAATTACATTAAAATTTATAAATGTTTGTTTGACTTGTTATGTGAACATCTGTTCGTTAGGCTTGATAGAAATGAGTACGTTTACCGCGAAGCTGTGTATCGTAACATGTAGCGAATGGTAATTTTATCATAACACTGAGGCTATATTATCACTAACACATAAAACTAACATGCACCCGACAACACGTCTGAGCAATCCCTATTCTAATGAAGACCTAGATTCCCCAATGAAATGACATAAAGGAAAATACACACATATGATACAACACCTGGGTTCGAACCGACCCTCGCTATTATAGACATCGCCAAGCTGATGGACAGAACCACCACTGACCTTATTTACGACCACACATGGCATAAAGAACACGTAAATCATACATGATATGCAACAAAATACGTAAAGGCACTTTGATCTTTCTTCTGACGCTGTAGGCCTCCTATGCCTACGTTGAGCATCGAACTGACAACCTCTTGCGATGAAGGCATGGTCCTGTAATCCCTATCTATATTATACTCGAACAATTAACAATGATTCATTGACAAACATTATCATTATCGGCCGGGTCGCTTGTTAATTACTACACTGCTCTGGCGTGTTAGGTAAATCACATATTTTGCCGTTCAAAGAAGCCAACTTCTCTTTAACAGCAATGTCCCTCCTTCCTCAGCTTACGGGACACCCAAACAAAAAAAGGAAACACAACTGGGGCAAGGTCATCGGGCGCGTCCGCCACCTCAAGCGTCAACAGCCCACATAACACGCGTGACATTTCCTTTTCAAAGGAAACAGTAACACTTCACTCGGAAGTACGTCTACAATAAACTGCGGTCTCAAAGACTCGAGCAAATCACCATGAATTCAACACATATTTACCCAACAGTATCACGTCATTTTCACAACGCGACTCCGGTATTACAATGCTAATCTTTGCCCGATCACTATTATTATTATTATTATTATTATTATTATTATTATTATTATTATTATTATTATTATTATTATTATTATTATTATTCCTGCCGTCCTACATGGCTTACTTGATACATTAATTATGCATGGTCATCGTGCGGAATCTATTCAGCAATTACAACACAATTAAGTGCTCGCGCGGCAATTAACATCTGATTACTGACTGCTAATAAACAAACAGAATCTCCCAAGAAATAAATAATTGAATAAATCTCTACCCCATGCAAAGCTAAAGCATTATATTCCCTAAATTATTTACAATCAATTACTCAGACCTGTCGTCGTTTTCCTAAACTAAGAATTAGCAACTACGCGCCCATTTCGGCGCTCTATTTCAACAGGACTACATCTTTAATCTCTTATAGCGTCAGTTTACAATAAACATTTCCCATTCCCTCTATGCATGCCAGATATTGAAACTTTGTACTCATCTCTATCACATGATGACACCTTCGTCAGCTCAGGAGGTCCATCCTGAGCTTACTCCTGGTCCATGGGCACCGCAATGATTACTTCCATTTCCATTCCATCTTGAAGTTGAAGATCCATTGTTCGATGCTGGTGGAGCCGCTGGCAGTTAATCCTGTACACACACAACGTCACTGTTTAATTCACACTCCGGTTAACAGCGTTCACTGTGAACGTCTGGTCACGATCCCGTAAGCGACTACGTAGTCCGCGGTTCAGTACCGAATCTCGTCTATCTCTCGGCCACTATTCAGTCTGCTGCTACGTAAGATTATTATGCTACAGTAATGATAATAATATTACTTTACACATCACGGTTTTATAAAAAGGTCAACCCTGGCGTCACAGAGACCAAACTATACACTGTTTATGCGAATTCTATTATTTCACTTAAAATGGGAGTTAACTTCACTTGAACAAAGAACTAACGAGGGCTTAACCGAGCATAGCTTCGCCGTCGTTGAGCCGCTAGCCCCGAATGACGCTCGTCCCTTACTGCAGTAGTTTTTACAAGGGAGCGATACCCCTTCCACTAATTTGCGTATTGCCTATTCACAGCATACTCGAGGTATAATAGTACGGCTAATCGGTGACCTATATTTAGTTGATGCGATTCAGACATAACCACTCAATTATCCTTCGGTGAATCTCCTTAAATTAATTAAAATCTGTCCGGCTTCCCCCACCTTGCGTGGTGAACTCCCTTCTTCGAGGACGTGTCATGAGACTAACCAGATGGCCCAGTATTTTTCCACGCAGAAACCACACAGTATTCTTTCTTCTTCTGAAAGTTATCAAGAAAAGGGACATTAAACACTCTAAATAAATGTCCCTGTGACAATTATCCCTTTTAAATCGGGAGACGACTCCATAATTTGAGTTTCATTAATTTTCTGGATCGTAGATAATTACGTTGGCTAGCCCGAGTCCAAGATGGCTCCTATATTTCGTCTCGAAAAAGTTGGTTTCCCCTCATTCTGTGAGTCTTGAGGAGGGATGACTTCTCTCGAGTGATGTCACGGGGAATCCCCATTCATAACCCCTCCCGGGTCTAAGTTGGCTTGGCTTCCTCTCCGGGCCCCCGCCACATAAAGGACAATACTGCGCAATAAGTTGCAGACAAAGAAATCTCGTAGAATAATTTTTAAAGGACACAATTTATCTATCTCAATGGTATGAATATTAATTAGTTTCGGTATTACCTCTATCAATGATATGAATATTAATCAGTTTCAGCATTATTTCCCTGAAATAGCATTGCGTGCTTAATTACGAAGATCAATATCAACCAAAGGACCTTGGATCATGCCCCTGTCGGGTTCAATATTCACCCTCCTCATCTCTCTCTGAAGTTTCCATACGGCCTGATTCTTCCCTTTCTTCCTTTATTGGTCTGACAGAAAGTAATGTTTCAGAATGTTTTGCTCATTTTTCCAGAATTCGTTCTTTCCCAACAATGAGTCTATCAGTCTCATCCTTAAGCATATTCACTCTAGGTTGATATCCCTTCTTTACTTGTCCAAACCCATGGAAGAATTTTCTACCTTGTTTGTTTTCAAAATTCTTCCGCATTTCATCCACTCTCTCCCTTTCTTCTATTATTTTCTTGTTCCTTATCAATGTCTTTGCTATTCTCCGTTTCTCTTTAAAATTGCCATATTACTTCGAGTGGGTCTCTGTAGCGTTCTTTGTCGGGCAGGATTTCTCTCTTCTAGAACCTTACCCACTTCTTCGTCATACCATTTATTTCTACTCTGTTTCCTTCTCTCTCCAAGTACTTCCTGCGCCGTTGTATTTATTGCTAACTTGGTTTCCTCCCACATTGTTTTGATGTCCACATCTCCGTTTCTGCCCATCTGTAGCTATGTTCATTTCCGTTGGATAAACCACTAAGATAGTCTTTCTGAGGATGTAAAAAGGCAGGTGGAGAGTGAGTGTCTGCTATTATAATGAAAACTCTCCAACATCTGGTTGTGACTGATGGTGGGCAAGCGGACCTACCGTTGTAATGAAAATTCCCTAACCCAGTCTTCACGTTTGCCCGTCAGGTTTCCAGGGTAACGTTAAGAGCTGTGCAATTTGATACAATCTTACGCACAACGTGTACACTACTTAACCTAGAATTATGTATGCAATGTAGAATTCTGTTGCGAAGCACGGATACATCAGCTAGTAGTATATATTATAGAATAGTGTATAATGGCGCAGAAATATTTAGGGGAGCAGAAGAGGAAATGTCAAATTTCTCCATTGAAGTTTCCAATTTACAAACTAACATTTACCGTAGTGAATACCTAATTTTTTCACGACAGCAATCTTCTCAAAAAAAAAACTTTCAACGTGTTAGTTCAGGTTCTTTACATGATGATGATGATGAAATGCTATCACTCTCTGACGGGTATGATTGCCTTCTGCAGATGTTAGTGGTGATCTATGAGAACTTAGGTGACTGTGGAGGCCAATCCTCGCGCTTCAAACTTTTTCACAGTGGCGGCAAACATTGCCTGCGTTGGGATCCTCTTGTTGAGGGTTATTAATCCTGGGGAACGCCCGCTATTTCCGAGCAATTCTCTTCTCAGTTTCAAATCTCCGGCGGTTAGCTGATTTTGTTTCCCAGTTATCGGCGTTGATGTGGCAATTCTTCATGTCTGCCTTTAGTACGTCCCTAAGCATTTCTTTTTCACTCTGGTGTTGACGGCCACCCTTCAGCTGAGCATACATAATTTACATTGGGAAGCGAATATCAGGCTTACGAATGACATGACCTATCCAACGAAGTCGATGTTTCAAGATCATAGGCTCAAAGCTGATGGCAGAGGCCTCTTCCAAGATGCAAACGTTAGTTCGGTGATCTTGCCATTTAACCCTAACGATCCTCCTCAGACAGTGCTGATGATACTTCTCCAAGCACTTTATATGCCTTCTGACAGTGGTCCAAGTTTCACACCCATAAAGGAGTGTTGGTATTACAATGGCCTAATACACATGAAGCTTTGTCTGAGTATTGATGTAATGATTATGAAAGACCCTTTATCATAGACGACTGAATGCTGCACTACCATACATACAGTATGTACCGAAGAGATGTTAAGTACAGAACAAAAATGACCAAGCGATCACCAGTAGGACCTGAACCCACAGCTGGTAAGGGCAACCGACGCGATATACCAGACAAACTAACGATCAGGAAATCCGCGTCAAGCATATTGAAAAACCATTTTGATGTTTCGGTCTCATATGAAAGTTATACAAGGCGTCACGCATATCCTCACAAGTATAAGTGCACTACATATGACACCAACACATGGCAAATAAAACGTAGAACTGAAAACTTAAAAGTGCTTAATACTGAGTAACGAAATTGAAACTGAGCTGAAGACCTCCACCGAATAGAGATGAAACCAACAATTTTTTGAAAATTGATATTTCAGTGAAAATAGGGTGTAACATCACGCCTCATGCTGTGATGTCATGTTTACATTTGAACTTGAAGCTAGTTTACAGCCAGCAGAACTTGTCCTCAGTGGTGTGAGGATGGAACAACAGTGAAGATGATGGACAGTGCTTCTGTTGGTTCAACAAAAGGTGTAATAGGTCATTTAAATAAAGGCCGTAGACGAAATCGCAACTATATTTTCAAATATCTTTTTGACGTTTTTAATATTATTGTAGAAAATTGTATTATTACGCTAATGTTATTTGCTATAATTCTTGTTTCAATTGCATGTACAGGCTTTATCTTCTGTTATATACAAACGTAAGATACACTTGCAGATTATTTTCCATTGTATTACTTCCAGTTCATACATTATTTTAGAAAGGTTAAGTTATAACAATAAACTATTGCTTTAATAGACGAACACAGTTGTACACTTGCGAATTCAATTGGTTCAAGCACTGTACACCATGAAATAAACCCCCACGTAAACTACCTGTAACGTTTGCTGGCACTGAAGCAATAGTAGAATGAATTTTCAAAGGAATCTATATATAGCTAATACACCAACACTTTTTTAGTCATTTTTTAATTCTTCAGATAGCATTTTCAGGCTGCCATAGTGGAAAACAATACCATACAAATATTGGTTTGGCATGAATCTATTAATTTTAGAAATATAATTATAAAAAGGAAACGAACATGGTCCGTATGCGGCGTTCCTAAAAGTACAGATTGAGCCATGTAATGCGATACTTACAATGGTAGTAATGAAGGCATCTGGAAGGCCGAACTGATTACATAAGTCTGCAAAAAGTTTCGGGATGGTGCTTCTCGCTCCAGTCATCAAACCAGTGACTGATATGTATGACAGGTGATACTTTTTCCTTGAAATATTCAGCATCAGGTTCGTAGCTGTTCTTCTTCTCCGCACTGACTTCCTCGGGTTGATTGAAGTGAGTCTCATACCTTATTGTAGGTTCTATGATGTATCCTTGTTAAAAATTGCCCAGAAAATATTTATAAGCCTGACGTGGAATTGAGGCATTTTAACGAACGGGAGGTCTACCTATCACACGCCGGGAACGGTGCTTTCGATGCACAGTTCAGTTCCGGTCACATGTCTGCGAGTGCACATCTCCCATTTGCTCTATCCCGTGTTCGAGGCTGTGTCATTACGTGTGACTGAGTAAGTGTGAGGAGCAGACGCATTTAGTGACCAGTTGAATTCAACACAAAAATTTGCTCAGATTAAACAGCGCATGCTCTTTGTCGAGTGTTACTGGAAGCACGATTCGTGGAAAACATGTGGGGAACTATTTGCATAAGAATTCAAGACCGGGTGTTTTGACAGAACCTCCTGCAAAGTCTGCAATCCCAGTCGTTTTTTGTTTGCTAGTGGCTTTACGTCGCACCGACACAGATAGGACTTATGGCGACGATGGGATAGGAAAGGCCTAGGAGTTGTAAGGAAGCAGCCGTGGCCTTAATTAACGTACAGCCCCAGCATTTGCCTGATGTGAAAATGGGAAACCACGGAAAACCATCTTCAGGTATGCCGACAGTGGGATTCGAACCCGATATCTCCCGGATGCAATTCCAATCTTAGTGGCAAAATAAAAACCGTAACTATCGAAAAAGAGTTCCAGCACCAGAAGACACTGCTCTAGTGAAAGAAAGCCTGGAACGAATTAAGAGATCGTTGTGTCGAAACATTATCAAAAAGGACCTGCATCTGTAGCGTTAAAAATATTCTGTTGCGCATGCGTTAAAGCTTCCAGACGAACTTTCCAGTGTTGAGTTCTTCTGGTGATTTCTGAGTGAAGTGGAATCAGGACATTTGGATCCTCACTTTTTGTTTCTTCAGATGAGGCCACCGGGCGAGTTGACCGTGAGGTGAAAGTGGCGCACGGCTGTAACCTTGCATCCGGGAGATAATGGGTTCGAATCCCACTGTCGTGGGGCCTGAAGATGGTTTTCCGTGGTTTCCCAATTTCACACCTGGCAAATGCTGAGGCTGTACCTTTAATTAAGGCCACGTCCGCTTCCTTCCTAGACCTTTACTACCCCTTCGTCGCCATAAGATCGATCTGTGTCGGAGCAACATAAACCCATTATAAAAAAAAGCAGATAAACCATTTGCACCATCTTCTGTGATGTTAATTGACATCCCTCGTCAGTTCTATTGTTAGTATTTTTGGGCCCGTTTTATATTTCCCACCCGGTATATATGCGTCGTTTGCTGTCATCAAAGGAAAGGCCAGAAATTATTGGTATGTGTTACATAAGGCCACGAACTCTCGCTAGAAATGTTACTTAGTGGTCAAAATGAACGTACATAGGACGAAAGATCCGTAAGGGAACATTCTTCGGTGACCACCTATTCGATACGATATCCTTAGGATTTCTGGTAAGTTACAGAAATCACATTTAACAGTGACTGACATAGGGCTGAAATGGAAACATTTAGGAGTTTTTAAAACCTTCATCTCGAACAGTAAACCAAGTCTATTCAGATAGTGATTGTGTACGCGTGGTGAAGAAAATTTGGCTAGCTTTGTTAGAAAATGTGTTCATAGACTTCCAATTGATATTTGGAAGTGATGCCAGTAGTCATAACATTTGTCTGGGGATATTTGCATGTGGATTTCATGACCGTGTTGCGGCACATGAACCAAGGATCACCAGACTGAACATTTTAAATGTTTTGAAAAGACAGGTGGTATAATCCGTTGCAGAGATTCTAGGGCTTGAGATCATATATAAGTCTCGAAGGCAACCGAGAAAAATTCATAGTTACAGATATATTTCGGACAAACAGAGTACATTAGCTTGGACGCCAAAAATCCCACCTGGACAATGAGAACCAAGTTGATATTACAAGGACAGACAGACCCCAAACATCAATCGATAGGTAGCATTGGTTTAACGGATGAGAAAGGTGGGCCTGGCGTTCATACTGGCAGGAGACGTAGAAGTCAAAGTCCTTCTTATCTGGTCAAATTTATGCACTGGAGTATGAGGTCAGTGTATAGAGGGACTGTCAAATTTGTAGCATACAGACAAGAAGACGTAAAAAAACATGAAAATGTTGAGAAAGGAAACTGTGGAAGCGAAGGATTTCTCCGAAGAGGAAAAATCTAATGAGAGCCAGATAATGAAGTAGTATTGGTGAATGAGGAATAAACTGAAGCATGCGATGGAAGCTGTGTAATCGTAGCCCGGAACTCGCTGAAAAGTGTAGCAAAAAATATGAGAATAATTCCTAGAGTATTATGTAGAATTGTCCGCCTCTGTGGTGTAGTGGTTAGCGTGATTAGCTGCCACCCCCGGAGGCCCGGGTTCGATTCCCGGCTCTGCCACGAAATTTGAAAAGTGGTACGAGGGCTGGAACGGGGTCCACTCAGCCTCGAGAGGACAACTGAGTAGAGGTGGGTTCGATTCCCACCTCAGCCATCCTGAAAGTGGTTTTTCGTGGTTTCCCACTTCTCCTCCAGGCGAATGCCGGGATGGTACCTAACTTAAGGCCACGGCCGCTTCCTTCCCTCTTCCTTGCCTCTCCCTTCCAATCTTCCCATCCCTCCACAAGGCCCCTGTTCAGCATAGCAGGTGAGGCCGCGTGGGCGAGGTACTGGTCATACTCCCCAGTTGTATCCCCCGACCAAGAGTCTGAAGCACCAGGACACTGCCCTTGAGGCGATAGAGGTCCGAGGGAAAACCGAACCTGGAGGGTAAACAGATGATGATGATGATGATGATGATGAAGAGTATTATGTAGAGTATGCAGAGTATTATGTAGAATTCAAGAAAATTTCCTTGATGAATTATCTTTAAGGTTAAAGAGCAAAAGAGATTATAAAAATGACAGTATTTATTTGTTCTCATCCTCTTATGGTAAAAGTAGAGTAAAATTGACTCATACGTTTATTTCACCACTGCAACGTGCATATTATATTATGAGAGTGTATTTGACTTGAATGTCGACCAGCCTGAGACTTAACATATCTCTTATACACAACTGACATAAGAACCCTCCACCTTCTACTTTTATGTGTTATTATAAACACTTCCTGCTTTCATGATAACATGCTATAAACGCCCATATTTGTAGTACACGTTAATTGCCCCTCACGTTACTGCCACTCATTCCTATTATCTGATGCAAGGTAACTGAATTTCTTCCTTGTCATGAATTGCAATTTACTAAGCTGATTAAAGCAGTCTTGCCATGAGTTCCTCGTGCACAAGAATAAATGAAGGGGTGAAGTGATTATTCTGTAGATGACCTAAGTTTTAACCTACAGTTTACAACAACTCATCACCCAGCATCTAAAATCTCATTGCTGCTGATTTCAACCAGTTACATACACGTAACGCAGAGCAAATCCATCACCCTAGAGGCCATGGGACACTTAGAAGAGTGCGAGGAAAAGATCTCTTCTATGCCAGGGCACCTTTTTCCTGGTACCTATTCTTGTTGTAGGCTGAGTGAATCTCAGTAGTATATGACTCTCCGAAAATAGAAATCTTTTTATTTTTTTCATTTTCATGATTGTGAATGGAACCCATGTCCCTCCAGATGAACTTTCCCACATTCACTAGACATCCCCGGTTACGTGCAATATACTGTAACGTCTTATCCTGCAGATATTTCAAACCCGGCACAGGTAGTCGCATGTCTGAAGGGCGGATAAAAGTCCATGTCGTACACCGTCGGCATGTAGGAGATATCTGGTGACACATTGGTGTTTGCCGAAAAAGAAATTAACAGAACACTCAGCCGTGCATCGCCCACGAGAAATGCGGTTTAGTCTGCCATCTGGTAGAGGAAACCAGAACGTCAAAAATGAGCAGGAAGCGTCAAATAAAAGTCCCTGCATATAGGAGCAGGGGACATATTATTATTATTATTATTATTATTATTATTATTATTATTATTATTATTATTATTATTATTATTATTATTATTGTCCGTTTCACCCCCTTTGGGGTACGATAGATCAATCATTGGTCAGAGAGTCTTGTTTTCCTGTCTTCCCAGTACTGTTTCATCCTTTAAGATCTTGCCTTCGTCTCTTCTTCAGAGATTCTGTGTACCGTAGTCCTTTGGGCTTCACCCTGTCCTGAAATTACTTTATTTTATCTTTGAATATTTTCTTGGCGGATCCATCTACAAGTATCCCTTCTTTAATTTGGAGCACTCGTAGGTCCTTCTCACTTTTCCTAAACCAGTTCGGCTTGTTTTTCTTTTTGCGGAAATATGCGAAGATTCTTTTCGGTTCTATTCTTAGGATGTGGCCATGGAATTTAATTCTCCTTTCCATTATTGTGCCGGAAATCCTTCCTGTTTGCCTATATAGGTTGCCTATACAGGTTTCATATTTCGCTACACAATCGATAGTAACGTTGGTCCGACTCATTGGCTGAATGGTCAGCGTTGAGGCCTTCGGTTCAGAGGGTCCCGAGTTCGATTCCTGGCCGGGTCTGGCATTTTAATCGCGTATGATTAATTCTTCTGGCATGGAGACTGGATGTTTGTGTTTGTCCCAACACTTTCCCCTTCATATTCAGACAATACACTACCAACCACCACAGAAACACGCATAGTGATTACATCCCTCCATATAGGGTTGGGGTAAGGAAGGGTATCCGGCCCTAAAACATGGCCAAATCCACATATGTGTGACCCAGTTCGCACCCGCGATCACACAGGTGTGGGAAAATCGGAGGAAGAAGAATAATAAGAATCGATAGTAACGTTGTTTGAATTCTATCAACATGTTTGTCCATTACTAAGTTGAGTGAACTAAAAAGAACGGTTTAACTAGTGTTGCAATTCATCTTTCCTACCGTTTATAAAGAAACATTGTATATACCACTCTAGTAAATACATTACTATTTCTATCACCAAACTATAGCACCTCTTGCAGACGTGGATTGTGAATTGGACCTAACACAATATATCGTGGCTAACTCCTGTTTTATATCGGGACTGACTTGCAGTAAGCGATAGAAAGATGTTGGCGTTGCAATTATTGGCTCCAAATGTTACGGGTGAGTGTATACAGGGTGTGTCATAAAAAATAGCGCAAATTGAAACATCTGTAAGTACACGATAGTAGAAACAAAAAAGTCTTAATGAACATGAGTCCATTATCGAGCCGTTTGCGAGATAGTGGTTACCAGCCTCCACAGACTTGATTGGGTATAAACGTCATTCTAATTAGAACAATGTACCAATACAACACTGAGAAAAGTTATTAGATAATTTGGTAGAAGTGCAGTTGTTTTTTAAATAACAACCCACATGGTGTGCATGACTCACCACATCAGCGACTTGAATGTGTGATGAGGGGTACTAGATGATCGTCCTAATGGGCCAAACAAACTCAATGGAAGGAATTACCTGCGTCATCATCTCCCAGGTTTGCCTGCATTCAGGTAAAAGGACTACACTTTGAACACTGCACAGTCTTCGTAACAAGTAACTAAGTAAGACTGTTTACTTGTTCATTAAAAACAACTGGTCTTCTACCAAAGTGTCTAATAACTTCTCTTAATGTTGTATTGGTACATTTTCCTAACTAGAATGACGTTTATACACAGTCAAGTCAGTGGAGGCTAAAAGTAAAAGCAAAAAGCAAAGTTATCTCCCTACAGGCCCTTGGAAGGGTGGAAGGTAAAGGCTTCCACTATCCGTAACCTCGGCACTTGATGGGGTAGAGTGGTTAGCTCTACGCCCGGCCGCCTTTGCCCCCAGGAATTACCCTGGTACTCATTTTTGGTGTAGGCTGAGTGAACCTCAGGGCCATATGCACCTCCGGAAGTGGAAATCTCATTTCTTAAATTTTACGACTTCCTGACGGGGATTCGAACCCACGTCCTTCCGGGCGAGCCGAGCACGCCTTTACCGCCTCGACCAGGCAGCCCAGTGGAGGCTGGTAACCATAAATTCTAAATTATCTCACAAACGGCTCGTTTGCGGACCCATGTTTACTAAGACTTTTTTGTTTCTACTATTGTGTACTTACAACTGTTTCAATTTGCGCCATTAATCATGACACGCCCTGTATATTCGTGCTCCATAGGACGAGGATGTTGAATCCAAATAAATCTAAGGATCTAATAACAACACTTTTAGCCACTATTCCTTTAGATGTGTGATGACGATCTTTATCTTCCGTACCGGTATTATTCGGAATGTATGCTATACAAAGAAGCGGAAATGAAGAGTGAAGGGAGTAATAAGAACCCTGTACCTACGTTTCTCAGCTCAGAGTGTACAGACCATTCATGCCAGGAATGAATCCCATAAGTAAGAGGAGAAAAGCACTTAATCAATAGGATCGTGGGAAACGGAAACTTACGGTGGCATATTACTACCTATCCATCTATATATCTATACTAGCAAATGCACCCTACTTCGCTACTGTATTATACATTGTATACGGATTTCTCTATAAATTACTGGAAAGGCAGCGAGTAAGATTATATTAAACTAGCTGATGTACCCGTACTTCGCTACGGAATTCTACATTATATACAGAATTCTATGTTAAGTAGTGTACATCTTGTGAGCAAGATTGTATTATATTGCATAGCAACGTTACCCTAGAAACGCGACGGGGAAGTCACCAAACGTCTTTTCTCATGTGAAGACTGGGTTAGGGAATTTTCATTGTGATGGTAGGTCTGCTTGCCTACTCTGTCACAATCAGGTTGGGGAGTTTTCATTATAATGGCAGACACTCACTCTCCACCTGCTTTTTTGCATTCTCAGAAAGACTGCCTTAGTGGTTTTCCCAAGTGAAATGAACATAGGTCATTACAATGACGTCAGTAGGAATGGCGCGATTAAAAACAATATGAAATACTCGATCAAATGAAAACAACACATTTTCTCACTTTTAACGAACAGTACTACGCTGCCGATCCAACAGTCCAAAGTTCCAAAGCTAGAATGGCCAAGCTGCAAGCCTTGATCCGTGAACACTCTTCGTCTTTTTTCGTTCGGGGGGGGGGGGGTTCGAATAGCGGGGTGTCCCAGGAGGACAAATCTATACCCTTTTACTAATCTCTTTCCTAGGAGTACTCGATGAGTCGGAAAATCTCATTTCACTACACTGGTGGCGGAAAAATCTATCTGACTTGGAGGTAAATTTTTCCTCCAAGCCAGAGGAGAAAACCCCTCTTCACTGCTGATTTCGAACAAAATGAATGTAGAATTTAATAAAAGTGAAGAGAAAGACGCTTTTCTTACGTAACGTCTCTTTTCAGGGTTGAATGTTGAATTATTAATGAATTGTAGTGCTTTAATTTGGAATAGGCTTAAATTGTAATTCTAGACCAGGTCATACTACTATTACTAAGTGAGCCTCTGCCAAATCTGCACACTGCTCATTCAAAACAGCGCGTCAGAGTAGGAAGTGAATAGCTGGAATACTGATGAACCAGTGTGTTACGTACCAGCAGTATCAGACAATGTATGAACCAGAGGAATGGCATGCTAAAGAAAACTGTTTTTTAACTCCCCAGCTCTTTCCCGCCAATATTGAGTCAGGCTGTTATACTCGGTACGCAACAGCAATCCCATCTATCATAGTTGAGGTTACGATAAGAGGCAAAGAACATCACAACAAACAACGGTCAATGTAATGTTATTGTTGATCAATGTTATGCGCTTTCCATATTGTAGGCCTTCGCATTTAGTTTTCTTCCGCCTCTGAAATACTACTCTTATCACAGTCGGTACGGTAAAACTGAATAAAACATAAATCATCGGAAATTGTATTATGTAGTACTTTTCTATAGGAGCTATAACGAAGGTATTTAAAAATTAAATTTTAGGCGCCTACCCCTAAACTACCATTTCACCCAGGTTCAGTAAAATTGTTTATAGCTTAAACTACAGTTCTTTCTTCCCCGACTCCATATACCGATTTTCATTAAATTCTGTTCACCCATTTTCTCGTGGCTCGGTGTTGATGTGGGCTTAGCAACAAAAATCGAAATTCATGAATATCAGTGTTATCATAGCCGGTACAGTAAAATTGTATAAGACATAAATGATCGGAAATTTAATTCTATGTAACTTTAGTTATGTAGTATTTATCAACAGGACCACTTAAAATATAAATATTTGAGAATTGAATGTTAGGCCTTCCCCTAAACTACCATTTCACTCAGCGTGAATAAAATTATTTATAGCCTAGATTGTAGTGGCTCATCCCCCAACTTTACATACCGATTTTCATTAAATTCTCTTCAGCCGTTTTCAAGTGATGCGTGTACATACATACATACATACATACAGACAGACAGACAGAAATTACGGAAAAGAAAAAAGTGCGTTTCCTTGTTACTGTGGACATGAACGATACAGAAAAACCATTTTTTCAAATTCTGTGCAATGTACAGACAAAACTCTTATTTTACATATGTAGATTGCACATCTCTTAGAGCTATCCGAGAAACAAAACAGGAAGTTCACCATGCGTTGTTTCCGATGTGAGGTAGGCATTGGAGAAGTTTTGTTGATAATGGCAGACAACATTTCCCACTGCCAAACAAAATCGAGTTCGGGAGTTTTTACTATAACGGAAGGCTCACTTGGCAACTGTCATTCGCAGTAGAGGTGGAGAGTTTTTCATTATAAAGTCAGACCCCTTTTCCTAATGCCAGTCACAGTTGAGTTTGATTATAATCGAGAATGCAGCATCATCTGACGTATCAACAATCGAGACACGACAATAAATCATAGGACCAAAGTTGTAGATCTCTCCAAATTGAACGGCGATTGTGCTATCTGTTTCGTAAAACGCCTTACTGTTTAGCCACCAACTACCATGAAACGAAGGTCTGAACTGTCATTAAAATTCATCCATATTTCGATATACTCCGGGGTCAATAGTTATACTTGTTACGGGATTACCCGTGGAACGCAGAGGTGAAATAAGGTGCCGGGATGAATGAGTCTAACTACAATGTCAAGAAAAGAATTTAAAAACTTAACGGAAGGTTATATTTTTGAAAAACAACAACTTTAACAACTTTTCACTTAGTGAAATTACAATGACAAAAAAAAAATCCAAGATTTCAGAACTTTAACTCTCTTGAGCTTCAAACCCCTAGTCTTACAATTTTTCGAGCTCCTACCTCAAATTATCAAAACAAAATGTACACAAGGGCAGAAATCCCTCCATACATGGAGCGCTTGTTCCCAACTCACAACATCAACCCTCCCAGAGGCACTTTTACAACACTAGAAAAGAGCTGCCGTGCTCTCAGTTTTCCAAGCCTATTCAAGGCGATATCAAAAAATTACAATCACTTGCCATCAAGGCACAACTTACAAATTTGAAACAGGGGTATGTAGTTCCCAACCTATTAGGCCGTAGCGGAAAAGAACACGTTAAGTAAATGGCCCGAAACACAAATTGAATGGAGGCGTGTACTTGCACTCCTAGATATGAATTCTTAAAACCTAAAGGGCACTAGGCCGATGGAACAGGGGCTATTCCAAAACTATGGAGGTGACTCGTATAAGAATAAATTAGAACATTACGGAAAGGAAGAAAACCAGTTACCGAAACGTAGTCACCTCAAACCAATATGAAGGGGAGCTCGAGAGGGTACATCACTCTCTATTCCCGATTTACAGTTAAAGATTTTATGAAGTTATTACCTTAGCCGGCAGAAAGTTACATTTTTAGAAAAGTAGGTTACATAGTTAATGAGTCGGACCTTTCCCTCGTGTTAAACTGCGGAGTTAGCAAGAAAGTAAGATGTTAGGTGGCCATTACATTGCTGAAGAACTGCTGCCTGATAAAAGAGGCGCCGCCAGCCTCCAACTTGACACACACACTTAGTTAGATGACGATCAAATGGCCAAGAGACGTGAAAATCCGCAGTTTATAAACCCTCATGGAAGGTTCGAGATCATTCATGAATAATCAAAACACACCCACAGAATTTTATTGGTTGAGTTCAAAAGTGACACTCAGAATCGGAGAAGAAGCCTGTGATAGGCGGAAAATGAATTACAGGAATCCGTGATTGGCTAAATTCAAAACTGGCGGAAAGAAAAGATTAATATTGCCAACCCCAAAAACAAAGCAACATCAATTATTTAAGAAACTTATGAATACAAAACTTCTTTAAATCAAAAGTTCATTCACTTCGCACCAGGGTGCATGATCATAGTTTTTTTTTCAGTGACATCTATGGAAGAATGTCCAAACTTCTTGATGAAGGGTAAACGAAACAAGTAGAAATAGAGTCAGTTCAGGAAACTTCAAAATAACAAAATTTCATCAGATTTCTGTAGTGACATCTTCTGAGTAAAGGTTTAAGTAGGTCTAGTTCCAAGTTCACGGTTCCTCCAGTAGATGAGTTCTTTTAGGCGCAAGATTTAAATGTGCGGCGTAAGAGGTGTACCTGCCGGTACAATACATATGAACAGCTTGAAATATTTTCTCAAATAAATGAGTCCAGGTTTCGGGATTAGCACTCGCGCACATACCGAGTAATTAAGGATGAAAGTAACACAGTTAAGAAATTTGAAATCAATAGAAAATAGGATTATAACTGAGGACAGCCGTATAGGACAAATATGTAAATACGAAGTGAATATATTGGAAAATAAAGTGCACCTCAATTAATTGTGACTGTATGAGTTACGGATATGAGAAGGCGTTAAAAGAGGAGAAATTTAGGCGCAGAGATTCTCAGATAAATAGATAAGAGGCTGACTAATGGAGTTATTACTTAAGGCTAAAGAGGCAAGCCAGAGGCAAGAACTTAAAGCGGAAAGTGGAATAGAAATACAGTAAAAATGTTAGCAAATGCCAGAAAACACCTTACGCTGTGAAATAATGGCCTACACTCCGCGGTACTGTTCCAATATTAACAGCGCCCCTTAGTGTTATTCGAGGACAATCGTAACCTCCAACGGTATTCCGCCAATATCCCGAAAAATGGAGGAATAACGTCTTTCCTGCTTTCTAACCAAAGAACAACCACGAGCTTACAGGAATGATGACGAAAATGGCAATTCGTTACTTCCCTGCCATGGTAACCTGCAGGTTCGTTATCGGTCTATTGGGCACTCAATGCAGAGCATGATACCCGCAGAATACAGTACGTTTCTCCGTCATTTGAAGAGAAAGCGAAATTATGTACAAAAAGAAAAGTTGTTTATAATGAATGGACGTTTAACATATAGTCCACGGATTTTACAGAAAATCAATATTTAAGAGGAAATGGAAGAAAACTGTTCTGGTTTTCTTATAAACCCCCCATCCATTCAGATATTTCAAAGTCAGATGCATATCGAAACCTTCCTCGGCATGAGTATACTCTAAATATGAAGTTGAGATTTATCCAGCCGTTTCGCCACGAAAAATGAAAACCACTGATACGGTCTTGAGTTGACCTAAAACGGATAAATATCTGAAAAAATGGCAAAACAAAACAAATTACATACAGCGCACCCGCTAAAACTTTATTTATATAGATAATAATAATAATAATAATAATAATAATAATAATAATAATAATAATAATAATAATAATAATAATAACCCTTTCAAACCTGAAAAAACTGGAGGTGTGAATTTTTGCTTATACGCC
Source organism: Anabrus simplex (assembly GCF_040414725.1). Classification (NCBI taxonomy): domain Eukaryota; kingdom Metazoa; phylum Arthropoda; class Insecta; order Orthoptera; family Tettigoniidae; genus Anabrus; species Anabrus simplex. The sequence continues at coordinate 312,726,402 of NC_090271.1, forward strand.
AAAAACTGACCAAAATGCTCTTAAAATACATATATTAGTAGTTTATTTTAGAAAATAAAAACTAACATCTGAAAAAGCACCCACACAATTCTACATGTAAGGACTTATTTCATTACTCACAAAAAAGTCAACTGAGTACATGCTACATGATGAAATGTTCTATGTCACGGTGTGGAATGATTTAGAACAATTAAAATCTTTCTTAAAACACAAGTATACAATATATTTCTTACACTGAGTACGAGTTTTGCTTCTAGAAGTTCTTTTGGAGGCAGCACCCGGCACTCCCGTGTGCATTGTCTATACGGAAACATAGCCCGCAGAATTGTGCTCATCAACATTCAAAACCTCACGGTATAATGTACAATGTTATATCTTCACAATTTACGTTCACTTACCAATTTACACACTTCATTAATTGCATTATGATATTAAAATTCTCCATTAAAATAAATTATATTAATAAGCACTTACTTTTGGCATTACGGCTTCCCGCCATCCTGCAGATCAACTGTATTTTTAAACTCTTCTTCCTGAACCTTGTGGTCAAGCGTTAAATAAAAGCAACTGAAGTACATGCTACGTCTCCCTCACAAGCACTTCAGTCCAGTCTAGCGCCAAGAAAACGTCAAATACGCTCAGACATTAAGGGAAAAATTGCAGCAATAATACATTTCGAAGTGTGTATATTTGCCTGTCAGTGTTTCTTCACGTAAAACCTAATAGAATGATGAAGCTCAAATTTGGCAGGGTTATGGCTATTATACTTGGCTAACTCACAGGCTACTTCCTATCATGCTATCTTTTAAGTGGGCTATGTAGGAAATTTGGAAAGGGAATCACAGTCCAAGGAGAGGAAATCAAAACCTTGAGATTTGCCGATGATATTGTTATTTTATCTGAGACTGCAGAAGATCTCGAGAAGTTGCTGAATGGTATGGATGAAGTCTTGGGTAAGGAGTACCAGATGAAAATAAATAAGTCCAAGACAAAGGTAATGGAGTGCACTCGAACGAAGGCAGGTGATGTAAGAAACATTAGATTAGGAAATGAAGTCTTAAAGAAAGTAGATGAATATTGTTACTTGGGTAATAAAATAACTAACGATGGCAGAAGTAAGGAGGACATAAAATGCAGACTAGCACAAGCAAGGAAGAGCTTTCTTAGGAAAATAAATTTGCTCACTTCAAACATTGATATCGGAATCAGAAAGATGTTTTTGAAGACTTTCGTGTGGAGCGTGGCATTGTATGGAAGTGACATATGGACGATAACTAGCTCAGAAAGAAAGAGAATAGAAGCTTTTGAAATGTGGTGTTACAGAAGAATGTTGAAAGTTAGATGGATAGATCGAATCACATATAAAGAGATACTGAATCGAATTGTTGAGAGGAGATCGATTTGGCTAAATTTGACTAGAAGAAGAGATAGAATGATAGGACACAGCTTAAGACACCCAAGACTTGTTCAGTAGGTTTTTGAAGGAAGTGTAGGTGGTAAGAACGGTAGGGGTAGACCAAGGTATGAATATGACAAGCAGATTAGAGCAGATGTAGGACGGAATAGTTACGTAGAAATGAAAAGGTTAGCACAGGATAGGGTGGCATGTAGAGCTGCATCAAACCAGTCTATGGTCTGATGACTCAAACACACGACATGTAGGAAAAGAAAATGTGAAGCAATTCAGAGGAAAACGTACGCTTGGGACCCTTGAAACTTAAAAAGCTGCCTAAAGGGTTAGTCCCACTGTGCGAGGGAGCGAACCATATGCACTTGAAATTTGATTTGCCAGAAAAATATTTGTACGAGTTTTTGTTCGTAACTCTAATAATTTCTAGAGAAGGCTGTTTCTGTTGTGGCGCATACTTTTGAGGATTGAAGTGTGATGTTCTTACTTTCATTGCACGATAACAAATTATCCCACATGTGTTCCTAGAATAAAATAATACCGGCCGAGTTAGCCGTGCGGTTAGGGTCGCTCAGCTGTGAGCTTTGATCCGGCAGATAGTGGATTCGAACCCCACTGTTGGTAGCCCTGAAGATGATTTTCCGTGTTTTCCTATTTTCACACCAGACAAATGTTGGGGCTGTACCTTAACTAAGGCCACGGCCACTTCCTTCCCACTCCTGACCGTTTCATATCCCATCGTCGCCATAAAACCTATCTGTGTCGGTGCGACGTGAAGCAAATAATAATAAAATAATAAAGAATAAAATAATATTTGTCCGCCTCTGCATTGTAGTGATAAGCGTGATTAGCTGCCACCCCGGAGGCCCGGGCTTGATTCCCGGCTCTGCCGCGCAATATGAAAAGTGGTATGAGGGCTGGAACGGGGTTCACTCAGCCTCGGGAGGTCAACTGAGTAGAGGCGGGTTCGATTCTCACCTCAGCCATCCTCGAAGTGATTTTCCGTGGTTTCCCACTTCTCCTCCAAGCAAATGACGGGATGGTACCTAACTTAAGGCCATGGCCGCTTCCTTCCCTCTTCCTTGTATATCCTTTCTAATCTTCCCATTCCCCCACAATGTCCCTGGTCAGCATAGCAGGTGAGGCCGCCTGGGAGAGGTACTGGTCCCCCTCCACAGTTGTATCCCCAAACGTCTCCCGCTCCAGGACACTGTCCTTGAGGCGGTAGAGTTGAGATCCCTCGCTGAGTTCGAGGGAAAAATCGACCCTGGATGGTAAAACATATTAAGAAAGATGGAAAATAATATTAATCATAAACATTTTTCCTTCGATTTTGTACTTACGAACACACGTATTAAGAAACCGCTTTATCACCACAGAGGCAGTCTTCCTGAGGATGTTACAAGGCAGGTAGAGAGTGAGTGTCTTCCATTATAATGAAAACTGTCCAACTCGACTGTGAATGGCAGTGAGTAATTGGGGCCTGCCATTACAATGAAAATTCCCTAACCCTGTCTTCACATGACAAACGACATATCGCGACTTCCCCATCGTGTTTCTGGTGTAACGCCGAAAATAAAATCTTACTCACAAAGTGTACTTTACTTCATCTAGAATTCTGTACACAGGGGCGTAACGCAGAGGGGCAGTGCAGGGGATAGGCCCGACCACTCCGAGTTTTGGAGTTTAAAACTTGTCATTAATTGTGGCAAACATGTAAATGAAAATTTTAGGTAACTCATTGTTTAGCTTTCATTTTGAACTTCGTATTTGATGCTTCCATTATTATAAGTTATTCTTCAAAAAGCAATCATCCTGAACCAATGGAGTTCATTTCTGAGCTTAACATTTTGCGACAGCGATATTTTTTCCAACAGTAGACAGAGTACTGAAACTGTTTGCTGTCTTACCACTGACACACCAGAACGCTCTTTTACATCCCTGAAATATTTAGAAGGTTATTTGTAGAATATGACTCCACAGGAAGGATTGAATTTGTTAGCTTTCTTGTATATACACAAAGAAAAGCAAGTGACCGTAGAAAGTATAATCCATGCGCTAACTCCCAGGAGACGCCTGCTCTTGTCAACATCAACATGAATACGAGTGGATCTTAATTACAGTAAATCAATTGTGTTATTTTGAAAGTTTTAATTAAGTGATTCTAATTTCACAATATGCACCCAACATTATTTTATAGAAGTCCTCATAATTTAATACCGAGCTCGATAGCTGCAGTCGCTTAAGTGCGGCCAGTATCCAGTATTCGGGAGATAGTAGGTTCGAACCCCACTGTCGGCAGCCCTGAAAATGGTTTTCCGTAGTTTCCCATTTTCATACCAGGCAAATGCTCGGGCTGTACCTTAATTAAGGCCACGGCCGCTTGCGTTCCACTCCTAGCTCTTTCCTGTCCCATCGTCGCCATAAGACCTATCTGTGTCGATGCGACGTAAAGCAACTAGAAAAAAAAGCATTATTTAATATTTAATATCCCCCCTCCCCCGGAAATAATTTCTGCGTACACCCCTCTCTATATACAATGCAGAATGTTGCAGTGAATCACCGGTACTTCAGCTAGTAACAGTAATCATAATTTTTTTCCAGTAATGGAAATAAAGTGGTAGTAAATATGATTTATACTGTATGGTTTCTTAATGAAGAGCCCGAGGTCAGACTCCGTACTCGTCTGGTATTCAGTCCCATATCTTTGCTGCACTTACTGTGAGGTTGTGGTCAGGATCTTCCTCTGGTGAGAGCAAATGTTTAGTAAATTAGTCTTTGAGAGCTTCGTAAACCTGGGTGCTAGGTACTGAGAGTGTTGTACAGCAGACACTTAACAAGAAGTTTCCTACTCGTTTGCAGATCAATGACAGTTGGTTAAGATGTGGAGAGATGCCTTGACACGGTTTCACACTTAAAATGAAGAGAAACCAGGAATTAAGAGTTTGTTCCACCCTAACTGTGAGTTAAGATCGCTATGCTGTGCATAACAACACAGAAGTCGAATAGAAGCCGTATATGAGTGTTGATTATGAAATTAGTTTTGCTAGGGGCAGGAATTTCCTGACTCTTTGCAATGGATGGAGGGATCGATACACTCTCGAACATATCTTACATGCTCTGCCCGTGAGAGGCCTTAGTCGAGAATAACACGAGGGTTTTTATACTATTTTGCTCAGTGCATATTAAAAAACTTAGAGTTTTGTCTGTACATTGGTCAGAATATAAAATTAATGGTATTCATGTATCGTTCGTGTCAACAGTAACAAGTAAATTTGAATTTTCCATAATCTATATAATTATGTACGTACGAGGGTAAATCAATAAGTATCTTAAATTTTGCTCTAATTGCCTTTACGTTGGCTCAATGGCATTTTGTGCTCACCAGCCGTTAGATGGCACCGTTGTCTACGTCTGTGGTAGGTTTCAGCGGTATCAGATCAATACAGTTTGCACTGTTGCAATGTAAAAATGGCCGCGCCACTTTCTGTTTGCACCAGGGAAGAACAGCCTTCCGTAATCCGTTTTTTGTGGTGTGACGATGTACCAGGAGCGGAACTTCATAGAATATATTCAGCACAATACGGGGACAATGTTTTGCCACGGCTGAATTTGGACGCCCGGAGCCTTCCTCATCCTTCACGCTCGTGCGACCCCTTTTGAACCGTTCAGTCCATTAGTAAACACTTTGCTGTGGCAAACCATTATCCACGTATTATTCTGAAAGTCTTCTATTAATTTCCGCTCTTGGTACACACTCAGACCACAATAAAACCTATTACGGAACATTGTTCTTCCTTGGTGAAAGCATAAAATGAAGCGACCGTTTTTACGTCGCAAGCTGTACTGATCTGATAACGCTGAAACCTACCACAGACGTAGACAGCGGTGCCATCTAGCAGCTGGTGACCACACAACGCCACAGAGCTAATCTAAAGACAATTATTAGAGCAATATTTGTAGATACGTCCTGACTTTCCTACGTATGTATGTCTGTATATAAGTATGTATGTAAGCGCATCACGAGAAAATGGCTGAAAAGAATGTAACGAAAATCGGTATGTAAAGTCGGTTAACGAGGCACTACAATCTAGGCTATATCATTGTAATCACGCTAAGTGAAATGGTAGTTTAGGGGAGGGCCTAAAATTTAATTCTCAAATATCTACGTTTTTAGTGGTCCTATCATATTAGGCCTACTCCAGGACTAAAGATATATAGAATTAAAATGTTGATAATTTACTTCTTATTTTGACCGTACCGGCTATGATAATAGAAACATTCATGTATTTCTATTTTTGTTGCTAAGTCCATATCAACACCGAACCACGAGAAAATGAGTGAACAGAATAAAATGAAAAGCGGTACGTAAAGTCGAGGAATAAGGCACTGCTGTCTAGGCTATAAATAATTTTAGGGGAAGGCACCTAAAATTAATTTTTAAATACCTACGTTATTGATCCTAGAGAAAAGTTATAGGGAAGACAATTTCCGAACATCGCAAAGGAACGATCCCTTAAATAATAAAACAATAGGGACGTTAGATGATGCCTTAATAGTCAGATAAAAACTAAATGTGAATGCCCACAATATCGAAAGCTCATAAAACTGTTCAACAATATAATTACATTGACCATTGTTGTGATGTGATTTGTCACTCATCTCCAATAGATGGGATAACTGCCCCGCCCTATATGATTGTGCCGTCAATGGCGGTTACTGCACCTAGTTGTGTCATATAACGCAATCTCAGGTTCCCGTTTCCGGTATTCATTCGGGAGATAGTGGGTTCGAATCCGAACGCCGGCAGCCCTGAAAATGGCTTTCCGTGGTTTCCCATTTTCACAGCAGGCCGCCTCCTTCACTCTTCTAGCCTTTCCATACCATAAGACCTATCTATGTCAGTGCGACGTAAAGAAACTTATAAAAATATTTATAATATTCAGGAAGGTGTAGAAAGAAGGAATAGTAGAAGTAGGCCAAACAGATCATAGTGGATGTAGAATGCGATATAGATTTTATTGATGAGGAGGCATGAAGGGCTGTATCAAACCAGTCTATGCACGCACAACCCTAACAACTTACTGGAAATACAATTCAAGTGTCACCCACTTCCTGCACTTTTCCCAAAAATGTAAGATGCTTCAAGAGCAGACTCCAGCATTCTGTAAATAGTGTGTGCCGGGAGAGCCGTGCAGTTAGGGTCGCGCTGCTGTGAGCTTGAATCCGGGAGACAGCCGGTTCGAACCCCACTGCCGGCAGACCTAAAGATGGTTTTCCGTGCTTTCCCATTTTCACACCAGGCAAATGCTGGGGTTGTACCTTAATTAAGGCCACGTCCGCTTCTTCCCCACTACTAGGCCTTTCCTATCACATCGTCGCCATAAGACTTGTCTGTGTCGGTGCGCCGTAAACAAATAGAAAAGAAAATATGTGTACATTTCTATGTGATCGTGCCATATTTTAATGCACTGTAAATTGTAGTGTTAAGGCATCTGAAATACACCAGTGTACAAAAGTTAAGCATAATCAGGAATGTTAGACGGATTGCTGAACAAACGGAAGCTGACTCACACATCATATGTCAAACTACTCATCCAAGAAAACCGTGTAAGAAAGGTTCTGAGAGCTAAGATACACCTTTGACAACAACAAGTAACAAAACTTGGGAAAGTCTTCCACAACAAAATATGCTGTTAATAGGGTGTATGGTTACCCCTAACGGCCACACATGTTCGCAGCGATGTGGCATGCTCTCTATCAAATGGTCCAAGAGCTCTTGTGGCAGTCGATCCCATTCCTCCGAAAGGGCAATGCGAAGGTCTTGGAGGGTCGTTGGTGGAGTCTGTCGGGATGCAATTCGCCTCCCCAGTTCATTCCTGGCATGTTATATAGGATTGAGATCCGCAGAACTCGCTGGCCAGTCCATGCGATTAATGTCTTCCCCAGCCAGACATTTATCCACCAGAGCAGCGCGGTGCGGTCGGGCATTATCGTCCATTAAGAGGAAGTCTGAACCAACCATACCTCTGAAGAGTCGAACATGTGTTCTCAATACCTCATCTCTGTATCTCCGAGCGTTAACAGTGTTCCTCCGAACACCCATGAAGATGTGCCATTCCACAAGATGCCGCTCCACATCATGACGCCACCACCACCATGCTGGTCCCATTCCACGATGTTCCTGTGGTTGTATCGGCTACCCGGTTCTCTCCAGATTAATATGCGACGGGAATCGTTCTGCAAACTGAAGCGGGTTTTCATCTATGAAGAGCACATGCCTCCATTCATTCATGGTCCAGTTTCGATGTTTACGGCTCCCCGGTAAACGGGCTCTTCTCTGTGCCAGAGTAAGCGGGACGCGCACCGCTGGACGTCGTGCAAAGAGCCATGCTGTTCTGAGCCTCCGGTACACAGTTTGCCGGGAAACGGCAACCCCTTAGACGGCTGCAAGCTCTGCCGAGAATTGTCTTGCAGGTGCCCTCCGGTTTCGTCGGATGGTCAAGGCCAGATATCGGTCCTGCTGTGGGGTGATTACCCTTGGTCGACCTGGTACTGGCCTACAAACAACACCTCCTGTGTCTCGAAATCGTCTCCAAAGCCTGGAAATGACACTTTGTGGCACAGTCAAGGATACGGTGACTTCGGTTTGTGTCTGGCCTGCTTCCAGGCGGGCGAGTATTCCACCCTGCAAAACAGGGTCCAAATGGCGTCGTTGTGCCATTATGTTGTCACGTTCCCCACGAGCGAGGCTACACTCCGCACACTATAACAGGGCAAACACGACTGAAGGAATATGGGGCGCAGGCACTGGCTGTGTTTACCTTGTGGTTACGCCGCTAGTCAAATCATGGAACACTCCTCTCCTATACAGAGCGAATACGTAAGGTTGGTAGGTGCATATGTCGTGCGATTTGCGGTCTATTTCCTGTTGCCCTGCTTACTCGTAACTTATGCTTAACTTTTGGACACTAGTGTATTTAAGCTATGTGGGAATTTGTATAAGAAGGGGCTGTTTTTACAATGCTAAGATAATAGCAATTGGGCCGCTCAGTCTACTGTAAGTGATAGCGTAAAATTGTGAAATACTTAAGGTACGTGTGAATTTGTACATGACGGTGTAATTTTAAGCTAGTAGTAAGCTCATCCTAAGTCGTAGTGATAGGCACTGGAAATACTGAAGTTGTATGTAAATATGTATAGCATGATGCTGGTTTTAGAATGTTAAAGGGAAAAGCAAAGTCACCTCCGTACATGAAGGTCCTTGGAGGAGTGGAAGGTAAAGGCTTCCACCATTGTCAACCTCGGCACGTGATGGGATGGAGTGGTTAGCTATACGACCGGCCGCATTTGCCCCCAGCAATTAACCTGGTACTCATTTTTGGTGTAGGCTGAGTGAACCTCAGGGCCATATGCACCTCCGGAGGTGGAAATCTCTTTTCTTAAATTTTACGACTTCCCGACGGGGATTAGAACCCGCGTCCTTCCGAGCGAATCGAGCACGCCTTTACCGCCTCGGCCAGGCAGCCCTTTTGGGAATGTGAAACCAGTAGTATTTCTTGTACTATTTTCTCTCCATGGAATTGGTTGCTGTAGTTGTTGTTGTGTAATTATGTTTTAACACTACTTTGTTAACACGCTACTGTAAGTGATCATTGTCGCCGGGATATTTCCCAATTGCGATGCACTTGTTAATAAATAATAAAAAAATATTCTGGTACTTTCGATAAGAGAAGGGTCACGAAACTTTTGGAGCTGATTATTTCCGACTGGAAATTTAAGTGAGTGTTGGTCTCCGTTCAAGAACTGATGACTGCCTAGAACAGAAGCTAGTGGTGCAGAAATCATGATCGTGATATTGAAAAAGTACTCTTGTCGAGAAGCAATTGCGTCCTTGCTCGAAGTGAAGAGTGGACGGCTGATTGACTGTTCCTCTCCTTAATTGGAAGAGCTTTTAAGTCCTGTGCTTAAATTGCAGCCTAATATCACACGGGTGCCAAATTAAAGAGAAGTTTTCAGGTTTACGGTGGGAGTCACTAATGAAGTGGCTCCAATCAGATAATCGTGCCGGAGCAGAATTTACAAGTCATTAAATTATTTTTACCTAACTTCTTTCATCACGTAAATGTATCCGTAGTCTGGGTAAGGGAAGCTCATTAGTTAATTGAATTATCTGTGAGAGACTCGTACAAACTAGACAACAGGCTGCCAGACTCATTGCATGACCCGCATGGCTGTCGAGCTACTTCCAAGTCTCTTAAATTAGCTAACTGGCTTTTAGTGCCCTATATTTCGTGGTCTTATACGGGCGGTTTTGGAGAGATTTATTGAGATTTCTAATATATCATTCTTGACATAAAAGACTTCAGGTCAGGACGAACTAGCACTATGACAATACAATCTTCAGTAAAATATCAAGGGTAATTCCGATACTAGTCAATAGTTTTCTTCTACTTTAGAAAATACTATTCCCGGACGAGTTGGTTAAGGTCGCGTTGCTGTGAGCTTGCATCCGGGAGATAGTGGGTTTGAACCCCACTGTCGGCAGCCCTGGTAGATGGTTTTCCGTGGTTTCACATTTTCAGACCAGGCAAATGCTGGAGCTGTACCTTAATTAAGACCGCGGCCGCTTCCTTTCCATTCCCAAGCCTTTCCTAGCCCATCGTCGCCATAAGACCTATCTGTGTCGATGCGACGTGAAAGATATAGCAAAATAAAGTTAGAAATATGATATGGGGACCTGCGTGTAATTTGGACCGATAATACGTTTTATATTTGCAAGCTTGGTCACCCCTTATCTAGGCGAAGTCAACAAGACAACGGGCAGTAGCTTTCTTCCTGGAAGTTTTTTTTTTTTTTTTTTTTTTTTGGCAACTGGCTTTACGTCGCAACGGCACAGATAGGTCTTGTGGTAACGATGGGACAGGAAAGGCCTAGGATTGCTTAGCAAGCGGGCGTGGCCTTAATTAAGGTACAGCCCCAGGATTTGCATGGTGTGAAAATTGGAAACCACGGAAAACCATTTTCAGCGCTGCCGACAGTGGGGCTCGAACCCACTATCTCCCGGATGCAAGCCCACAGCTGTGCACCCCTAACCGCACGGCCAACTCGCCCGGTCGTCCTGGAAGTTGCTTTGCTAATGGATTTAAGTTTGAAGGGGGAAGAGGAAAACAATATTAATACTCACATTCCTTATAAGCTTATATCCGACTCGTTGGCTGAATGGTCAGCGTACTGGCCTTCGGTTCAGAGGGTCCCAGATTCGATTCCCGGCCAGATCGGGGATTTTAATCGCTTCTGATTAATTGTCCTGGCTCGGAGACTGGGTGTTTGTGACCGTCCCTTCCCACCACTCTCCTCTTCATATTCAGACAACATACCACACTACCAACCAACACAGAAACACGCAAAAGTGATATCAAAATCCCTCCATATAGGGTTGGCGTCAGGATGAGCATCCGGCCGTAAAACAGGGCCAAATCCACATGTGCGACATAGTTCGCACCCGCGAATCCGCAAGTGTGGATAAATCGGTAGGAAAGAAGAAGAAGAAGTTTCCTTATAAGCTTGTACGGTGACAAGGAAGTGAACTGTGTAGTAGTTATTTCAGCCAAGAGGGTGTCTACCTTTACTGTAAAATACTGATGAAATATCTAGATAAATTTTAACATTGTTTCATTCATCAATTTTAAATACTTTGCATGTAATTTAGTTTTTTATTAAATCTTTACATGCGGTGTGTAATTTGGACCGCGTTAACATTGTAATAATTACGTTTCTTCGTTTTTTTACTCGTGGTTCTAGAAGAATTCGTTTTATCATTTGAGGCCGGGCCCGCGATGTTGGGGTAGCATGTCTCCCTCTTAACCCGAGGCCCCCGTTTACATTCCCGACCAGTTCGGTGTTTTTACCAGGATCTGAGAGCTGATTCGAGGACAATTTGCCTACGTGATTACAACTGAGGAGCTATCTGTCGACATTGCATGTTAAAAGTACATGATGACGATTGGATTCAGTGGAATCGTTGCAAAAAGTGGGCTCATGGAAACTGCACCAAAATTCAGGATGAATTGTTTGATCATTGTCCTACATGCTACAAGTGACGACCACAATTCATATTTTCATGTTTTATTGCCCATTATTTCATAATGAACGCATTAAATAACTTGTAGGTGTTTATTTACCAGTCCAAATTACACGATCACCTCATGTCTTTGGTTCTAATTGAGGTACGAAGTTCATTTTGGCCTAAAAGCACTCAGTATATCAAGCGCTTTCTTTTGAGTTAATAACGACTTAATTTGGTAGATTCTGAGAAAAGTTATGAGTACATTTGTCTCCGTGACGAAGATCTTTGAAAGACTTTTTAACAGTTCGACGCGTAGTATTGTTCCAAGGAACGTTTAATTGAATTTCTTTGTGTGATGTATTTTCAAGTGTTTTGTTGACATAATATTATATTCTATTACCACAGCAGATCATGTGCTTTATTTCATTAACTCGAAACTTTGCAAATAAATCCGAGCGGATAGTAACGAACAACACCATACTTTGTACAATGCGGGCGGAGCCAGTGGGAAAGGCTAGTTACTTTTGAACAAAACCTATAGATAATATTAACATTATTTTAACCAAATCATTTGATACATTGTAATAATTATTGTGTATAAAATTTGAGAAATTTTCGTTAAGGTCAATAGAGTTCTTAACGTTTACAGTTAAGTGATACAAGATACACAGACTTCCCCTATGCGCTCCATACAGGGCTGGAGTCAGTGTGGTATCCGGCTGTGAAGTTAGGCTTAATCCACATTAGTGACGATCCCAGATAATGGAGAAAAGGTGCTTGCTTGATGATGTTTGTTGTTTAAAGTTGCCTAACATCAAATGTCATCGGCCCATGGAGAAAAGGACCAGAAAAGTACCGGTACAAGAATAAGTAAGATAGGGGGCTTATATTCGTCCCCTTAGCAGATTTGAGCTTGTATAAATTCAGGAATATGATGGACAAGGCTAAAAATTGGTATATATATTACCGGCACTGAATATATTCCACACTTACGGGCAAGTTACAATGAAAATATTATAGCGTAAGGTGTCCGACTCGTTGGCTGAACGGTCAGCGTACTGGCCTTCGGTTCAGAGGGTTCCGGGTTCGATTCCCGGCCGGGTCAGGGATTTTAACCTTAATCGGTTAATTCCAATGGCACGGGGGCTGGGTGTATGTGTTGTCTTCATCATCATTTAATCCTCATCATGACGCGCAGGTCGCCTAAGGGAGTCAAATAGAAAGACCTGCACCTGGCGAGCCGAACCCGTTCTTAGATATCCCGGCACTAAAAGCCATACGACATTTCATTTCATAGCGTAAGGTAATCAGTATTTGGCATAAATACTACAAAAACTAAACTACCAAAAATATGTTCGTAATTTCGCACCTCATCAAATTTATGGAAATTACAACTAATTTAATATATATTCTTTTTTAACCTTACCAAACACTTTCCCTATAATGAATTACTAGAAGCCATTTATTGTGTTCTTTCAGCGTTGCTCGTGGGATGTTAAACGCTTTACTTGTCCCTGACTGCCTTAGTAGCATTTTTCATAGACTCCTTATCGCACTGCTTGCGTTTTCCCATCGGAAGATATCAAGTAAAATGAAGGGGGACGAAATTACGAACATTTCCTGGTTAATTGTAATGGCCGCTACAGTAACTCACGACAACCACCTTGCTGTAGCGATTACACGCTAGGAACTACACCACATGACAAAAATGCAGTCCAGCATTTCTTACACATGTGTCAGTGCTCATTCTAGGAATAACAGGTTCTTAATTTGAATGCTGCACTGACTCAGCTCAGCATGAAAAGTAAAACCTCCTTATTACACGGAAACTAAACGTGGTGCACACAAACAACTCTCACAGCAAGACAACGGGATGAGACTATGCATGTGCGCCCGGTTAAACATTAGTAACCGACCGTCCAAACTGGAAATCCCTAGGGAGACGAAATGAAGTGCGGGGACGGAATTTGGCCTCTACCTTACTGTAGTACATCCTCATTCACGCAACAACATGTAGACTATATGAAATAAGTCGAAGGATTTCAATAGACACAAAAAGGTAAAACTTTATCAAAACGTAACAGCAAGAGGTGCAATTTCTGCAAGTCTATCACTTCTGTGTATTTGATCACACTTAAAACTCGTTATTTTTTCTGTTTACAAGTGTGCCTGTATTTACCTGGGCATTTAGTATTTCCATTCTCAACATGAAGGACAAAGCGGAACTCGGTGCCAACGAAGGTTACGTCGTTATAATGTTCTTACTTTTGTATAATGCAGAATCTCCTCAGCGCGGAAACGGATGTGTGAAATGAAAGAAATCCTTAAAATCTATTTTTACAATGCGGAAAATATTAGGAACTGATGTAGTTCTACGTACAATATTTGTGCTTTTCTAGTGATCAAGCTCATTGTTTCAACAAACTGGCGCACGTGTTTGGTGAGAGTGGTAATACAGATGGTGGAAAGAATGAAGTGACTGAAAACGCATCGGCAATATCCAATTTGTGTCAAGCTAGAAACGTATCCTACGAGGTAAAACTTCATTGGAAGCGACGAACTTACGGCACACCATGTTTTCGAATCAGGTACAGTGCATTTAACAGGAAGAAAGGCCGAGTAAGAGGAGGAGAAGGAAGAAGAAGGAATCGAGCAACAAGATGATGTGCAAAACAAGATCCGTGACTTTTGGCCACTCAGTGTATAGTGTTGTAATAGCTATTTGTTTCTCGTCGCACCGGCACAGATAGTTCTTATGGCGACGATGGGATAGGAAAGGCCTAGGAATGGGAGGGAAGCGGCCTTGGCCTTAATTAAGGTACAGCCGTAGCATTTGCCTTGTGTGAAAATGGGAAACCACGGAAAACCATCTTCAGGGCTGCCGACAGTGGGGTTCGAACCCACTATATCCCGGATACAAGCTCACAGCTGCGCGCTCCTAACCGCACGGCCAACTCGCCCGGTGTGTTGTGATGGTGCTAATGTGATATACTTTGTATCATTCTGTGTGTAACAATACAGCGTAATAATAATAATTAACAAATCAGTGGGTCCGCCTCTGTGGTGTAGTGGTTAGCGTGATTAGCTGCCACCCCCGGAGGCCTGGGTTCGATTCCCGGCTCTGCCACGAAATTTGAAAAGTGGTACGAGGGCTGGAACGGGGTCCACTCAGCCTCGGGAGCTCAACTGAGTAGAGGTGGGTTCGATTCCCACCTCAGCCATCCTGGAAGTGGTTTTCCGTGGTTTCCCACTTCTCCACCAGGCGAATGCCAGGATGGTACCTAACTTAAGGCCACGGCCGCTTCCTTCCCTCTTCCTTGTCTATCCCTTCCAATCTTCCCATCCCTCCACAAGGCCCCTGTTCAGCATAGCAGGTGAGGCCGCCTGGGCGAGGTACTGGTCATACTCCCCAGTTGTATCCCCCGACCAAGAGTCTGAAGCTCCAGGACACTGCCCTTGAGGCGGTAGAGGTGGGATCCCTTGCTAAGTCCGAGGGAAAAACCGAACCTGGAGGGTAAACAGATGATGATGATGAACAAATCAGTGGACTACAGTACAACGTACATCAATCTGGGCAACCAAACGTCATACGTTTACTGCTTTAAGGAAAACAACCGATGTTCTTTGTAATGCGGAATCTTGTCTAATTCGGAAAGAAATTTGGTCCGTTGGGATTCCCCTTTGAGCAAGTTTTACTGCAGTGAAATAGTGCTGCAGGAAGGGCTGCCTAGTTGAGGCGGTAAAGGAGTGCTCGGGTCATCCAAAAGGACATGGCTTCGATTCATCTTCAGGAAGTCAAAAACTTTAAGAAGAAAGATTTCGAATTTTGAATGTGCACATGGCCCTGAGGTTCACTCATACCGCAGCAAGAATGAGTACCAGGTTAATTCCTGGCCGGGCATAGAGCTAACCACTCTACCCCACTCCTACGACATCCTTCACCGTACAGTGGAGCTGACGCAGCGGGTGAGGGGAAGGGAAACTTGAGGTTGAGGCTGCGGTAGAGAAAGAGCAGTAAGATTATTTACAAAAAGCCCAGTTTACTTATTTATACTTTTAAAAGTACAACTCTATTTTCAGAGTACCATCAAACTGCGTCCCGTGTTAATTGTCTTCCTGGGGCCATTTTCTCTGAATGTAGCAGACGGCCAGAACATTTGCGATTAGAACGTGTGGATTAGCAGTGAAATACGTGACAATGGAACATATCCTACGCGTGAACGTGCCTGAAATCGTATCCATACAAAGGAAACGAACAGGAAAATTCTTAGAAAATATCCCTAAATAGAAACAGGTTTTTATTCCTCAGCGAGGAATTTAAAGTGCACAGCATTTAGATATTCATTAAAACATTTCTGGTTAGAAACCTGATTTGGCTTTCAAATTTCTCACATGCCTGTGTCTAATACGATTCTAGTAGAAGGAAGGAAAAGTGCATATTTCGAAATTGATTACTCTCTCTCCCTGAATGGAAGGGAAATGAAAACGTTTCATGATGATGTACATAAAGATTAATATCATGCAATGAATGTCATCATCCTTCGATTCTACCTGTGTTTTGATTGACTATTTCTTTAAAGCAGTTATTGTGACTTAACTATAGTAGTTAGACACATAGCATGTCGGACTCCTTTGCGGGTGATGATGAGTGCCATAAACATGTAGTACATTATAGACATGATACAGTATAGGCTTTTGTGCTTATGTCGTGTCAAGAAAATAAGGTGAAATTCTTTACGTTTCACAGAGATCTGTATTCTGCGTCATCAGCAGAAAATCTCGACTGTCCACGTGAAAGGCTTTTAATTGTTGTTTAAGAAACCTTTCTTGTGGACAGTCGAGATTTTCTTCTGATGACGCAGAGCATGGTTTTCTGTGAAACGTAAATAATTTCACCTTATTTTCTTGACACGGCATAAACCCAAAAGCCTATACAGTATCATGTCTATAAGTACGGGCCGTGAAATCATCAATGGCAACATGTAGTACATTATTTTTTGTATCATCAATCGTTTTTGCATCGGAACTTTATAGGCAAATTTTTGATACTTTGGGTTACATTATTTCAATTTTTGTACGGATCTCTTAATAGTTTTGAAAATAAAATACAGCCCATGTTACTCATTGGTAATGTAGCTTTCTATAGGTGAAAGAATTTTTAAATCGGTTCAGGAGTGTTTGAGTTTATCCATTACAAATAAATATATACAAATATGCATATATTTTCTCTTTATAACATTATCCGTTTAAAGTCCAGTGTTTGTTTCTCCTCCGCATCCAGCAAGCGATCCCAACTCTACCGCCTCAAGGACAGTGTCCTGGAGTGTGAAACACTTGTTCGGGGATACAACTGGGGATAAGTAGCAGGCCTGCTGTGCTGAGCAGGGGCCTTGTGAGGGATGGGAAGATTGGAAGGGGATAGAAAATAAAGAAGGAAGGAAGCGGCCGTGGCCTTAAGTTAGGGACGATGCCGGCATTTGGCTGGAGAAGAAGTGGGAAATAACGGAAAACCACTTCGAGGATGGCTGAGGAAGGAATCGAACCCCTTCTACTCAGATGACCTCCAAGGCTGAGTGGACCCAGTTCCAGTCCTCGTACCACTTTTCAAATTTCGCGGCAGAGACGAGCATCGAACCGGAGCCTGAGGGACTGACAGTTAATCACGATAACCACTACACCGCAGAGGCGGGCATAAAATAAAATAACTAGGAATATATATTGCAGCACATGAACTACTCCTTAATGAATAAAGTGGTGTCATCCATGTTGACATGATTAGCTGACCTTTGGTCCAAGGGGACTTTGGGTCTTTGTGTCGTATTCGGAATTTGAATTCATTGTCGGTAGGGCCCCATCCTTACAGATACCCAAGGTCGCCTATACGGCGTCTATTCAAGTGACCTGCACAAGGTTTGTCGGGAAGCCACACGCCATTATTATTCTCAACATTATTGACATAGCCCTCAGGATTTTTAACGTAAAATTATTTTCAAAAGAGCTCATGATATTTCATTTTTGTTACTATTTCTAATATAGGACATGGGGGATTTAAACTTCTAATACAAAAAATGTGTAGACAATAATTTGCTTAAAACATATTGTTTAATTTCAAATTATCTGTGTCTCAATCGTACAGGAGGAAATTCCTTGATGAACCACGCAAATATGAAAGGTTCCTGGAGGCATAACACAATAAGCAAAATTAAACTAATGTTCCTATTACATAAACAGTACAGACATTTTTATATTCAGATCTACTCTCTAATACTGTGTATTCCACCGCTACCTTGTATGTTATTACCAATAGGAATGTTTCTTTTACAGCCCATGAAAACACTGCATCTGAACACATCAATGTATGTTAGTGCTTCGTGCAGCAGACGCGCATAATCATTTCAGATAGAATAGATCTACCTTTGGAATGTATCGAGGAATCATTTTCATCATCATGTTAATCTAAATGGGAGTTTACTTCCTTGATAACTGTACCTGTTCGGAGCGAATAGGCTCGTGTTGTACCTGTTCGGAGCGAATAGGCTCGTGTTGTACCTGTTCGGAGCTAATAGGCTCGTGTTGTACCTGTTCGGAGCGAATAGGCTCGTGTTGTACCTGTTCGGAGCGAATAGGCTCGTGTTGTACCTGTTCGGAGCTAATAGGCTCGTGTTGTACCTGTTCGGAGCGAATAGGCTCGTGTTGTACCTGTTCGGAGCGAATAGGCTCGTGTTGTACCTGTTCGGAGCGAATAGGCTCGTGTTGTACCTGTTCGGAGCGAATAGGCTCGTGTTGTACCTGTTCGGAGCGAATAGGCTCGTGTTGTACCTGTTCGGAGCTAATAGGCTCGTGTTGTACCTGTTCGGAGCGAATAGGCTCGTGTTGTACCTGTTCGGAGCGAATAGGCTCGTGTTGTACCTGTTCGGAGCTAATAGGCTCGTGTTGTACCTGTTCGGAGCGAATAGGCTCGTGTTGTACCTGTTCGGAGCGAATAGGCTCGTGTTGTACCTGTTCGGAGCTAATAGGCTCGTGTTGTACCTGTTCGGAGCGAATAGGCTCGTGTTGTACCTGTTCGGAGCGAATAGGCTCGTGTTGTACCTGTTCGGAGCGAATAGGCTCGTGTTGTACCTGTTCGGAGCGAATAGGCTCGTGTTGTACCTGTTCGGAGCGAATAGGCTCGTGTTGTACCTGTTCGGAGCTAATAGGCTCGTGTTGTACCTGTTCGGAGCGAATAGGCTCGTGTTGTACCTGTTCGGAGCTAATAGGCTCGTGTTGTACCTGTTCGGAGCTAATAGGCTCGTGTTGTACCTGTTCGGAGCTAATAGGCTCGTGTTGTACCTGTTCGGAGCTAATAGGCTCGTGTTGTACCTGTTCGGAGCTAATAGGCTCGTGTTGTACCTGTTCGGAGCGAATAGGCTCGTGTTGTACCTGTTCGGAGCGAATAGGCTCGTGTTGTACCTGTTCGGAGCTAATAGGCTCGTGTTGTACCTGTTCGGAGCTAATAGGCTCGTGTTGTACCTGTTCGGAGCTAATAGGCTCGTGTTGTACCTGTTCGGAGCTAATAGGCTCGTGTTGTACCTGTTCGGAGCTAATAGGCTCGTGTTGTACCTGTTCGGAGCGAATAGGCTCGTGTTGTACCTGTTCGGAGCTAATAGGCTCGTGTTGTACCTGTTCGGAGCGAATAGGCTCGTGTTGTACCTGTTCGGAGCGAATAGGCTCGTGTTGTACCTGTGTCACAGCTTCTTAGCACCTATCTTGCTTCCTCGAGCTGACGATCTCCAGGATTGCAGGACAGAGTTTGTCAGGGAACTGGAACCTTTTAAACTGAAAGGCCTAACTTGAACGTATGAGACGAATGCATTACAGAAGAAGAATTCCTCATTGACCAAAGCCTGTGTCCAGGAATTCTTTATAATATCTTAAATATAATAACGATAACAAGTGGAAGACTGTTAGCGTCTAGATCCCAAGATCCCAGGTTCAAATCTCGTTTAGGTCGATGAATATTTTACGAGCGGAGAAAGATCGATTTAACGCTCCATGTCTTACACGCCGGCATGTAAAATATTTCTTGTGACACGTTCGGTGTTTGCTCAACAAAATTAATTAAAACTTCGTAAATAGGTCATCTAACAGCGATGTGGCTTCATTGTCTGTAATCAAATGGAACGACGAAATTAATATGCTGGCAGTCAAAATGGTGTCAAATGACATTCATGCTCACGACAGGTCAGTGCATAGGATAGTTGTTATCATTATTATTATTCGCCGGTAAGTAATACAGTAAATAAACCTGTATTCAAAATATATAATATCCGTTTATAGTGCCTAAATCTGCAAAGCCCATCTTGGATATGGGTGCAACATGAATTTTAATTATTTTAATGTTATTAGCTTTACATCCCGCTAACTACTTTTGTGGTTTTCGGAGACGCCGAGGTGCCGATATTTAGTCCCGCAATATTTATTTTACGTGCCAGTAAATCTACCGACACGAAGCTGGCATATTTTTGCATCTTCCAATACCACCGGTCTGAGGCACGATCGAACCTGCAAAGTTTGGCTCAGTAGGCCAGCGCATATGAATTTTAATTTTAACGGATTTCAGATAATATGGGGTACCATTTATTGTTTACGGAGGATGGTTGACCAATTTTACTTCCTCTTAAAACAATAGTCACCACCTCCACCACCACCTTGCCATTTTACATTGTATTCGTTAGTGTTTTAGGAAGAGATGCATTGGTTCGGGAGACGTACTTTGAAGCTGGATGAGTCATTCCCTGTATGAATAGCTTGGATTTTATCAATGAATCATTCAAACCTGCCACCCAGTGGGGAACTCCAGCATCATATAATTATATTTCCTTTCCTTGTTTCTGACTAGAAATCAAATCCTAATTGGTTTCCCCTACGTTCCATATCGAAATTCACCATTAGTGTTCACAATTATTTACACCATCAGCATCACTTCCTTAATTCAGCAGAGAAGTAAGTCCGCCTCTAGTGGTGTAGTGTTTAGTGTGACTAGCTGCCACCCCGGAGGCCCGGGTTCGATTCCCGGCTCTGGCACGAAATTTGAAAAGCGGTACGAGGGCTAGAACGGGGTCTACTCAGCGTCGGGAGGTCAACTGACTAGAGGTGGGTTCGATTACCACCTCAGCCATCCTGGAAGTGGTTTTCCGTGGTTTTCCACTTCTCCTCCAGGCAAATGCCGGGATGGTACCTAACTTAAGGCCACGGCCACTTCCTTCGCTCTTCTTTGTCTATCCCTTCCAATCTTCCCATCCCCCGCAATGCCCCTGTTCAGCATAGCAGATGATATCGCCTGGGCGAGGTACTGGTCATCCTCCACAGTTGTATCCCTCGGCCCAGAGTCTGAAGCTCCAGGACACTGCCCTTGAGGCGGTAGAGGTGGGATCCCTCGCTGAGTCGGAGGGAAAAACCGATCCTGGAAAGTAAACACATAAAGAAGAATCAGAAGAAGGAGGAGGAGGATTACCTAATTATAATAATACTTAGTAAATCTCCCAATTGTGTACTAGTTTATCAGCTAGACTCCGGATGTTTAGACAGTAATACTGTAGGTTAGAATGCAAACTACTACATAATCTGTTTATCAGCAGATGTCGTCCAGGCCACTCTACCGTAATGTAGTGGGAGTAACATAAATTCTAGGGGTCCTGATGGACCAAATCCCCAATGTTTATGCAAACCTCATAACATTACCTTTCTGCAGATTAGGC
The DNA here is from genome assembly GCF_040414725.1 of Anabrus simplex. Classification (NCBI taxonomy): domain Eukaryota; kingdom Metazoa; phylum Arthropoda; class Insecta; order Orthoptera; family Tettigoniidae; genus Anabrus; species Anabrus simplex. The sequence goes on from NC_090271.1 coordinate 312,747,616, forward strand.
CATACTTGTTACCTGCTTCAGTAAGTTTGTATTCTAACCTATTACCGCATAAAATTCCGGGCACAACGGCATCACATTACAACTTGAGACAGCTAGCGGTTTCCACTAGGTATCTAAACGTATTTCCTTTCGTTTTTCCTGTATCTATAGACTTTCTGCAGTTTATCACAATTATTTATTTTATAGCTGAAGCCACTGGTTCATTTTGGGTTTCTGTCGAGGTGTCGCCACATGGTGATGTGGCTTTCCAAGAAGAAATATTCCTACCCAGGATCGACTGGAATTCAAATCTTGTCTCACGACTTGGAAAATCAATAGTTAAACCACTACCCTAAATACGTCATCATGAATATTACCGGTTGTGGTTTTATCACTTGGTTCAGCAACATCATTAAAGTTTCGTATTTTTACTTCCTTGCACACTGCACATATCCACATTAATTACATCCTAGTCATTCCACCTCTTCTATTATTTAAAAATTTTCAGTTGTATTACAGCCTTTGAAATACATTCCAGTTGTCTTTCTTGCGAAAGGAAGTGATGTGATGGTAACTTTTTTGTCGCTCAATCCGATGAACTGTGTTCAATTCCTGACTCATCTGATGATTTTAATCCTGGACTGATGGCGGGAAAGGGGTTTACACGGCCTGAAGAGGACTGCAGCGGAGCTATCTGGTATGCATTCTTCACAGGTAGGGCCCAATTCTCATGGACGTGCAGGTCGCCTATACGGTCTCAAATCGAAAGACCTGCACCAGGCCTCTCCGGAGGCCACATTACATCAACATTTATCATTAAGAGGAAAAATGAAATAGTGGCTGTGGCTATTATTTTAAAAGAAAGTACAACTGGACAACCATAGTCTCCTAATACTAATAAGAAGGTAAAAAGAAGAGGCCCTGTACTTCATTGGATGAAAGTATCGGAAAAAATAGCAAAGTGCCACGAGCATAAAAATGAAACACACCCTACTCAGAATGAGTACTATAAGAGCAATGTGTAGCAGCCATCTTTGTCACTCACGCTATTCAGAAATGTATGTTGTTAAACAGGGACTGATCAGGAGGGGAGCCTATTTATCTACGGAAGGCAATGTACAATGATGTGAAGATCATCCTTGTCCTTCACTAATTTTATATTTGTTCTTCTCTCCTCTTATTGACGCTTCGCCTTCTGGTGTTGAAATATCAATGGTTTATAATGCCGCCGAGATCGGAAGAGAACAAAAGCTGACCAAGGAACACCAGATAGGAAAGATGAAGATGAAGAGTGGAAACTATACAAGCCTAAGCTAGTTGGAACACGATCGCCAATCCAAGCTCACAAGTAGAAAGCCCCTGATTTCCCTCCAAGTCACCTTTCACGACAGGCAGGAGATACCGTGGGTGGATTCTAAACCCCAACCCCACCCACAGGGAGAAAAAATCTTAGATACCAGCCCAACTTTTTGTTTCAGAAAACTTCTCAGTGTACAAACTTAACAGCCTGTGACCTACCCCAGAATTAATCGGACATTGACAACCAGAGATTGAATCAAATTTTTCATGATAGAACAAAATAAAGTCCGCTTCCGTGGTGTAGTGGTGGGTGTGATTATCCGACAAACCCCAAAGACCGAGTTCGATTCCCGGCTCTGTCACAAAATTTGAAAAGTGGTAGGAGGGCTGGAATGGGGTCTACTCAGCCTCGGGAGGCCTGGTTTCCCACTTCTTATCCAGCAAATACCGGGATGGTACCTAATTTAAGGCCACGGCCGCTTCCTTCCCTCCTCCTTGTCTTACTTTACTGACATCGCATTCTTTAAAATGTCATAGATCAGTCAGTTGGGACTGGCTAGTGTTCACTATGCCTAACTTGACGTGTAGTTCATCCCGATTAGACAGATGGGACCTCGTGTAACGGAGGATTTCCAAAGCATTTCTTTGTAGGTTATCTTTGATTCGTACGATCTCTGATAAGGGGAAAAGAATGGATGGAATAAAAAAGATGGAGACAGTCTACGAGATCATTTTCATCTCATATAAATAGTATTTTTTAAAGTTTCATACTTTAGCTTGCATGGCTCTCTCAGTTCATAGGCAATGAATATTATTACTTAGAATCAATGCAATTGATTTCCTCACTCTCCAGGTATATATACTATTTTTCCTTTCTTGTCTTGACATAGTTATGCTGCTTTTGTTTACTGAGAGATCCCTGTTCTGTGTATTATTCCTTTATTTATTTGCCACAGACTTATTTCAGTGTCCTTCCTTTTTCTTCATGTCTGTTTATTATGTTATCGTTCCTACGTTGAGAGAAAGGTAGCACTGATCACATTGCTTCGTGTGTCTGATGAGTTTGTTTGTGGTTTATGATTGGAGACCTTTTATTTCCCTTCGGCTTCAACGTCTGGCTGGAGTTTATGTTCTGTAACATGGTTAACGCTGATGCTGTACGATTGATGTTCGCCTTGATGTGCGATATGAATACGTGGCATGCGGCGTGTAAGTTATTTTGCTTATGGTGTCGACTGGGTGAGCCTGGCCTATTTGCGGCAACCAAGTTATCTGATATGTGCTCTCAGATCAAGCTCATGAGCCATCGACTGATTCTTGTCATGCTGTTACGTTTGGTGTCCCTATATTATTTAATAATTCTGCTCCGCATGTTTGGTCTCTGAGTTAGCGCACGCGCGTGTGTGTGTGTGGGTGGGTGTGTGGGTGTGGGATGGTTATCGGACCTTTGGTTTTTCAGTATCTTATAGATAGATGCTTTTATTATTGTTCTTATTTTATCTCGCCATTGTTACAGGCTTGCTCAGCCGATTTACATGCCTATTTTGGGATTTTACTCTCGTTTTACTTGTTTCATTACACTGATGTTTATTTTTCCGTTACTATGGCAACTCCTTTTTAACCTCCTTGTCTTACATATTTGTTTTCTTTTCTTCCAGCATTGCTTCACTGGAGTTTTTGATTTCTGGGGATACAGTCTCTATGGAGATTGTTGGGAGCTATTTTTCTCTTAAGAAAGCCTTGACTTTATCTGGGGAGCCGTGATAATATCTTCTGGTATGAAAGATGATACTTTCACCTTTTTAGGACATCTGGTCCCTAAGAAAGAAATACTTTGGATAACGTTTTAATTACCACAGTCTGATAATGATTGAATATAATTGTATCACTTTTCATGATACCTCTGTTGCGATAGTGTAAAATTTCATGAGATCCAGTTTGATGAGTCAAACGACTCGATTACGAGTACTCGACTCCCTGTGTTTCACTATTTTTCTTGTTTTATGTCCATATCTTAATCTTTTTTGCTGAGCTTATGTTAAAAAAACCTTATTCATTTTAATTGACCTCTGATCTACGGTATTGCTTTTGGGACATGTCTTTTACACTTTGTTTCTGTAGTCCAAGAGGCACAGATCCTGGCAGTTTCTAACCAGTTTCGACCGATCCAGAGTAAATAGGTAGGTAGTAAGGTGGTGTAAGTCTCACGCTTCAGGACTCTGCCCTTGATGTGTTGGAAGTGGGATCCCTCGCTAAGCCTGAGGGAAAGACCAACCCTGGAGGGTGAACGGATTAAGAAAGAAATAAAGAAAGAAGAGACAAATATACATTAATATATGGTACCTAAGGAGAGCCTCCGTGGCTAAGGCGACAGCGCACCGGTCTTTCACCGCTGGGTTCCGTGCCACAAATCCCGGTCACTCCATGTGAAATTTATACTGGACCAAGTAGATGCACGACAGGTCATTCACCGCGTACTCCGGTTTTTCCTGTCATCTTACATTCCTATAACTCTCTCCTATATCATTTTATTTCATTTGCCAGTCATTTACACTTGCTCCCAGGGGAGTGCGACAGGCTTCGGCAGCCGGCACAACGTCTATACTCACCATTAGATGGGGCTTGATTCATTCCACTCCTGATCCGGTTGAAGGTGGGAACAGGTTGTGAAGTTTTATATTTTACCGGGAAATAGTTATAGGGCAAGAGCATGGGAAGGATTTCAGGTAGTGTGCGGTTGCAATTGGAGCAGTTACAGAGAAGGATGATTTCGCAGGGCGAATAATAGATGGTAATTAAAATTTTTGACAATATTTATTGATAATCTTAAGCAAATCATCCTACTTCTCCTTCAGCAAAATTAAATTTCCAAATGATCTCTTCGGAATGCAATTAAATAAGTAAAATACTGTATATGCACTGTTGTAATCCGATACATCCACTCGATGTTAAAAAGTTTTAGAATAAATACCAGTTTCTAAGATCTCAATACACACTAAAGTTCATCTAGGATCTCTCATATAAACTCAAATTCAAAATAACACTCTGATCATCGAACTTCATTCAACCACTTGTTGATTTACCAACATTTTTAAATTGCAAATAAGTCCATCACTTGTGGTGAAAACCTAAAGTCTTTCTAAAATGATTAATCATAATATTATCTTACACTTGCTTTAGCAATCCTATAGTTCAAATTAAAAGTTTTCAATCACTTGCTGAAGAAATACTACAGTTCATCTAAACAAATATACAAGATTCTTAAATTGTGCACTTGTTGTATGACAAATGATTTCAGTTTACACAATTTCGAAGAGAAACCTAAAGTTCATTGAAATATGACCTGATGTCTTGTTGAATGGCATACAGTTTCTACAAGCAGAATTCACACGATTAAAAATTACGAAGCACTTTTTATTTGATCAACGTAGGACCGTTGAATGACTGAGTGCATTATTGAAAGGTCAGTTATCTTCTACGTGTAATTACTCACTTATGAAAAGGTAAAATGCACTTGTATCACCTGTGTTCTGCTCATGAGAATGGATGAAGTACAGCTCTGCAGCTTGGTGACTGGAGCTTCCGCAGCGAATAGGCTGAACTCGAACTCAGCGCCAGTAGCGTACCACGTTCCATCCCACAACGACACCACGTTTAATCCCTCGTAGATACCACGATTAACCCCTCGCTGGATACCACGAATGTCCGAATGTTCCTCGAAGACACCACGAATAATCCCAGGTTGGATATGACGGTCTACATCGTGTGATATTACGACACTCTGCCAAGATTTTCGGTGTTTTAAAAAGAAATGTTCGAACACGGGAAAGTTCAATTAGCATTGCACAGCGAGTTGTAGGATTCTTAATTATCATTAATGAGTTGCATTTCACACTGAAATAAGTCCTAAGGCACAGTTTGTACTCGCACACTTGTACTATGACATTAAATACGTGACTTGGAATAGCACAGTCTATGTCACAGTTCGAGCTATAAGTTACTGTAGTAATAAAATGATATTGCTTCTGCAGTCGAAAGCACAGTCTTTTTTTTTGCACAATTTATAAGACATGAAATTAGACACTAGCACAGTTCATAATAATCACGGATTATGTAGAAATTCAGTATAAGAGTAACTATCACAGTCCGTTCAATACTCGAGTAAATGCAATTAAGGTCACTTCCAGAACAGTCTCTCGAATCCTATTATTCACTGCTTAAGTGGCTTTTATGGATGAGTTCTCATAATAAGAGTTCGTGTGACCTAATATCACCATTAAATGTCCTTAATCTTTAGTTCTTTTCTTATGACACTAATCGAATGTTCAAGGAAAAGCGTGAGATTTACTACACTCAGTCCTATTAATTACTGTATGTTTGAGTGGAATAGTACTTTAAATAGTTCACAATCGTAATTGCATACGAGAAATGCGTCTCAATACTAATGAAATCATCATTAATTTAAGGTTTAATTTATCATGCACAACTTCTTATTATGCTTTTCACTGTAAATGATCACGACAGAGTTCAAATATGTCAGGAATTAACAAAGTCCATAATACTGTCGAATGGTAAATTAAACACTGGTATTCTCAATTCTACCTAGCTGCACAGTCTATATCGCAAGATCACTTGTTCAATAAATTCGTAACTCTTAGACAACGAAACTCGGTTTGATAGAACTTTATGACATCTCACACGTACGTCCACCACGCGGTAGAAACTTCACTTACTACGATCTCGCACAAATTCAAAGTTTTAGCACATGATTTACACATCTCTCGCGAAGCGCGATGGAGCAGTATAACTTCTTGCCATGATCGAGTTGTAGATTTCAACTGATTATACCCTTGAGTCGTTGACCTACAATATTTATATTCTGCTGGGAGCGAGCTCACTGGGTCAAGCGACAGAGGGGTGGTTATGCATTCCAAATTTCTACTCATCATATCTTCTAAACTACTAGGTGGATTGATCTCAAATTTTCAACATTGTACATTTGAAATGTGGGATACATGTTGGTGTGTGTCTGATTTTTATCTGTCGAGTCGTTTAGAAGTTATAAAAATCATGTCTAGAGGTTTCCATGGGGAGGTGGGATATATGTGGCTCTGACGTCACTTGACCTTGCTCCCCTCTCTCGCTGTCACGGAGCAGTAGAGACGAGAACATTCCCTCGGACAGCTGTTCCTTATGTCACAACTCAGCCATTCTTTCATGATTAAAGATTTTCTAATACTGATGTGCCACGGCCTATGCCTTCCTGGTACAATATGGTTATTAAATATATAGTGGTGATATATCTCTCTGTCACAAACCTGTCGATATGTCGTCGCATATTTTAGATATAATTCGTTCTCCTTTTAAACTAATTTATTTTAAGTAGGAAATAAAGCTACTGTCTGATTCAGTCTGCTTTTCCTGGGTGTGTTATTCTTTACATCAAATTAATTATGTTTTATTTTTCTCAAAATCATTGGAAGTTAGCTGAGTGGGGCTCCCTGAGGTGGCAAGGGAGTTTATCTGATTAATTGCTTCTTGTCTTTTCATACTGGACGAAATATGTGGAACACAGAGGATACCTCCTACATAGTGTTAAAATGAGAAAGAAAGCCACGCAAACCTTGAAGACATTTCAGTAATTCTGAAAGTTGGTGTCGATTGAAGCAATGATTATGGTGAAAGAATCTTCCTCCAGCTTCTTCTAAAATATGCTCACCGGAAGAGCTGTTTTGACACAGAAGGTTAGTTCTTTTAATTAGTTATAAAATTCTAAAGTGGTAGTCTTTGACTGTTTCTAACAGAGGTTGTAAGTTAATACCGGGTGGACAAAGAAACACTGCCGCAAAAAAATAAGTATAAGACTGACGCAGAATTACCCTCGTTCCGCACGGAAATTCTGAAAACTGTGATTTCTATGCACCAGTCTGTTGGTGTCACATGTCTGCGCGTGCGAATCTTCCGCATACTCAGAATATTCGCCTGGACGCTTTAAATTTGTAAAGATACAGATGCAATTCCTTTTTAATTATGTTTCGACACGACCATCTCTTTAACTCCCATTTACGCAGATAAACGGCGTTGAGACTTCTTCGAAATTCGTTCCAGGCTTTCCTTCACTCCAGCAATGTTTTCTGCTGTTCGAACTCTTCTCGGATTTATTCGCTACTGAGTCACCTTCGACATTTTGCCACTAAGTTTTGCATTGCAGACTTTGCTGGAGGTTTTGCCAAAACACTTCCAGTCTTAAACTCTTGCGCAAACAGCTCCGCACAGGTTTTCCACGAATCGTGCTGCGCATAACAGTCGACAATGAACACGTGCTGTTTTATCGTGAGCACCATTTTTTGTTGCATTCAACAGGTCACTAAACACGTCTGTTCCTTTCACTCACTCACACATAATGACGCAGCGACGTACTCGACACAGAGCATGTGGGAGATGCGCGTGCGCAAATATGTGACAGACCTGAATGGTGCATCGAAATCACTGTCTCCGGCATTACCTGTGACGGGTAGTTCTCCTATTAATTAACAAGGGTCGGTTACGCGTCAGAATTATAATTATCTTTCCTGGGGAGTATTAATTTGCCCACCCTGTATGTACCACGGTTGGAACCTTTTATCCGTAAGATAAAATCGTACAGGGCGATTTGGCCTTGCGGTTAGGGGCGTACAGCTGTGAGCTCACATCCGGGAGATAGTGGGTTCGAATCCCACTGTCGGCAGATCTGAAGATGGTTTTCCGTATTGTCCCATTTTCACACCAGGCAATTGCTGGGACTGTACCTTAACGAAGGCCACGGCCGCTTCCTTCCCATTCTTAGGCCTTTCCTCTCCCATCGTCGCCATAAGACCTATCTGTGTCGGTGAGACGTAAAGCAAATAGCAAAAAGAGAGAAAAAATCGTGTCCCCCTCCCGAGGTGGTCCAGATCCTTTCATGCCACTCTCAATGTAGATGAGCAGGGTGTTCCATTTTAAGCATATACGAGGCTTCCTACCGTTTCTAAATTTTTGGCAGTACTCGGAATCGAACCCTAAGCTCTGAGGCCGGCAGCTAATACCGCTAACCCTCATGCTACGGGGGCGGACCTCCTGCTCGTGTAACACAAATTTAAATTCTGCGAAATGTTGTCAATAACGAATACACCGTTGTCAAACCTATTGAATGTTACATAATTGATTTCTTCTCTGATCTCATTAAGGGTCATTTTACCCAATAATTAACTTCAAAATTGACAATATCACACTGGAAGCACATGATACCACCATTAGAGAAAACGTGCCCATGCGCTTGGATAAGTTCATTCTCCCAGTATCCAACAAAGCGTATTTACTTGGCATGTATTTTCAGCTACTTGATTTACTTCACACTGACACAGATAGGTCTTATAGTGACAATGGGAGAGGAAAGGCCTTGGAATTGGAAGGATGCAGCCGTGGCCTTAATTAAGGTACAGCCCCGGCATTTGCCTGACGTGAAAATGGGAAACCACGGAAAACCATCTTCAGGGCTGCCGACAGTGTGGCTCGAACCCACTATCTCCCGAGTACTGGATACTGGCCGCACTTAAGCGACTGCAGCTATCGAGTTCGGTACTTGGTATGTAAAGTGTGTCGGTAAAATTACCGTGCACTGAAATTAAAACTCGTATTCAGACATTTGGCCGCCTCTGTGGTGTAGTGGTTAGTGTGAATAAATGCATTCCCCAGAGGAGCGCATTCGATTCCCAGTTCTGCCACGAAATTTTAAAAGTGGCACGAGGGCTGAAACAGGGTCTACACAGCCCCAGGAGGCCAAGTGAGTAGAGTGGGGTTTTCCACTTCTCCTCCTGAAAAATGTCGGGATCTACCTAACTTAAGGCCACGACCGCTTCCTTCCACCTCAATTGTCTGTCTTTTCCTACCTTCCCATCCCCCTCCCCCTCACAAGGCCCCTGTTCAGCATTGCAGCTGAGGTTGCCTGGGCAAGGGAGTGGTCCTTCACCCCAGTTGTATACCCGACCAACTGTCTCACGCTCCAGAACACTGACACTGACCTTGAGGCGGTAGAGGTGTAAACCTACGCTGAGTCCGAGAGAAAAACACAAATTAAACGTATTAAATAAATAATTAAATTCAGGCGCTTACAGCCGCAGTTCCAGTAATTAATGCCTGAGCATACTGGCTTACTATACGTCTCTGCATGGTAACGAAGCACTTTGTTGCCCATTTTCACATCATGCAAATGCTAACTGTGGCTGTACTTAAGGCCATGGTCGCTTCGTTCTCACCCTAGACCTTTTTGTATCAAAGCGATGGAAATAAAACAACATAAAGAATATTGGGTGGCGACCATCCTCCCTAAATAAAAGTGATTATTCATGGATTTCACGCCCTTTGAGTTGAAATAGAAAGGCAATATGGTCACACTGCGGTTCTCCACCAGTAATGATTCAGAAGGAAATGAGACCCTTAACGGCACTCCAGATGTGAGGGGATAATAACTTAAATGCGTTGGAATTTTCAGTTCTCCACATGCTATTTACTTATTCATATCCTCACCTTATTCGAATGGGAAGTCCTAGCAGTACGCGATTTGTGGAAGTCTTTCATTTGATGTCAGACAAACAATCTGTTCGAAGAGAATTTCATTATATTCTCAGAATATCGTCTACATAACTCTTTATCACATTATCTTGACATGACAGCCACCCGACAGACCTTTATGGATTCCTCTGTATTCTGTCCTGGATTTCGCCAACACTGAATGGCTGCCAATAAGTTAAGCATATAAAACTTTTCCAGTTTCCTAGAAACTTCACCATGAGATTATATAATGCATCACCGAGAGGATTGAGTCAGTAAATAACCCAGAAAGCTCATCTTGCGTTTCTACAGTATACGGGTCATTACTGTGAAGGACAGATTCCAAGATAAACATTCCTTATTGAACATCGAACACCTTGGCCATCTAAACACAATTATCAATGAATGAAACGAATGAATGACTCACTGATTATTTCAAAGATCTTATTTAGCGTGTCGCTGCGTCATTAAAAAATTAATATTTAAAATTACCTCATAATAAAATTACAAACTAACATCTAGGCCACGATTGTAGTCTATTGATCTCTCCGTCTTAACCAGAAGCTCTGTTGGACCACCAGGGAAACTTTTCAGAGGACATTCCTGAACTACATGGTGAACAATGTGGTTTTCAGTGCTACACTCAAAACTTGGAGACGTTACTTTTTTCCACTTGTGCAGGAAATCGGCACACCTGCCAGTGTTGGTTCTTGCGTGGCAATTCAAAGCCAGGTAGATAGGACGACATACATGGCACCTTACGTTGTTCCATCGTAGCATTAATCTGCCATGCCTGTCTCCAGCCTACTTGGAGGATTGTCGAAGAGAAAGCAAAACTGGAAACAGACCAATCAATCTACCGAAAGTAAACCCTGATCCTTGAAAACCATGTTTAGCGAAAATTCCACTCGATAATGCACAAGCAACCAGGAATTACTTCGGAGATACTCTCTCTTTTCCTACAAATTCGTTTTGAAATGTCAGATGCTATCTAGAATATTTGTCAAACTGAGGCAATATTATAATGAATGACGGTGGAGCTTCCTTTTTAGAAGTGAATCGCCCATTTACAAAACGGGCCAAATGGCCAGACATTTAAAAATGAATTCTTGGCACTACTAGGCACAGTCAAGGGAAATGTTTGTCAGTCAAACAATTAAGCTAAAATCCCTTTAAAATACGTTTAAAAAAACGCATGCGGCTGCAAACTGGGACAAGTGACTGCTGGCTCAGGGTGCACTGCAAAACGGGCTATCCTTCCATCATGTATTCTAGGTCCTTCTTTTATGAAATAAAATGCAAATGTGAAAGCTGTTATTGTAAAAATTCAAGTTGTCAAACAAGAAGGAATGCCTGGAGCAGGGAGAGCCATTCTACAATTTTGAATGTGGAAAGCATAAAACTCTTATCAAAAGAGGTAATCGTTTCCAGAAAGATGTCATTCCTGATCTGGTTCCGAAGGGGGTTAAATTGAAGCCTGATAAAATAAAATACATCAAGAATCCCTCAAAACAGCACTTGCGGGAATCACGGTCTCGACTGTAGAAGTTGTATTTCTCCGGCAAAATATTTCTGCAGCAAGAAAGCTTGCATTTAGACGTAGTACTAAATGCGGAATACGACGCTGAAGACCTTGATTTTCAACTTATGTATGATAACGATACAGAAAATGTTGCTCGAGGCTACTTATATTTGGGAACACTTTCATTATTTTTTATTGTTCCTCTGCCATTGATTTCATGGGTATTTATTCAAAGTTTAATTAAAATAATTCTTCCTGCGAGCAATGTTCATTAATGATTATTGTTTTGCGAAATTATTGTGCAATCCTAAAGTGACTCTTAATTTAACATGGGAACTTGACTATACTACAAGCATGCGACTCTGTCAGAATAACATGAAGATAGAAATGAAAAGAAATAAAAAGAAGTGAACAAAATTATTTAGTTATTACATTTTAACCATATTCTTTCCGACCTACTTGAAGCATATTGGAACGTTCCTGACATGCCCGGTTTTGCAGCAGAATTCGCACCCTTTATGGCCATCCAGACGTTTGTAAAACTATCTAATTCCATTCTTTGGCTGAAAAACGGGCTAAATGGAAATTTCAAATAAAAATATTAAGCTAACTTTTTACTACACATTTCACAGTTTCAACTATTTAAATCGCTTATTTGTTAGTTATTGCCTTTACAAAATACCATTTTAGTTTAGCTGTGATAGCAGAAATCAGTTTTCCTCATTTACCAACATTCTGTTAAAAGATAGTTGGTCCACTTTGCAAATAGGTGACTCAAGGGTTATCGGATATCGTTGGAACTTCTCATACAAGCAAAAGGTTTATTTTATCATTATTTCATTTGATATCATAAATGTACGCTCAACGCCACAAAATATGGTCACTAGCTAAAATCGTAGTATCCGCAAATTTAGAGACTCACCAATCAAGGCAAACTTGTATAGTATTGACCATGAAACGGAAGCATACACCGTAGGCTTATCTGGATTGCTGACATCATTGAGATGTGATTTCTAGATCGACGCATAACACGTAGACAACAAATAGAGCGAGAATTTTTTCTAGAAGGTAAGGGAGCAGCTATCTTTCCCGTAATCCGGTTAACTTAATAACACATTATTCGTCCTATTCTACCAGTGGGTAGTTGATATAGTCACTGTATATGGGCAATAGTTGTTCGAGTCCACCCAGTGCTCACTACCCTTCTTTTAAACACTAAATAAACAAGTTGTAAGCTCAGTCGCTTTATGGAATACACGAATGATATTAACAGGGAGAAGTTTTCGTAATTCCCTTACTTCCTTTATCTCAGGGGTGTAAAGAAGTTATACGGGCCAAACTACCAAATAAAATATCGGGTCCCCTCAAACTTAATTATAAATGTAATTAAGTATAAATAAGGATAAATTATAAATGTAATTGCAGCAGGCAGAAATCTACATAAATAAAGTTATAGGGGGTCCGCTGTTTGTAATTTCATTTATTTTGCCAATTTTTCCTTTATTTGTCTGCTTTAGGTCGACTCAGGAAAGTATCAGCCTTTTTCATCTTTCGTGTCTATCTGTTTGCCTGTCTGTCTGTTCCAACATCACCACGAAACGGCTGGATAGATCTCGACCAAGCTTCATATTTAGAGTACACTCGTCCAGGAGCGGGTTAATATATACATATGGTTTAAGAAGCACTGAACAGTGTAGGGGTTTATAGGAAGACTAGAATATTGCCCCCTTTATGCCGGGCTCAGCTCGCCGGAGAGCGAGGGTCTCAGTGGTGGACCGTTCGCTATCGGCTGCGCAGAAAATTTTAAAGGCAGGGATAGATGAAGGACTAGCGACAAATGAAAGGAGACTAAATTAGGTTTACACATTTATTAAACTAACACTCTTTTAAAGAAAACAATTAAATTAACAAAATCTGGGTTGGATTCTTGAAAAACATCTTCTCCTCGTGCTTTCATTCGTGAGGGATCTCGCTCAAATAAATTTTCAATGATTGTTCTTTTCTGCAATAATAAATATAGAAACCATTAACTTACTGAAAAATTGATTGGAAAACAAAATAATATCTAATATCCTTCTCTTATGATGATAATCCAATTATTAAAATTAAAATCTTCCCTCCTGGGTTTCAATTATTTTCCAAGAAAATGACTATTTTCTCCTCCTTATTTAAATTATTGAAAATTATTTAATTCATTAATTTATGATTAGCAAGTCTTCCCTAGACTTTCCTTTCAACAATTACTTCGTTTATATAATTATTGATTGAATAAACTTCTTCTAATAACTTTTACTTGAACTTATATCACCTTAACTTTTGCTCAATTTTATGCAGAAAGTGACTATACAACATCTAACAATTAAATCTCGTGACATCAGTCCACGGACGTTGCCTTCTCTTATTCACTTTGAGTTAGTAAATTAGGCCCTAATCAACCTTAAATTACGATAAAATCTTCTAAAGATTCAAAATTGATCCAATTACGGACACGCGAAATAACACAAGTCGGTCAAAACTTTGACGCACATAATGAAAATTACCTTCACAACATCGTACATGAAATATTCCAAAAAACACAGAATAGGATCAAATCTCACATCACACATTCACACAGGCGTACACGGCGTTATTATAACATTATTTACACGAACACTAACCCATTATTATTAATTTTAGGATTTTACTGCGAATTAGGGAAATCATTCTCCAGATGACACTATCACACACATCCCAGGTATCAATTCAGAGTGTGATAGAATTAAGGTTATCACTTATACAAAGAAATTAACTATACAACGATGTTCAAGGAGTATTTTAAACAGAAATCATCCTAATTTAGCGAATAGAATAATTGTAACACAGGTCAAAATAATAGAATACGCGCTAACGGTACATGAGTTGCGGCATTTATTTTTATTCATCATAATGTCGTGGCTCTCAATTATTCTGCACTGAAGCTCGAAGAAATCATGTCCAGTGACACATCTCTTCCCAAAATTGACTCTAATGGGTGCATAAATTATTACTCAAAATATAATGCCCATCTGCAAGTCATACTCAAATTCATAGCGCAGAAATATACCTATAATTCGTCGATACTCCGTCCGGAGAATTTGCCATGTTCCAGGCTTACTTTACATAAAGTGAGCACACGATAATACTTTCCAAAAATAACTAGCATTAAACTCATGACCTTATTAAATCATTTTAGCCCGTAATTAGCTTTAATTATTTTTACTCATTATTATTATTATTATTATATTCCTGACCGTGCATAATCTCATTCGCAAAGTTGTCGTGTGAAGTTATTCGGATGACTCTAAATAAATTCGAACCCATAAACATGTCGTACAATCATAGAATGAAATTCTACACGAAGAAAAACACTAGAACACTGTCCTAATTTGTTTTAAATAACTTTCAAATTATTTCAAAACTAATCAAAATTAACGCGGGGTTCATTTAATTTTTATCTCACCTGTCTTCTAAATTCTTAGGACAGTTAAGGTCTCTCTCGATGACTCACATTCATTTCTAACTAATAGAGCAAACACACATTCATTCCAAGGGTTCTAACTACCTCTCACCAAAGAAAGAAGAATGAAAAATCAAACTACTGCAAAACTAATAGAAATCCAAAGGAATAAGTAAGGCTACGTTTACAGATATTTACAAAGATAGAAAGCAATTGAATTCTTAAAGAATACTCATGTGACTGGTGTGAACTGGATTGTGGCTGATGACCTAGCACGTGGTCACATCACCTTCCATCGAACGAAGTCTCGCCCATGTCCGATGCCTTACATGTTTAGTGACTCATGGAGGCGTTGACGATGTACAGGAACTTGCAGTATTCTTCGTGGAGCTGGATAACCATCTTGCCGTAAACTCGAACTCAGGACCTTTCTTCTTTCAAGTTCTTGTAGAAAGCTGAAACTAACAAAAAGTCTTAGAAATAGCCCAGGATTCACTCTCGATGCTTTATAATCTGGCTGAAGACACTTATCTTAGAACAGCCCTAAATTTATCGTAGTGAAATTTTTCGAGTGTCTGAATTGCTGTTTATATAGTCCTCGATGCCTTCTCCAATGTAAAGTCTTCCGATGAAGCAAACGACGTCCAGTCTCTTCGGTTGCTGCAGTCAGAGTAATGCTCAAATTTAGCGTTCAGAAGTATAAAACCCTCTACCAAATTTTCCTCTGGAATTACCATTAATTTCCTGTCGTAAGACATAGGTGTGTCTCTTAATTACATCTAATTGGTGGATTTGTTGAATTCCAGTGAAGGTTGTCACTTTTATTGGCTGCTCCAGTTTTACGTCACTTGACTTTCCATTTATTGATCGATTGAGATCTGCCTGCTCGCCGTGTCACGTGGTACGCACACATGTGTCTGAAGGCCACATAACAGGAATTCCAGCCTGCTCCCTCGTGCTCTCTGTAGGTCGGGAAAACCGGTTCGCGAAGTGACTAGCTCGTACTGGCACGAAATACGGAATCTCACCCTCTTGCCGATTAAAATAATGTCCCAACACACTGATGAAATAAATCATTTTCTTTCTAATAAAATATTACCACTTTTGAAGGGGACAATATGTTGTGGTATATTTTCAATTTTCCCGTATACGATTCATTTTCTGTAAAATCCGAAGACCGCATGTGAAACTTCCCTTCATTTTAAACAACTGTTGGTATGTACATTATTTCGTTTACTCTTCAAAAGACGGAGAAAAATGACTATTTTCTTCCTGTTTCATGCTCTGCATTGAGTGACCGAAAACGAATCTACCGTTTACCATGGCAATGCCTCCGGCTGTTTGCCAGCAGGGTAACAACGTAATGCCATTTTCGTCATGATTCCTGTAACCTCGTGGTTGTTCGTTGTGAAGAAGTCAAGAGAGATGTAAAATAGCCAATCTCCGGGATATAACCGGAAAATCGATGGTTTCACAATCGTCTTCGAATAGCACTGTTTGTGGCTTTAAGGTGTTTTAATGCATTTGCTATACTTTTCACTGCATTTACCTTCTAATTCCATTTCTGCTTTAATTTCTTGCCTCTCGCTTGGCTATTTAGGCTTTAGTAATAACACCATAAGTCATCTTTTTATCTAAGAATTCCTGCGCCTAAATTTCTCCTCTGTTGTCGCTTTCTTAAATCCGTAACTCATATGTTCACAATTTAGTGAGGGACATGTTATTTTCCCAATGCATCCACTCGGTACTTAAATATGTGTCCTATCAGGCTGTCTTCAATTATTTTTCTACCTTCAATTAATTTCAAGTTTCTTAACTTTATTACCTTTTTCCTTAATTTCTCTTCATGTATGCATGCGCTAATCCCGAAAACTGGAATACCTTTCCTTTGAGGAAAAATTCCAATATGTTCAATTGTGTAAATTCTTTGTCTCGAAAAATATCGAGATATGGAGGCAATTTTAATGACGGTGCAGACCTTCGTTTCAGAATAATTGGTGGCTCAACGATAAGTTACATCGCAAAAGAGTTAGCACAAACGCAGCTCGATTTGGAGAGATCTACAACTTTGGTCCTATGATATTTTGTCGTATCTCGATCGCTTACACGTTAGATAGAGCTCAATTTGTCGATTATAATCAAACCCCGCCAACTTGATTGTGAATGGCAATAGGAAACGTGGCCTGCCATTATCATCAATACTCCCCAACGCGCACCGCACATCGGAAACAACGTATGCGGTCCTACCCATGGTGTTTCTTGGATAGGGTAAAGAGACCTGCAATTTAATTCAATGTTACTCACTGCGTGTACAGTAATTTACGTAAAAATCCGAATAGAATGTGGAATGCCGTAGTGAAGCATGGGTCAATTGCTAGTAATGCAATGTATGTTCAATTCATATGAACAAAGGGATCATTCATTATTGTATGATAAATAGTGTGTAATGGGTTTCATTTCACTACCTCCGTAGTTTAACGGCTAGGGTGCAGAACTGCCAACCATACACAACTTAGATGTCCGTACTTATTTTTAATTTCTTTTCAGTAAATACAGAAATATATTCTGTAAGTGATTCTGAAGTCTCAGTTATAATAATTTATTATAGCCGAACAAAATTAAATAAAAAATCTATTCAAAATGTTTGTAAAATATGAAACCGCACCACTGATAAGTCTAATCTAACTTCACGCAAAGAGAAGCTCTGCAGGCACTAACGTTATGCCCCTGGTTTATCTGTACAGCGGTATGTACGATAACATTTGGTCCTTTAAAAGCTTAAGTAAAAAGGTAACCAAAGAGACAAGGATTTTTTTAAATTCCTACACATTGGATTTTTAAAGCAGTAATAGTAATTTTGTTATTAGGAAATGTCGTGCAATCGCATCTTCCATAATGTAGCAAGAGCAACATACATTCTAGGAGTTCTATAGGCCGTATCCCTAATATCTATGCAAATCCCATAACATAATCGTTGTACAGGTAGAGTATACTCGCTACTCGCTAAAGGGGAGACGTGTACGAATTTTTTCAAGCCTATGAAACAATATTTTTTGCTAAAATTCCAAGCTTATTATATAGGGAATCTAGTTCCAAAATGATGTAGTTGAATTCAGTACGTAAGTGCACCTAAAAATCAAAATTTCTAACACGTTTGTCAGGTGCTACGGCCCCTTTTTAATGCATTGTTATTTTTCATCTTCGCTGAAATCTTTACGTCTGTTTAGTCAGGCAGCTGACGGTATCGCACTTAAGAGTATTGTAGAAGGCTGTGAAGCGCCATTTCCTCTTAGTCAAGCATGGTGATTAACGATTAAAATTTGTTTTAATTTGACAGAAACAGTCCGAGGTTGCGTGTTGTGAAATATTGTCATTTTCCAGACTTCCTTTTTCCATGACAAATGGACCTCTTTCTCAAGAACTACTAAACGTATCAATCTGAAAGTTGTTAGACAGGCATGCTAAATACTGTTAGACAGTTTTCTGCAAGGCAGTTACAATATATGTAATTTTATGAACTTCATAATTTAATATATACGTAATTTTTGTGAACTTTTCATATTAAAATATTCATATACTTGTTTTACAAATCAATATAGGCATGAAATTCAAAACGCCTACAGGCATTAAATTATCAAGGTCTTAAAATCATTAAAACATTTTAGAAGATACAGAATCTGAGAATTTCCGGCCCCGTGGTGTAGGGGTAGTGTGCCTGCCTCTTAACCGGAGGTGCTGGGTTCGATTCCCGTCCAGGTCAGGGACATTTACCTGGACCTGAGAGCTGGTTCGAGGTCCACTCAGCTACGTGATTAGAATTGAGGAGCTATCTGACTGTGAGATGGCGGCCCCGGTCTAGAAAGCCAAGAATAACGGCCGAGAGGATTCGTCGTGCTGACCACATGACACCTCGTAATCTGCAGGCCTTCGGGCTAAGCAGCGGTCGCTTGGTAGGCCAAGGCCCTTCAAGGGCTGTAGTGCCATGGGGTTGGTTTTGGTTAGAATCTGAGAATTACTGACGAAAAGGTACAACAATATGACTAAAATTCTAATTTGAAAAATCCCGTTTTTTTCAAACACATTTTATTTAAATGAACTGATTAATTTGCATAGCTAATAACAATGCATTTCAAATCAGTGTGCAAAGTTTCATGATAATTGAAATAATGTCCAAGTAACAGATAATGAAGGAAATCAGTGAATTTTCGTGCACGTCTCCCCTTAGGAAAGTTTGCAGTCCAGTACCTAAACATTCGCCTACATGCACTTAATTAGACACACTATTTTATGGTTTAATGGCCAAAGCATGTTAGGTACTTATTACGTTAAGAATAACAGTAATGGCCTCCTCTTTCATTCATGTCATTGAAGCAAACTGACAGACGATGAGGACTCCTGAATTTTAGCACAAGTATGTCGATTTGTCGGTGTGCTAACCAATGGAATACTAGCTCAGCCTGTAAAACGATTCGATATTTTCAGATACTGCCCACATTTTTTATGTGTTCAACGTTGTTATGATTATATTTGGCATTATTACCCGTCCCACGATGTCGTAGAGGAGTTGGCTAACTGACCCCGAATGGAATTTTTTAAAAATATCACAATTGTGAGTTACTGCTGACGATATTTTTACAGCAGCCAGAACATATATTTTCACGTGGAGTGCGACCACCGCGCTAGCTCGTCTAGTAACTCGTATAAAGGCATTCTGCTTCGATTACCACTTGCAGTCTGCAAGGAGCAGAAGCCATAAAACGCTTTCGGCAACCTCCCCCTAAACATCCAGGTCAACTTGGAATATTCGGGCAAGGTCAGAACATTTCTCCATCACGATGTACTTGAAGGGAATTAAAAAATGTTGCCATCCCATGCCATTGTTAATGATGTCTGGTGCCGCACTCAATGGAGAGAGTTCACATAAATATAGCAGTTTCAATAAACTGTGTATAATATCAATATTACTTTATTCCCCTCCTAGACTAGTTCTAGTCATTTTATGCAGAGTGATTCATATAAAAACAGGTGGTTTTCAATGCTGTGTCATTTAATATCGGTGTGTAGAACATATACCTGACGCTACTCTATCTAAGTAAATTTACATTCCCTTTTTAAACTAAAGAACATTCTTATTTAATCACTCTCATTACCTAATTTTGATTATTGCGATATAGTTTACAACAACCTAGAAGTAGAAATGGGAAAGAAATTGCAGCGGGCACAGAATGCTTGTGTAAGTTGTATCTGTGGGGTTTGTTACGCTGACCATATCTCACCTTCGTGCACGCGGCTTAAAATCTTAGGGAGAGACTTAAACATGTTCCACTTAGTTGTGTAGAGAAGGCCAAATGGGGCTTTCGCCATGGAAATCAATGCTAATATTTACCATCGATTCGGATGCACCGTCCAATACATCTCCGTCCCAAAACGAACGCTCATACATGGAGCGTTATCTGCGACTCTCTCTATATGTCCGCTCAACAAATAAACTTTTATCTTCAGTCGTAAAATATTAGGAAGAGCATTAAAATGAAGAGTGTCTGAATGGGGAGTAGTTGACTCGTTCTCGCCGGATGTCCCGGGAGAGAGGGAACAAAACACACGTGTTCATTGGTTGTTTGATTTACGATAAAATAATGCTTTTTGTTGTCTTCCTTTATGCACCTTTACCAACACATAATTCATTCAACTAGTAAACCTGTCTGTCAGAGCAGCAGTAGAAGAACAAAGATCAGTTGATGATTGTCAGAATCTTGTCGTGTAGACTGCGATGAACGCTCCACGTGGCTGTTATTGTGATTATTATTCTAATTCACACGGGGTCAACACTCGTGGCAAAACGTCGTTCCCCGTTATCTTCTTCTTCATCTTGGTCTTCTCTTCACTCCTCTACCTTCCACCTTCGAGCCAAGGACTATATTCCGCACATGGTTCTCATCCCGTATTTCAACCGCAATCAGTATGGAGGCTGAAAAGGGGTGGCAATGAATGTAAGAACAACCGAGATTATAGATATTGTACCGGAAAAAAGTGTCTGTCTTTGGGTCGCTGACTCTAGCTTGAAGAGCATGGACTATTTCTAAGGGTGTGGCATGAAAACATTGGAGTTGGTACAGAGAGGGGTATAAGTTCATTGAACTTAGATTTTTTTACAATCTGATTTATTGTTCATTGAAAACAAATTCATATCACCTTTCATACAAGTAGAGTTGAAGCGTTGTGGCAGGCTGGAATCTCCAGACTCCGGGATGGTTGCTGGGCACGGCCTGGACAGGGGTTGCGGGGTTCGATCTCACACGACAATGTTGATGAAAGGTGAGGCGTGATTCACACACAAGTCCCCCGTATGGCATTCAACTTACTTGTGGCACTGTTAAATAAATTGACCTTTAAATGATTGTGTTCACTCATTGTTAATAAAAGTGACACTAAAATATTGATTCAAATACCTCGCTGAATCGTAAATGTTCATAAATTATCACCTGAAAATAAGTCGATTGAACTGAATATATGTCCATGTGTTAGATGTCAGCCGAATTAATACTTGAGAAAATAATGTGTAATGTATAATGTCAAGTTCATGACATGAGTTTGTTAACAATGGCATGGCAGACTAGAATGTTCTATTGGGTCACTAATCATTGGCATCACAGTTTCTAATTCACTGATCTCGTCAGTTTATGATTAGAAAACAATATTAAGCACAGGATGCACAGTTTATGCAAGTTCAGGACACATTGGCACGTTTGTAATAAATTAAGTAAATTAAATGGTACTCGGAAATGTCCTATTCCGTCTATAAACAAAATTGCGTGTACCTGAAGACTGTTAAGCAATGTCATTAAGTGATCATTGAAGTAAAACTGCACTTGGAAAGAGTCTAACACTGTCCATGAAAAATGATTTCGAAGTATAAATCATAAGTTAAATTATGACACTGAAAGTTCTATGTTCCCTCGAAACTTTACGAGAGGAAAACACAAACTCAGATATGGCATGGGTACTTTATGTTTCCACAGTCTGTTACGATGACACAAGTTTAAACACAAATCCAGATGCAGCACTCAAAAAATATTTCATGTTCTCAAAATTTGTTATGAAACACAAGTTCGAACGTAATACTCTGAAATACTCTAAGTTTCCACACTTCGTCACGAAACACAAGTTCAATGTGGTACTTGAAAAATGGCAGCATTCACAAGAAAATTTTTATGTTTCCACAGCTTGTCGCAGAACATAAGTTCGAATGAAACACTCGGACAATTTCTGTGTTCCCAAAGTCGGTTCACGAAATACAAGTTCAAATACAAGTTCCAATGTAGCACTTGGAAAAGTTACAACACTCACGAGAGAAATTCTAAGTTCCTTCAGTTAGTCACTGAAACACAAGTCCTAACATGGCACTTGAAGAAAATAAAGTTCCAACTCCGCTGGAACCGAACACTCGAAATGCAAAGACTCGTCCGACCATAGGTTCGGTCCGCAATTGTAGAGCTCCACCCGTCACCCGTGTCGCAGAGACGGTGGAGTAGCACACACTGAATCTGTAGTCCGGATCGCCCTCCTTTTATACCAGATTGTGACGAAGCATCTAGAACGAAGGTATTACCCACCCCTATAACTCCCAAAGTACACGATGGATTTTCCGAAGAATTTGACAGGTTGCATCTATTACGATGGCTTCCACGTTGGCGGCGTCAAAACAACAACATTTTAACGCTAAATAGACTTTTACACATGGGCCGGGACATTACCATATATGGTCACGCTTGGCTGTGTGGATCACACGCGAAGCGGCTACGTCACGGCTGAGTACGTCAGCGAGTTCGGCGGGCTGCCTATCTTCCACCTCGCGCGAAGTTCAACACACACTTCGAACTTCTTTCACGTAGCGGCGTTTCCGGTACAATATATGTGGATATGATCCAGAATAGTTCTCAGCGAAACTTGGTAAACATTGACTTGCCATCTGGAAATAAAATACTATTGAGAGAAAACGTCCCGATCACATGGTGGGGATGGGAATGGGAAGGGATGCCATGTAAAAATAATGAAAATTAACCTACATTACACTCTGGTCCAAAAAAATATCCCCACTACGTATACTGGCCGAATATTTCAATTTCAACCTCATTTTCTAACAGACTTGAATTGGTACCAGCGTTTCCTTGCTATCAGTTTATTTCCTATGAAGTTAAGACACCCTTCAAGTGGTATTTGTTATTAAAAGCTCAGTTCTGATAGATTAATTGGAGTAAAGTGAATGATAGAACAACGTGGTAAGATTTATCTTGATATTGGCCGTATTCACGGTACCACCTTCCGAAGCACATATTCAAATACGGCGCCCAGGAGACATTACAATATTTGGTCACAAGATGGCACGCACATGCCTGAAGTTCACAAAATTCCCGCCGTATACCTCTAGTTGTACTTCCGTTTGACTTCTTATCAGTTGTTCTTCAGTAAGCTGAATTGTAAAAAGAGAAAACAATCTGGTAAGTTTTTAGAGAGCTATTGATCTGTTTCTCAATAGATAGAATTGTGTTCCCATAGCTTAATGAATTTTGAGAGAATTTAAGATTGATATTTTTATTTTTAGGTTATGGGGAGGAAGATAGGTCTATCTCCAAGGAAGCATGGCATGATTCTTGCATTCGGTTCCCAAGGAATATCCAACAGGGAAATTGCTAGAAGGTTATTCATTGACCATAAAACAGTGGGTAATGTTTTAAAGAAACAAAATGAGACAGGGATGACAAGTCTGATGCATAATGTGGTCGCAAGAAGATTGCCAGCCCAAGATTGTGCAGGGCACTGAAAGCAATGGTGAAACAAGGACGAATATTGAGATCCAGGCAGCTTTCGTGCAAGTTGCAACATGATCTGGGTCATTCCGTTTCACACCAAACAGTGTCAAGACGTCTCTCAGATATCAACATTAAAAAGAAAAAGCCTGCAAAGAAGCCACTCCTGACAAAAAAGCATATCCAAGACAGAAAAAAATTGTTGAGATATATGAAAATTGGGCAACTGAGGGTTGGTATAGGGTAATTCTTTTCAGACGAAAAAAAAATTAATATTAAGAATTTAAGGAATGTGTTGTGGAAACTAAGAAATTTAGTGAAAGTGTTATGCTGTGGGGAGCAATAACTTCCAAAGAGGTGGGAAGAATTAAAGTTTGCAAGGGTTCAATCAATGGAACGGCATACTGTGACATCATCACGAAGGGAGTTTTGAGGACCAGTTAGTGGTGCAAACCTAGGACCGTTAATTTTCCAAGACGACAATGCCAGTTGTCACCGATCCAGGGGTGTCTAGCAATGTGTTTCAGATCTCGGCATTCAGCGATTATGGTGTACCCCAAATTCACCCAATATGAACCCAATTGAGAATTTATGGGCTATTATGTCTGAAAAACTCAGGAAAAATTGTTACACTATCATCAGAAAAGAATTAATTGAAAAAAAATGTTGAAGTGTGGTATCATGAAATTGAGCCTGCTATTTGCGAAAAAGTTGTTCAGTCAGTGCCACAAAGAGTACAAGCCCTCAAAAAGGCTAAAGGTGGTCAAACAAAGTACTGAAGCGTGTCACATATGATGTAGAAATGCTGTATATTGCTATTCTGAAATGAAAAATTCAAATTATTTCTCAATACTCTCTTAAAATATGTTTTTCCTTAAAACATGCAGGCGGGGATATTTTTTTGGACCAGAGTGTAATGTCGAATCCATTGTTTATGTGTCGCTGAGACGAATTGTGATGCTCTGAACACCGTTTATGTTCACGTTCGACCTCCATTGGCAGGGGGTCGGAGAGCGGTTTAAAAGTAAATAGTCTAAAACGACAGAGATTATTGTTCAACCCACTGCTTTTGAGGTCGCAAAGCTGATTGGTGACCGTCCCAATGACAATCGGAATCGAGTACATCATATCTATAGCGCGACAGGTAAATACACGTAGTTATCCCTTACTAAGAACTAAGTTTTACTCGAAAATTAAATAATCTTAAACTTGAAATCAAGCACATATAAATAACTCTAAAACTGCACAACAGATAATAAAATATCTATCAACATCTCCATAATGAATTGTATAAAAATTCACTTCCCACATCACTAACTGGTAATACAAATCTTATAGGTAAACAGTCCAAAACTATTCGGGCAACGCCGGGTACTACAGTTAGAAAATAAATAAACAGTTGCGAAACCTAGTGTCGTTGTTTAGACCAGCCTGAAATCCAAATTTGCATTGCTAGACGCAGCCAAACCTAGGTACTTCAAATTATTCACTGTCCAGGTCCTTCTTCTTCTTCTTCTTTCGAATGAGCCTACTTGGAACCACGCTTGTACAGCTATTGTGCTTTACCCGGTACTGTTGCATCTTCTGCCGGTGCACCGCCTTTCTTTCCTCTTCACTGGTTTTACCTAAAAACGGCTGACGTTTTCCAGAATCTGTCTCACAGCCTGTTTTTTAAGTCCGTTCTCAGTATCCCTCAGCCGTGTGATACGGACTTCACTGTTTCTCCAGAAGATGAACAGGTGGATGGTCACTCTATTGGGAGACAGTCTAGCCACTTGAACACAGAAATCTATCCTCCTCTTCTTGACAGACTCAGAGAGCCTCCCTGTCTGTGAGGTCTCCGCCTTTCCCCATCGTCCAGTATCGGGGCAAGAAACTTTCTGGGAATTCTTCTCACTCTCAATTCAAATTTTTCAGCAAGCATTTTCTGTTTAGTAACATATACCAGTTGTATGTAGAAGTTTTGGGCGCTTTTTTTTTGGTAAATAAAACACGTAATTTTCAAGGGAAATTCATTTTTGTTTATTCAAAATATTGACCATCGGCTTCTACATACTTCGTATATCTTTCATGTAACTTAGGAATATCATGCCAGAAAAACTGCTTGTCTTTTGCGGCAAACCATTCGTCGAGCCATTTTCCAACTTCCTCTAAATTGCTGAAGTGCTGCTCAGCGAGCGTGTGCCCCATTAATGCGAAGAGATGGTAGATGGCGCCAGTACGGCGGGTGCGGAAGGATGCCCCAACCAAGCGATTTCAAGGTGTCTTTTAATGGTTTTGCTGTGTGAGACGGTGCATTGTGGTGTAACAAAATTACGTTGCCATGTCATCTGACCCATTCCAATTGTCTTTCGACCAGGGCGTGATTTAAATTAATAATTTGTTGGCGATAGCGTTGTGCATTAGTTGAGTTGCGTCATCATCCAGTAACACCTGCAATTGCTTGTCTTCACAATTTTGTGGTCTATCAGAGCGCACTGCCTTTCACATTGAAATTGTCAAAACCATGTCTCACATGTTCTAATCGACCGAGCGTGTTCACCAAATGTTTCTACCAGCAAACTATGACTTTCCACAGACTTTTCCTTTTGATTAAATAAGAAAAACAGTACGTACCGCAAATGTTCTTTTTCAGGCACAAACGTCCACATGATCACTGAACGATAAAAGACAGACGCTAGTGTTTGGCGGACTCAACTTGTATGTGTTGGTAGTTTAATGTCAGATGGACAAACTTACATATGCGTCAAATTCATACGCTGAGTACTGTCCCCTAGCGCCATCATTTAGTGAAACCTGAAAAGACTTATGCATGCACCTGGTACTCCATGGCATACATGGCTTCCAGGAGGAGGACAGTAGGTCAGTGTTTCAGCTTCAGATCGCGTGATAGGCTTCGCTTCTTATAGGTGCTTTGAGTTTGTTGATAGGCTTGTTCCAGCTCGTTAACTTGAGAGTTAACTGTCCAGTTTATTATTATTATTATTATTATTATTATTATTATTATTATTATTATTATTATTATTATTATTATTATTATTATTATTATTATTATTATTATTATTATTATTATTATACCAGGGTACACCTTCCCAAGCTATTTAAACTGTGCACCTTCTCCACTGCGCCCATATCTCAAGTGATTGATAACTGTTAAGACTTTCTAAAACGTTCATCTGGGATAGTTAGATGGCACTAGCATCTATTTTCCTGCGATTTCTGCTGGGCTAAGTACCAATCTACCGACAGAGAAACTTAATGTGTTATAGTTGGTAAACTTTATACTGGTTATTGTTGTTTTATGTGCCAAAGTTTTCAATACTTCGCCGGGTTTCTCCTCTAATGTAATCTGCCTGTCACATGTCTGTAACTCAGTTCTCTAACCAATCAGAACTCAAGGGAATGTATGCAAATTTAGCTTATCAGTACTGTGGATTCTAATATAGTGTAGAACGTTCCATTGCGGAGCTATTGAAGGAGAGCGCTTTAGGGCCGTCTTGTCTGATTTGCTCCGGTGTTTGCGACTTGACGGACGTTAGAGGCGACAGGAGGCAGGAGGCAAGAGGCAAGAGGCAGGAGGCAGAGGCAGAGGCAGGATGCAAAAGGCAGGAGGCGGGTGACTTGAGGAAGATTGGTGCTGAGAGATTATGGCAAAATTTACCTAAATACGCGATTGTGCCGTAGTGTGTTTCGAGGGGAATACTTCAGCAGATTTCCTTAAAATCTAATATGTAATCTTTTAATTTTTCGCTGAAATGTAGGACCTTCTGCGCAGTGTTCGGACTCAATTTGTATTCCTTATTGGGAAAATATTTTTGCAAGGGAGCACGAGTGGTGACCCACGGAACTCTCCCCTTCTATTTTATAGCTGGGAGACTAAAGTTTCAACCCTTAAATTTTGAAAATTTGTATCGGCCTTTAAACGTTTCCCTTTTAGTCACCCTTCATAGCATAGAATTAGCCTCCGTGTCCTAGTGTCTTACGCCCATTTAGGTTCTTGTCTTTTCCAGAACATTATTCTAAGGAGTGCTGGTTTTTAGCCTCCTTGCATTTTGTTAATGGTCTGGTAACCTTTTCCTTTCGTTCATAAGGCCTTGTAAAATGAAATGGCGTATGGCTTTTAGTGCCGGGAGTGTCCGAGGACATGTTCGGCTCGCCAGGTGCAGGTCTTTTGATTTGACCCCCGTAGGCGACCTGCGCGTCGTGATGAGGATGACATGATGATGAAGACGACACATACACCCAGCCCCCGTGCTAGCGAAATTAACCAATTAAGGTTAAAATTCCCGACCCTACCGGGAATCGAACCCGGGACCCCTGTGGCCAAAGGCCAGCACGCTAACCATTTAGCCATGGAGCCGGACATAAGGCCTTGTAGAATGGATAATTTGCCGCTGTACATTCTTTATGGTTTTGTGGGTAACCGTGTCTACCCGTGTTCACCTCATTGTGAACTTTTGTAGTTGATAAGCCCACCATGGGCCAACCCGTGTATGAACACTATGAAGGGGGGTCACCCAATTGGTTAATGGTGCAACTGAGAATGGAACAAGCTACTTATAGCTTATTGAGGCTAGTCTCTTTGAATAGGGAGCTCAGACTCTATGATGTGTACCTGTTTGGAGCAACTAACCTCTTTCATATGTAGGTTAACGATTGGGAGTTTCTTCTAATTAATCTCATACCTAATTAGAGACTTCTAAGTCCAATGCATTGTTCGAACTGACGAGATCGTGGTTTAATGTGAATATCCCAAAATAATATTTCAAACTGTTTCTTGTGATATCACTAAATTACTCTCTCTCTCTTTGAATTTTAAGAAAGAAAAGAAATACATGTCCAATTTTTGTTAAAATAAATTGTTACTCTAAGTTATCCCCTGACCAGCCATTCACCACACGCGCTTCCTTACCTCTGCGTTCCACGATAAAGTCCTGTGCCTATTATTATTATTATTATTATTATTATTATTATTATTATTATTATTATTATTATTATTATTATTATTATTATTATTATTATTATTATTATTATTACCGTGTTTTTGTGGTAGTTAGAGGTGAAAGAAGGTGCGGGTGTGAATGGGTCTCAAGCTACGAAATTATAGTGCATGTAAAATTAACAAGGTTATATTTTCTTTTCAAAATAAAGAAATAACAATCATGGCAGGTACAGAGTAGCAAGGCAATAAAAATACAATTACAATATTTACAGGATTTGGGCTTCGAGCCCCAGCCTCACAATTATTGAGCAATTAGCCCAGTTTTACCCCAAACACAAGTTTCAACAGAGGGGCAGAAAACCCCATTCATGCCTAGGAGCACTTGCTCCAAATTACACAGTAAGGCCTCCTTGAGGCGCGCAGAAAACAAAATTTTCGAGAAAAGAGCAACTTGCTCTCAAAATTCAGGCCTGTCAAAGGCCACACCTAATTCCACTTTCAAGCTGTCCTCTAAGGACATATACACAGGGGTAAAATACCCAACCTACTGAGGTCTATTAAATGAGAAGAAGGTTAATTACATGACCTCTAAAATAACAATTTGAGAGGAGGCGATCTGCACTCCTAATGCATTTGTTTTAAAACCGAATCTGGCTCTAGGCCACTAATGCAAGGGCTAATCCCATACTACAGAGGTGACTTTAGAAAAGAACAATTTACTTTACATTAATGAAGAATCGGTTGTGAGAAATAAGTTCACCTTAAAACAAAATGAGTGGGAGCTCGAGAGGGTTAAGCACTCTCTATCCCAATATGTAGCCTTAAAAGATAATAGATGCTAAGAGTAGTTACCTTTTAGGAAAAGGTTACATGGTAGAAACGCTTCGGACCCGCCCCGAGAGTTAAACTGCTGAGCTAGCAAGAAAAGAAGATATTAAAAGGCCATTACCTTGGTGTAGAACTGCTCCCCGAAGAAAGAGGCGCTTCCCGCCCCCTGCTATATACTTTACACACTGAACGATGGTACTGAAGTGGCGCAGAGACCCTAAAATCAGCAGTTTATATACTCTCGCGGAAATTTCGAGGCGTTTCAGGAAGGAAAACACCCGCCCACAATCATTTTATTGGTGGATAACGAAAACCCCTACACAATATGAAGAAGAAACACATTATTGGTGGAAAATTAATTAAAGAAATTCGGGATTGGCTAGATACAAAACAAGGGGAAAGAGAGGGGTATACAGCCAACTTAAACAATAACAGAAAGAAATTTAACAAGAAACAAACTTTTGAAATAAAAATTTCTCCAAAAAAACAGTTCTTTCACGTCGCACGAGGGTGCACCATTGTAGTTTTTCAGTAGTGTCCTCTAGAAGAGAAAGTTCACACTAATTACTACCGGTAAAACAAAAATACATCAAAAGTGGCACAGTTCAAAAACTTCAAACT
Source organism: Anabrus simplex (assembly GCF_040414725.1). Lineage (NCBI taxonomy): Eukaryota > Metazoa > Arthropoda > Insecta > Orthoptera > Tettigoniidae > Anabrus > Anabrus simplex. The sequence goes on from NC_090271.1 coordinate 312,777,657, forward strand.
TTCCACGTAGTGACATCTTCTGAGAAACTTGAAAATTAATACCGTCAATAAAGTTCAGACTTCCTCCAGCAGAGGAGTTTCAATTGGCGCACATTTTAAATTAGCGGCGTGGAGGTGTAAAGCCCGGTACAGACCTCCCCCCCCCCCCCCCAAAAGTTCCTCCAGGGGTGACACATGCAATTTGTTTGGAAACAATGTCCAAGTTTTGATGTTGATATGGAGATTAATTGCAGAAGTATTTATAAGTTTTCCTTAATGTGGTTTGATTCAGTTTCAAAATTTTTGTTGTAACTGGTGAAGTAAAGTCTTTATGTTTGTAGAAGTTGAATTCAGAAGATAAACTTTTAATACTTGAAAGTGAAGAAAAATTTTGCAAGGTCCACCAAATATTGCTGTTGAATTCCCAAGTGTAGTAATTGCTGATATTAAATGTCCATGTAGTTGATGTTGATTAAGTTGGATGGCCAGACCGGCCGTTGCAGCTTGCGTCCAAAGGCGGCCGCTCGGACCCCACAAGTACCCTGAGATACCGCTCGCCCGCACGATGAGGGGAGCAGTGGTGTTGAAGCACGCCGCGCCCGCGGTGAACATATACAGGCTGCGGGCAAGTAGCAGGTCGTGCGCCCCACATCAGCCTTGGCCGGGAGGAGGGCTCCGGCTCGCCGTACACTGGTCGACCTCGCTGGAAGAGAGGGGGCCCTTCCTCTATTCCAGTAGCGGTACAGCGCCGCGCGGCTGCGGGGGCACTGAAACATTAAAGCTAGGCGGCAGAATTTTGTTGGACCATCATCTTTTTGAGGGCACAGGCTTTGTGGAGAGGTTGAGGGGCCAGCGGCGTGCAGATATCCATGGCATTTTGTATAAGCAAGCCACTGTGTGTAGTGGAGCAGGGGACGGGAGCGTGGTAATGGCCGTGGCAAGGACAGGATGGCAGTTCAGCTGATCGGGGGAGGTTTACAAAAATGCTGACATATAAAACAAAAGATTATAGAAGGGGCAGAAAGCCTTAAAAGTGAAACTTCTCAGAGAAAGAGAGAAAAAAATATAACCTTCCGATTTCTTTCAAGATAATATGAGGCAAGTTAGCACAGAAATTATACAGGTTTCACCTGCGACAAGTGAACCCTAAATATCCTCTCGGTGGCTGGATTGCTTAATAACAACGTAACCGGCGTAAGGAAATCGAGAATGACACACGGCCCATGGAATCTGGGGGCAAGCTTGCCCGCGGGAACAAAACTCTTGACCATTACTTGGTCACCTACCTTCAAATGGGTGGGTCTCCGTCCACGATCATACCTTTCCCTAACCTTATCATGAGACACTTTAAGATTGGCTTTAGCCTTCTTCCAAAGATCTTTAATGTTGTCCGGATCTATTGTCTCAGGCAGAATGTCACTCAGGGACCAGAGGTTAGAGAGCGGCGTGTTGGGAACAAACTTGAACATCAAAGAGGCTGGAGTAAATTTATGTGATTCATGAACCGCCGAATTCAAAGCAAAAGCTAACCAATGCAGGGACGTGTCCCACCTGGAATGATCTTCATGATGATAGGCAATAAGCGCGGACCTGAGATTACGGTTAACCCGTTCAGCCAGAGATGATTTAGGGTAATAAGCAGAAGTAGTTACATGAGAGATGGACAAGTCAAAACAGAATTTATGAAAAAGATTTGATGTGAACGCCTTAGCATTATCAGACACAATATATTGGCACGGGCCAAAAGAGGCAAAAATAGAATTTAAGCAAGTAATGGTGGACTGAGCGGTAGCCAGCTTAGTCGGAAATAACCAGGAAAATCTTGTAAAACCATCTACGCATACAAAGATGAACTTGTTGGCATTTCCCTTTGACTGGGGGAAGGGTCCTACATAATCAATATACAGGTGTTCCATGGGGCGCGAGGCTTGATGCGAAGACAGAAGGCCTACCTTGGTGGACATGGTGGGTTTACTGAGCAAACAAGATTTACAAGGTTTTACTAGTTCACGGATTTCACCGTCCATACCCTTCCAGATGAACCTTTCACGAATCTTTTCACGAGTTTTAAAGATTCCAAGATGCCCCCCTAATGGGGTCTCATGATAGTATTTGAAGATCATAGGCACAACAACAGCTGGAACGACAACCTTCATCATCTTATCATGCCTCGAAGGGCAACATAGAACACCATTCCTCAGAACATAAGGGACAACATGTTCCCCAGAAGAAAGGGTTTCCATTATTGGAGCCAGCGTCGGATCTTCACGTTGGTATTTCTCGATATCCCTAAAGAGCATGGGAGCATCTGTTAAGATGGCATTAACATCAGATAGCATGGACTCGGGAGGAGATGAACTATCGACCGGTTCATGGTTCTCAACGTCGTTGGAAAACATACGGCTGAGTCCATCAGCAACAACATTTTCGGTACCTCTGATATTCCGGACATCGAATTGGAAGGCAGAAATACGGATGGCCCAACGGGCTATACGACCAGTACGACGCGGCCTACCTAAGACCCAGCTTAAGGCTTGATTATCTGTCTCCAGGTCGAATTTGACATGTTCCAGATAGAGACGGAACTTTTCTAAGGCAAATAAGACTGCCAACCCTTCGAGATCATAGAATACTTGGCTTCTTGAGCCGATAGAGTCCTAGATGCATAGGCGATGGGTCGCCTCCCTAGTTCAGTCTCTTGAAGAAGGACTGCAGCTACTGCTGACGACGACGCGTCGGTTTGGACGATGAATTTCTTTGAGAAATCAGGCATAGCAAGTACAGGGGCATTCCAGAGAGCTAATTTAAGATCTTCAAAAGCGGCTTGTTGAGAAGGTCCCCACTCGAATTTGATGCCTTTCCTACGAAGAAGGTTTAAGGGCGCCGCTCTATTAGCGAAGTTAGGAATAAACTTCCTGAAGAAATTCACCATACCAATGAACCTGGCGATACCTTTAATGTCTTTGGGAGGTTTAAAATCACGGATGGCCTGTGTTCTAGAATGATCGACTGCTACACCATCCGGTGACACAATATGCCCTAGGAAAGACATAGAGGGCTTAGCAAAGGCAACCTTGGACAACTTAACAGTTAACCCAGCTTTACGAAGGCGATCGAGAACTTCTCGCAGATGATCTAGATGCTCTTCAAAAGTCTCTGAAAATACGACGACATCATCCAAGTAGTGATACAAGTACTCAAATTTGATGTCGGAGAAGACCCTATCTAGCAGCCTAGTGAGTACAGCTGCTCCCGTGGGGAGCCCGAAAGGCACGCGGTTATATTCGTATAAGTTCCAGTCCGTGGCAAACGCTGTAAGATGTTTAGACTCTTCGGCAAGGGGAATTTGATTATAGGCCTGATTCAAGTCCAAGATAGTAAAGAACTTGGCCTTACGAAACCATGAAAAACAAGAATGAAGGTCAGGAAGGGGCACAGATTGCAACACCACCTTCCGATTGAGAGCCCTATAATCAATGACAGGCCTGAAGCCTCCTTGGGGTTTCGGGACTAGAAAAATAGAAGAAGAATACGCCGACTTAGAGGGCCTAATAATACCATCCTTCAACATTTGATCGATGATTTCTTTCAATGCCTTCATTTTAGGTGGAGATAGCCTATATGGTGGAAAACGGACAGGAATCGAATCCGTGACCTCAATTTTGTATTCAATAAGGTCAGTAACACCAAGAGTATCAGAGAACACCTCTAGAAATGACTGACATAATTTACGAATCCTATCAGGGTGCTCCTCAGGTAGATGTCTAAGGTCTAACAACATCTCATCCTGGGTAGGCGAAATAGATGAACATGATACAGAATTACACTTTAACAAGGGAATTTTACAATTGGACGCAAATTTGAATGTGCATGACCTACTCTGAAGGTCGAGCACAAGACCAGTGTAAGAAATGAAGTCGGCTCCCAATATAATGGGGCAAGACAAGTGCTTAGCCACAAACAATTTGATTTTCCATGTAAATTTAAAAATACGAATTTTGACATTTACAGAACCTAGGATTTCCAATGGGGATGAATTAGCCGAAACATATTGAACAGGAGATGAGATATAGTCAGGTAGTTTACAAACAGATTTCAATTTTGAATACCATTGGTCCGAAATAATTGAACAAACACTGCTTGAATCTAATAGAGCTGTTATAGGCTCGTTATTTAACTCAATCTTAAGAAAAGGAACAGGTGCGGGGGTATCCGCCGCAATCCTAAGACATTCTTTGGGGCATTCGAAAGATGAATTTGAAGATAGAACATTCCCTGAATTTTCGACCTGTTTACCAGGGGCTGAGCCTCGGGAAGAGGGATTAGTCGACTCAGCCGAAGCCACTAGTCATTTTTTTATTATTGGCATTGGTGGAGTTTGCACCATAAGTTGAGCAGGAGGGGGTGCTATTTGAATTTGGGCAATTTTTAGCGATATGTGAGAAAGCCCCACATTTAAAACAGCCTTGTGATGAACCAGCCCCATTCCTTGTCCCACTCGACTTGATCAGTGGACACTTATTGCGCAGATGGTCGGGCGACCCGCAAGCATAACATTTACGGGGTGTGACTGGTCGGCGAGGAGGAGGCCGAAGATTACTAAAAGAGGGAGGGGGTTCTTTCGCGACACGCAAAGAGTCGGCGTATCTAACTCCTTCCGCTGAGACGGCCAATGCTTCAAGTTCAGAGAAGGTTTGCGGGCACGCCGCGAAACACAAATATGACCTATAGGATGGTGAAATTCCTTCTATAATAGCCTGTACAATCTGATCTTCAGGAAAATGAAGGGCAAACACCCTGGTATAGAATTTAATATCTTGGATGAAGTCTGCTAAGTTTTCCTCCAAACGCTGTACACGATAATAGTACTTCTGAGTAAGGGAGGATCTGGCCCTAGCCGGGATGAAGTTAGCTAGCAAGTGGGCGTGGAAATCCTCAATAGATGATTGCTCGGCAATGGCTCTTACTATTTTGTCTGAGAGAATACCAATTGCATAGGGATAGATGATTTGCAAAATCTGACATGGGGACAGAGAAAACACAAGGGCATGATCCTGAAATTCAACTAAAAATCTTAAAAATGAAATTACGTCACTGGTGGTATTAACGGAAAACTTAGAGATACCTCTGAGCAACATTGCCAATGGATGAGGCAAGCTGCTAAACCCGGGTGACATAGTAGGTAAAGGTTTCAATGGCAAGGAAGTTAATTCAGAACGTATATTATTCAACGATGCACGGCGTTCAGACTCGTTGTCCAATGGGGCAGAGATAGTTTGAGCAGCAACGGTTATCCTATTGGCGTCTCCCTTAGGAGGCTCTTCCTCGCTACCTACATTCATCGTGGTGGGTTGATCAATTTTGGGAGGAACTTCCCCAGTTAACAATTGAGTGACCTTGCTAGATAATTCAGAAATACTTTCAAGCAACGTACTAGCTTCCTTCCTCTGAACGTCATTCAACTTCAGAGACAACAGATCGTTACCTCTATTTGAAAAATGATATAGCCTGGCTTGCACACGCTTAATTTGATTAGGAGAAGGATCATTTTCGTCAATAAAACTAACTACCGATGCTAGCCCAGTAGTATTCTCGGTGATCGTGGAAAGAGAGTCGTCAATTTCTTTCTCTCCCAAATTGGGGATGGAAATGGACAAATCAAGGGACTCTCTAAGCTTGTTGGTGTCTATCGCAACCGTGCCTCCAGATTGCACATTTCTGATAGTTAACTCATAGATCAACTCCTCCTTGCGCAAATAGTTAAGATGGAGAACATCGCGAGGGCCGGGCATGATGACAGAACAATTTTGAAAAAATCAGAAAATTGCAGCAACCGAGAAAATTGTTAAAGTTTGAATCAAAGCAATGTTTAGCCGTCAAAAGGGCCTAAATTGAGACCCATTCAACCACGCTCTGCTACCACTTGTTACTGTGATTTTGTGTTAGTTAGAGGTGAAAGAAGGTGCGGGTGTGAACGGGTCTCAAGCTACGAAATTATAGTGCATGTAAAATTAACAAGGTTATATTATCTTTTCAAAATAAAGAAATAACAATCATGGCAGGTACAGAGTAGCAAGGCAATAAAAATACAATTACAATATTTACAGGATTTGGGCTCCGAGCCCCAGCCTCACAATTCTTGAGCAATTAGCCCAGTTTTACCCCAAACACAAGTTTCAACAGAGGGGCAGAAAACCCCATTCATGCCTAGGAGCACTTGCTCCAAATTACACAGTAAGGCCTCCTTGAGGCGCGCAGAAAACAAAATTTTCGAGAAAAGAGCAACTTGCTCTCAAAATTCAGGCCTGTCAAAGGCCACACCTAATTCCACTTTCAAGCTGTCCTCTAAGGACATATACACAGGGGTAAAATACCCAACCTACTGAGGTCTATTAAATGAGAAGAAGGTTAATTACATGACCTCTAAAATAACAATTTGAGAGGAGGCGATCTGCACTCCTAATGCATTTGTTTTAAAACCGAATCTGGCTCTAGGCCACTAATGCAAGGGCTAATCCCATACTACAGAGGTGACTTTAGAAAAGAACAATTTACTTTACATTAATGAAGAATCGGTTGTGAGAAATAAGTTCACCTCAAAACAAAATGAGTGGGAGCTCGAGAGGGTTAAGCACTCTCTATCCCAATATGTAGCCTTAAAAGATAATAGATGCTAAGAGTAGTTACATTTTAGGAAACGGTTACATGGTAGAAACGCTTCGGACCCGCCCCGAGAGTTAAACTGCTGAGCTAGCAAGAAAAGAAGATATTAAAAGGCCATTACCTTGGTGTAGAACTGCTCCCCGAAGAAAGAGGCGCTTCCCGCCCCCTGCTATGTACTTTACACACTGAACGATGGTACTGAAGTGGCGCAGAGACCCTAAAATCAGCAGTTTATATACTCTCGCGGAAAGTTCGAGGCGTTTCAGGAAGGAAAACACCCGCCCACAATCATTTTATTGGTGGATAACGAAAACCCCTACACAATATGAAGAAGAAACACATTATTGGTGGAAAATTAATTAAAGAAATTCGGGATTGGCTAGATACAAAACAAGGGGAAAGAGAGGGGTATACAGCCAACTTAAACAATAACAGAAAGAAATTTAACAAGAAACAAACTTTTGAAATAAAAATTTCTCCAAAAAAAAACAGTTCTTTCACGTCGCACGAGGGTACACCATTGTAGTTTTTCAGTAGTGTCCTCTAGAAGAGAAAGTTCACACTAATTACTACCGGTAAAACAAAAATACATCAAAAGTGGCACAGTTCAAAAACTTCAAACTTTCCACGTAGTGACATCTTCTGAGAAACTTGAAAATTAATACCGTCAATAAAGTTCAGACTTCCTCCAGCAGAGGAGTTTCAATTGGCGCACATTTTAAATTAGCGGCGTGGAGGTGTACCGCCCGGTACAATTATTATTATTATTATTATTATTATTATTATTATTATTATTATTATTATTATTATTATTATTATTATTATTATTATTATTATTATTATTTGTTATTTGCTTTACGTCGCACCGACACAGATAGGTCTTATGGTGACGATGAGGCAGGAAGGGGCCAGGTGTGGGATGGAAGCGGCCGTGGCCTTAAATAAGCTACAGCCCCAGTATTTGCCTGGTGTGGATATGGGAAACCACGGAAAACCATCTTCAGGGCTGCCGACAGTGGGGTTCCAACCCACGATCTCCCGAATACTGGATACTGACCGCACTTAAGCGACTGCAGCTATCGAGCTCGGTATTATTATTATTATTATTATTATTATTATTATTATTATTATTATTATTATTATTACTATTATTACCTTACTTAATATAGCAAAGTATCTCATTAGCTTGCAAACAGGGATTATTCTGTTGTTAATGAAGATGCTTGTTGAAGGTAACCCAAAATTCAATCTTGGTGTCATCTTCATGTCCCATTCAAGCACCTCACTGCTTACTAGAAACAATTGTGGTGTCATTGTGGTAGCAGCTCTGGAGCAGACATCTCGATACTCGACTCCACTCCGCGGACCTGACAGAACAATTGTCACTCCCTCTGCCCAGGTTAATTTATCTCGCTAGATGGGGTGCAATTTCAAAACCATGCAAAGAGATGACAGAAACCCTACTGAAAGGTGCTATGAAAACCAAACACGTTTAGGCAGGGTAAGAAAACGTTCTGTTGGGACTTTCGAAAGTTTGTTTTAATAATAATAATAATAATAATAATAATAATAATAATAATAATAATAATAATAATAATAATTTTACGTCCCAGTAACTACTTTTGTGATTTTCGTAGACGCCGAGGTGCATAATGTTTTTCCTTCAGGAGTTATTTTACGTACCAGTAAATCTACCGACACAAGGCTGACGTATTTGAACTCCATCAAACACTACCGGTCTGAGATGGGTTCAAACTCGCCAACTTGAGCTTAGAAGACCAGCGCGCTCTATTATTATTATTATTATTATTATTATTATTATTATTATTATTATTATTATTATTATTATTATTATTATTATTATTATTATTATTATTATTATTATTTCATTTTGCCCGGCTATGGCCCACGTTATTTAGAATGCATCTTCATCTGTTTCTGTACTTTAACCCCCGTCCAGTACTCCTTCATCCGTTCACTCTGCAATCTTCTCCTTTCTTCTGTCCACGGCGATTGGGCACGGGATCTAATTTTCCTTGAAACCTCTTCGTGCCTTGATCCCCGCCTTGTAAACATCCCTGTTGTTGATTTCCGTTCCTTGTATTCCCATATGTTCCAGGTCCTTCATCACCTCCTGGTACCAGCGCACTTTAGTTTCTCAGGTCTCGAAAAATCTTATTATCTGATTGGTCAGTCTTCCCGGGTTTATTCTGTATATTTGTCCGAAGAACATGGCTCTCCTCTTCCGCATGGTATCTGAGATCTTTTCCATCTTGAAATATAATCCTTCGTTTCCTTTCATTCTGTATCATCCATCCTCTGTTCTTCGGGATCCCAGTATCTTCCTCAGAATCTTTCTCTCCAATAGTTCCAACTTCTTGACCAATCCTGTTTTTATCAGGTTCAAACTTTCAGCAGCATATAAGGCCTCCGGGCGGATGACTATCTGGTCTGAGTTTTGCATTATTATTATTATTATTATTATTATTATTATTAGTAGTAGTAGTAGTAGTAGTAGTAGTAGTAGTAGTAGTAGTAGTAGTAGTATTCATATTATATACATCAAAGTTATTTTCAGACCACAAGGTACTACAACAAATATGGTTCCAGAACACTACAAGTTGTAGTTCCTAAATTTTTAACAAGATGCCGTCAGAAATGGCACACTTGAGAACAAATATCAACTAAAAAACATGTGAAACTATGGATCATATACAGAATAAAATTACAGACTAAATATTTTCTCTTGAATGAAAAATGTATCACAGACTTTTCTATTTCTAATGATACTTTCAGGGATTAATAAAAACCCACACCACAGGACGACATGACCATATCAATGTAAAAGTACAAACCTTATTAATGTTTAAACAGCAAGGATTGCAACAATATATAAAAATATGAAGCAACTTCACCCGCAGATAAGCACATTAAGTGATTTATAGGTGTAAATAATTGCAAAGGTCATCCTGCTAGATATTTGCAAAATTATTTTAGATAAGATATAAACAAATAAAATTATTGTCCGGCTCCATGGCTAAATGGTTAGCGTGCTGGCCTTTGCTCACAGGGGACCCGGGTTCGATTCCCGGCAGGGTCGGGAATTTTAACCATCATTGGTTAATTTCGCTGGCACGGGGGCTGGGTGTATGTGTCGTCTTCATCATCATTTCATCTTCATCTTGAAGCGCAGGTCGCCTACCGGCGTCATTATTACAATGATCATTATTCTCAGTAGTAGTAGTTGTACCGAGCTCGGGAGCTTCAGTCGCTTACGTGCGGCCAGTATCCAGTATTCGAGAAATAGTGGGTTCGATCGCCACTGTCGGCAGCCCTGAAGATGGTTTTCCGTGGTTTCCCGTAATTAAGGCCACGACTGCTTCATTCCTATTACTAGCCCTTTTCTGTCCCTTTCTCGCCATAAGACCTGTCTGTGTCGGTGCGAAGTAAAGCAGTTTGTGAAAAAGTAGTAGTATTAGTACTCTATCCCCATGGCGTCCGGGATCTGGAAATTTTCTCACATTGGTCTTTCGCATGAAAGTGCTGTTAAATTCCCACACGATTGCGAGATGATCCTGCTCAGAGCATTGAGCGGGTGAGTAAATAACTGATCTACAATCTCTCCTTCGTATCCTTCGTTAAATCGTCAGCGTGGTGGTCTTCGATTCTTAAGGCCCTGAGCTCGATTCCTGGCCTGGCGGGGAATGTTAACTGTGAAGGGTAAATTCCTCTAGCTATGGTACTGGGTGCCTGTGTTCCTCTTAGTGCACATCTTCGTTTACACAAAAACACTTCGCACAGGTTTACGCAATAGGGAACTACTCTCTCCCTATAAAGAGTTAGCATCAGGAAGGTCATCCGGTGATACCATTGATAGTGTTTATTCAGTCATTCACGAACGAATACAGTCATGAAATCATTCCTTCACTAATTCAGGCTGTCATTCAATTCATTTCATTCATCGTTCATGAAACTCTCTCCAGAATTGCTGGTTATCCGTGACTGGAACAGAGCTTACTTTTTACAGGAATTCAGTCCATTCATTAATCCAATCACATATATTCATTCATTCACACAAAATAGAATGTTGTCTCCTTAACTGTTGGGTTCCGCAGCGGTAGGCTGGGAGCATTCATTAAATTCATTTCATTCATTCATTCATTCATTCATTCAATCATCAATCACTGATTTGTTAATTAACGCTCTCTCCCCAGTTGGTGGCTATCTGTGACTAGGCGAGAAGATGTTTTATTCATTCATTCGTGCACGTATACATTTCAGTCATGAAATTATTCGCTCACGAATGCATGTAGTCATTCATTCATTCATTCATTCATTCATTCATTCATTCATTCATTCAATTCATTCAATTCATTCATAATGTATGATGTAATTGTTGGATAACTCTATAAAATATTTTAACACAAAAGCAAGCACTAATGCAACTTAGGGAGGGTAAGATGCATATTTGTCCTAGACTATAAAACTCTGTTAACGTCTAGGACAAACATACTTTTTTTTAAACTACAATTTAGAAGTTCGGTGTAAATAGTTAACAAGTTTAACTGTAATGTTTAATGTAGTAACAGATAAATAGTTATAAGGAAGAGGATGCATGTATCAAAATACATTTTGGATTACAATAAATGACTACTTCCTCTCGTGTTTCGTGTGATCTGTAACTAAGGGATGGGAATATTCTATTCTAAAACTAAGCCATATCCTCACTCATAAAGTGTCGACCCCCATAAAGTAAGAAAAATACCGCGAAGAACAACAACAAGAAATATCTAATTAATAAAAGGGATTAGTTTGTAGGTGATGCGAATAAAATTAGTAAAGATTTTCCGCGTTCTACCACATCGCCATTTGAAAAATCTAAAAAATTTACTCAGAAATATTTCAATAATATTAACCCAGATATGCCTAAAGTATTTTTTTTTGAGTGGGTTCATAATTCAATGTTATATAATTAACGTAATACATGAGTTAGTACAGGTAAACATCAACCTGGAAGAAAAATGAATTAATTAACACGGAAAGAGGTGTCCTTTTAAAAGGACAGTAGGCATATAGGGGGTATATTGGTCATTTGTACATATAGTAACATCTATACAATTGTCAGATGTTTATTGTACGGTATTGTGTACAATAGCGAAAGAAATATTCACTAAGACTATCATCGTCTTCACACACACACATGCAAATATAAATAAAAATGTAAGAACATCTTTGTATATTTGAAGTGATTTTCAAAATTATTCATCGTTCGTTGTGATACTGCACAAAATATTTGATTTCTAGTGTACCCAACACTTCTCACACTTCAAAGATGAACAACATCACTTGTCTTAGTCTTTTCCTGTATGGTACCGAGGAAAGCATTTGATATGCAATGCAACATCGCACTTCTCACATTTCTTGGTGCCTTCTTGTGACAAATTCCTCCCCTCATCTGCTTGCCATGAGGTATAATGATATGGTTTATTTGATCATACGTGGAATCTGCATTCTCAACAGTTGAAGGAAGACACATTTTCTTTGCTTGTTCCTAGAAGGGCAGTTACAACTCGTCTGCGGAAAGTCAGGTGGTCTAATTTTCCTTTATTCAGTCTGTGCACCTGCCACGCATTTTGTTCATACACATCAATACAGTGAGGCTTACATTCTGGTTACTCCTCCCTTTCCAGAGTTGAGATGTGGTTGTTTGAAAGAGATTATTTTATTACCTTTATCAGACATCTGTTTTACTAAAATCGTAATCATCTTTCTTCAATGCACTCACTACTTCCTCAAGGGTCATAAACTTGGAAAAAAAAGGAAAGTTGTCCTAGACCCATATTTTTTTTTTTTTTGCTAGGGGCTTTACGTCGCACCGACACAGATAGGTCTTATGGCGACGATGGGATAGGAAAGGCCTAGGAGTTGGAAGGAAGCGGCCGTGGCCTTAATTAAGGTACAGCCCCAGCATGCCTGGTGTGAAAATGGGAAACCACGGAAAACCATCTTCAGGGCTGCCGATAGTGGGATTCGAACCTACTATCTCCCGGATGCAAGCTCACAGCCGCGCGCCTCTACGCGCACGGCCAACTCGCCCGGTAGACCCATATTATCCTACTATGCTTTCTTATAGGGCACTTATATTCTCCTGTCACTGGCGTGGCAACCATAAAGTAAATCATTAGGTGATATCGAAATATAATAATTAATTGCCAGGAGAAAAAATAATGGGCCGCCTCTGTGGTGTAGTGGTTAGCGTGATTAGCTGCCAGCCCCGGAGGCCCGGGTTCGATTCCCGGCTTTGCCACGAAATTTGAAAAAGTGGTACGAGGGCTGGAACGGGGTCCACTCAGCCTCGGGAGGTCAACTGAGTAGAGGTGGGTTCGATTACCACCTCAGCCATCCTGGAAGTGGTTTTCCGTGGTTTCCCACTTCTCCTCCAGGCAAATGCCGGGATGGTACCTAACTTAAGGCCACGGCCGCTTCCTTCCCTCTTCCTTGCCTGTCCCATCCAATCGCCCCATCCCTCCACAAAGCCCCTGTTCAGCATAGCAGGTGAGGCCGCCTGGGCGAGGTACTGGTCATTCTCCCCAGTTGTATCCCCCGACCCAAAGTCTGAAACTCCAGGACACTGCCCTTGAGGCGGTAGAGGTGGGATCCCTCGCTTAGTCCGAGGGAAAAGCCGACCCTGGAGGATAAACAGATTAAGAAGGAGAAGAAAAAATAATAAGTGAGGTACTTGTAGCAATAATCTTATTGCCTTTGAATTTGTCAGCGCACGTTGTCTTCCACGATTGTAATATGAGTTTTGTTTGGAGATGCATACCGCACACACATATTCTCACTCAGCTACACTAAAATGGGTAGTCTGCAAGTTCATACCTTTCCCTCCAACGTTAACACGTTGTTAAACTGAACTCATTATAGCCAGTAACAATGACTGACAAATAATAAAAGAGTGTCAGCTGTCCTTTTAAAAGGACGGTAGGCATATCTGGGTAGGGAATTAAATGAAACCAGCAAAATGATCACTCCAATTATTCCCCAATTGGTACGTTGGATACGATTAATTGTTCTCGCCATAATGTGCAACCATTAACGTGTATTTTATCGACGTATGATCTGATACATCAGTTCAAATAGTTGTCATTTATCTTTGGCATTACTTCTGTATCAGATATTAAACAGTGAAAAAGATTTGTTTCATCATTATCAATTATGTATGAATTGATTTTATGCTCGTTTTGTTTTGTATTGTTAATATGCATGTGCTTCAAATTAATAATGCAGTAAAATCCATAGGTGTAAAAGTAATTAAATATGTATTAGGTGCTGAATATGCGTCAGCAGGAAAGGATTTCTGCGCTACATTGAAATTCAGGCGGGAGGTTGATGGTAAATAATTGTACTCAGTCGTGGTGTGTATAAAATAAGCATCAAAGTTGAAATTGTTCATTGGGTGTCACAGACACGAGTGTAACTGCCAATATACCACATGTAACATCAATAGTGTAATGGTGTCGTTGTAATTGTGTAAACTAAAAATAAAGCCAGAGCTAGCAACTAAATGAGATAAAGCTCTCACCTTCTTAGACAGTGCCACTGCATTAAAGAATTAGCATTGTGTTAAATTTACCTTCCACCTGTGTAGAATCGAATTTATGTCCTTTCATGTGAATCTGAAGCTCCTCTGCAATATGAATACCATTGTAAAAAACCAAACCCCATTGCACTACAGCCCTTGAAAGGCCTTGGCCTACCAAGCGACCGCTGCTCAGCCCGAAGGCCTGCAGATTACGAGGTGTCGTGTGGTCAGCACGACGAATCCTCTCGGCCGTTATTCTTGGCTTTCTAGACCGGGGCCGCTATCTCACCGTCAGATAGCTCCTCAATTCTAATCACGTAGGCTGAGTGGACCTCGAACCAGCCCTCAGGTCCAGGTAAAAATCCCTGACCTGGCCGCGAATCGAACCCGGGGCCTCCGGGTGAGAGGCAGGCACGCTACCTCTACACCACGGGGCCGGCTACCATTGTAAAAGGGTGTTTAAAAATTATAGTTCAAGAGCTATAATAGTGACACAATTTAATAAATTAACAGTAGACATGATGTGAGTTTTTGGGCTTATGCCGTGTCGCGAAAACAACGTGAAATTCTTGACGTTCCGCAGAGAATTTCGCTCCGCGTCTTCAGAAGAAAATCTTATTTACCGTCAACTTCCCGAATGTGCAAAGTCATTGTCTTCACAAAATGATCTTAGAAACATACTTGACTGCTTCAAAATATTAGAAAAAAGTAACTATTAGCTGACCATAGTAAACTGTATTGTTTTTTAGCCCCGTCTTTTACCTCCTCTCCCTTAGCCTAGCATTACCGGTTTTCCAACATATTTGTAAGACCATCTTGAGAACAAAATGTCCTTGCAAATTTAATGTTTTCACCTAAACAAAGATATCCGTAGCTGATGATGTTTATAATAATACGAAACATGCAGTACTACCAATTTGTGAACTTGCTTAAGACACAATACATATTGTATCGATAATATGAAACAATGATTACTGTCTATTTGTTAAATTACGTTACACATCGATAAGGATCAGGGACTGCCTGGCCGAGGCGGTAAAGGCGTGCTCGGCTCGCCCGGAAGGACGTGGGTTCGAATCCCCGTCAGGAAGTCGTAAAATTTAAGAAATGAGATTTCCACTTCCGGAGGTGCATATGGCCCTGAGGTTCACTCAGCCTACACCAAAAATGAGTGCCAGGGTAATTCCTGGGGGCAAAGGCGGCCGGGCGTAGAGCTAACCACTCTACCCCATCAAGTGCCGCGGTTACGGATAGTGGAAGCCTTTACCTTCCACCCCTCCAAGGGCCTTCATGGCCTGTAGGGAGATGACTTTGCTTTGACTTTGCTTTGCATCGATAAGGATCATGAAGTGGATAATTTGCAATTGTGACACAAGTCAAAAATCAAGCTGTGAAATAAATGAGTACACAGTTTCTCTTGTCCGCCTCTGTGGTGTAGTGGTTAGCGTGATTAGCTGCCACCCCCGGAGGTCCGGGTTCGATTCCCGGCTGTGCCACGAAATTTGAAAAGTGGTACGAGGGCTGGAACGGGGTCCACTCAGCCTCGGGAGGTCAACTGAGTAGAGGTGGGTTCGATTCCCACCTCAGCCATTCTCGAAGTGGTTTTCCGTGGTTTCCCACTTCACCTCCAGGCGAATGCCGGGATGGTACCTAACTTAAGGCCACGGCCGCTTCCTTCCCTCATCCTTGCCTATCCCTTCCAATCTTCCCATCCCCCTATAAGGCCCCTGTTCCCCATAGCAGGTGAGGCCGTCTGAAGCTCCAGGACACTGCACTTGAGGAGGTAGAGATGGGATCCATCGCTGAGTCCGAGGGAAAAAGCCGAACCTGGAGGGTAAACAGATGATGATGACACAGTTTCTCTTAGAAGTGAAATGCGGAAATCATACCATTGATCTGTGAAATAAAGAGCAAAATGGTAGTACTCGATATGAGTTCAGCTAATAAACATGTTACTTAGAAATTGCTCCTCCATTCTCCTTGTCGAAGCCATGACCAAGATGCTTTTAGATTGCTGCAATGTTTTCTTATAGATTTTGTTAGACTGTCTTGAGAGTTTGCGGCTTATAATTCTGAAACAATATTATAATTTAGACTTTCACGGCTCGTGCAGCTATGATTCACTGAGGTTGTAGCCTGCATCGCGGTCGAAATTATCTGTGTGTTCACATATTTCAACCGTCTCCCTTATGATTCTGAGGCGACATTATTTTATACGGAAAAAAAACATCCACTGCTTGGAACATAACATCATGATCAGATGTTAAGGCATGATCAGCAACAGCTCATTTATCGGGTTGGTTGAATCTGATACACGTATTATGATCCTTAATGCGAGTACATATCGTTCTCGAAGTCTGCCCTATGTAATCCTTGCCACAAGTACAGGGAACTCTGTATATACACCCGGTCGTTACAATTTAGGCAAATTGTCCTTAGTTAGTAGGGACTGCCTGGCCGAGGGGGTAAAGGCGTGCTCGGTACGCCCGGAAGGACGTGGGTTCGAATCCCCGTCAGGAAGTCGTAAAATTTAAGAAACGAGATTTCCACTTCCGGAGGTGCATATGGCCCTGAGGTTCACTCAGCCTACACCAAAAATGAGTACCAGGTTAATTCCTGGGGGCAAAGGTGGCCGGGCGTAGAGCTAACCACTCTACCCCATCACGTGTCGAGGTTAACAATGGTGGAAGCCTTTACCTTCCACTCCTCCGAGAGCCTTCATGGCCTGTACGGAGGGGACTTTGTCCTTAGTTGGTCGCTGTTGCCATTCATTGTCCCTAGCATGGGGCAAAAATGGCGTCCCTATTACATTTTAGGGCATTATTTTAAGTTCCATTCTCTTAGCAAACCATTGATCCGTCGTGTTTCCATTTTCTGACGAAGAAAGGCAAGGTACCCTTCGAAACTCGGATTCGGTGTATTCATATTCGTTATTGCCCACCATAATCCCAAAAATATTATATCATAATGAAACAAATCTACGGACAATATTCAAGTCTGCAGAGCCTCGGTGGTTCAGCGGCAGCGCGCCGGCCTTTCACCGCTGGGTTCTATGGTTCAAATCCCGGCCACTCCATGTGAGATTTGTCGTAGACAAAGTGGAGGCGGGATAGGTTTTTCTGCAGGTAATCCGGTTTTCTCTGCCATCTTTCTTTCTAGCAACACTCTCCAATATCATTTAATCTGCCGCAACTCCGATTTATCTTTTTGCCACTAACCCAGACCACGAGCGACATGGTAACAGCAGCTCACATGGAGGAACTTCATTTTACAGGCAGATATAAGTTTACACAGTAGAAAAGTACTGATACGCAACATTCTTGTCCGAGCACTTGTTCCAACGGCACTGGTGCCGGAATGAAAGCCATCTGAGTCCAGTCCCTTAATCCACGTCATGAAGATACGCTGACCGACCGTGTTTTCCTTGAATCACTCACAACTCAGTTGCTCCTTAAACGATCCAAAGAGATGAAAACTATTGGATGCTAATTCGGGGCTGTAAGAAGGTGTGCATCTGTTTTATTTTATTTTCTAGCCTTTCCAAGACTAAATTGAGTAGGTAAGAAATCCATGATACTTGAATGTCAGATTGTGGATACAAAGCTGAAACAGGTAGATAATATCAAGTATTTAGGATGTGTGTTCTCCCAGTATGGTAATATAGTAAGTGAGATTGAATCAAGGTGCAGTAAAGCGAACGTAGTCAGCTCTCAGTTGCGTTTATCAGTATTCTGTAAGAAGGAAGTCAGCTCCCGGACGAAACTATCTTCATATCGGTCTGTTTTCATACAAACTTTGTTTCATGGGAGGGAAAGCTGGGCGGATTCAGGATATCTTATCCATACGATGGAAGTAACAGACATGAAAGTAGTAAGAATGTTTGCTGGTATGAATAGGTGGGAACAATGGCAGTAGGTTATTAGGGGTGAGGAGAAGGATTTGTTACGAATGAACTCGATGTATAAAGCTGTACGCATGAATCTGCTTCGGTGGTGGAGCTATGTGAGGTGAATGGAGGAGGATAGGTTACCCAGGACAATAATGGACTCTGTTATGGAGGGTAAGAAAAATAGAGGTAGACCAAGACGACGATGGTTAGACTCAGTTTCTAATGGTTCAAAGATGTATAAAACTAAACAGGGCCGCAGGTCTAGTTACAAATAGAGAATTGTGGCGACGGTTAGTAAATTTACAGAGGCTTGCAGACTGAACGCTGAAAGGCATAACGGTCTATAAAGAATATTTGATTACTTAAGAGATATAATCCACCTGATATCCGTCCCGATTATGGAATCAAAAGTTCGGCCTCCTAATCAGTTCATGTGAATAATATTTATTTTATATGATGATTGGATTAAGCCGGGCTTGAGTCATAACTCAAGGTTACTATTGCCACCATCAGGTAGATTGTCTCTTTCAGATTGTATTTGAGAAAGAAAATCCAATACATGCTTCTTCAAGTGGTTTCTTACAATCGCCAATGAGTTTTCAACGCTGAGTCCGCTATGGTATGGATAATAGTGTCCGAAATTTTGTTTATCTATTCTTAAGACGTTCAACATCTCCTTAGAAATTGTCACCATATCGCCAATCATAAGTCCAATGACTTCCCATTTTGTAATTTCAATACTTATTTCCGAGATCATCAATTCATTGTTCATGGCCTTTTTCTCCTCACACACGAATCGAAGCTGCTGTTAATTTTCCTCGAATCTTACAGTGGGGATCAAGCATCATACCCGTACCTTTCGCCTGGTCGATGACAGCAATAACAGCTAGTCTTGTGGAAAGACATCCTACTTCTTCATGGATCTCCAAATGTTGTTGTTTACGGACGCTTCCAGCAATCAATGTGCGAACTGTATTGTGCCGATTGAATCTCATCAGCTCTCCCTTAAGACTGAACCCCAATACATGAGGTAAGGTTTCCAACTCGTTGCATCTTCTGCAACGGGATGAATTAGGCTCATTCCGGGGAGAGATCGAACGGGGATGACAGTGCAGTTCATTATAACTGTTTCTGTCCTTTGTCCACAAGACATACCTCCCTTATTACTGATCCAAGCGTTTTCTTTCTTCCAAGTGAGTATATAAACAGTAGATCGGCAATCATGTCAGATTCCCATTCTAGTATTGACGTGTAGCAGCTCTGTCCGCGTGGGTTAGGTCCACCAGACTTACTCGGTGTAGAAAAATCTAAATATTATCTTTGTCCTCGATGCCTTGAGATCATGAACTTCAACTATATCGTTACAATTATTCTACCTAAGTACGTCAGTAAGTTCATGTTTATTGTGAATTTATGTAAATTTCCTGAAATCCTGTTTCCTTTTTTTCTCACGCTGCACCAACACAAATAGGTCTTATGGTGACGGTGGAATAGGAAAGGGTTAGGAGTCGGAAGGAAAAGGCCGTGGCCTTAATTACGGTACAGCCCCAGCATTTGCCTGGTGTGTTAATGGGAAACCACGAAAAACCATCTTCAGGGCTGCCGATATTGGGGTTCTTACTTTCTTTTTCTTTTTTTGCTATCTGCTTAACGTCGCACCGACACAGATATGTCTTATGGCGACGATGGGATAGGAAAGGCCTAGGAATGGGAAGGAAGCGGCCGTGGCCTTAATTAAGGTACAGCCCCAGCATTTGCCTGGTGTGAAAAAGGGACCACGGAAAACCATCTTCAGGGCTGCCGACAGTGGGGTTCGAACCCACGGTCTCCCGAATGCATGCTCACAGCTGAGCGCCCCTACCCGCACGGGGTGGGAAGAAGTAAGGAGAACTTAAAACGAAGGTCTTTCTTAATAGAGTTAAGTTTCTTAATTCGAATATTGATAAGGAATTAGAAAGATGTTTTTGATGACTTTCATCTGGAGCCTGGCATTGTATGGAAGTGAAACATGCACAAAAAGTAGCTCTGGAATAAAGAGATCAAATGCCCGTCTCATTGGCTGAATGGTCAACGTTGAAGCTTTCGGTTCATGGGATCCCGGGTTCGATTCCCGGCAAGGACGGCTATTTTAATTGCCTCTGAGTAAACCTCCTGGCACGGAGACTGGGTGTTTGTGTTTGTCCCAACACTTTCCTCTTCATATTCAGACAACACACTAGACCAACCACCAAAGACTCACGCAGTAGTGATTACATCCCTCCATGTAGGTTTGGCGTCAGGAAGGGCATCCGGCCGTAAAACAGGGCCAAATCCACATGTGCTACGCAGTTCGCACCCGCGACCCACAGGTGTGCGAAAAGCGGTAGAAAAGAAGAAGAAGAAGAAAGAAAGAAAGAAAGAAAGAAAGAAAGAAAGAAAGAAAGAAATGAAATACGGTGTTACAGAAGAATGCTGAAGATGAGATGGGTAGATCAAATAACGAATGAAGCGATGGTAAATCGAATTCGTGAGAGACCGAGCAAGCGGCTGTGCGGTTTGGATCACGTACCTGTGAGCTTTCATTCGGGAGATAGTGGGTTCGAACCCAACGATCGGCAGCCCTGAGGATGGTTTTCCGTAGATTCGCATTTTCACACCAGAAAAATGCTTGGGCTGCACCTTAATTAAATGCATGGTCGTTTCCTTCCCATTCCTAGGCCTTTCCTATTCCACAGTTGCTATAAAACCTATATGTGTCGGTGCGACGTAAAGCAAATCGTAAAATGAAATTTTAAAAAAAAAAATAGTTAGAGGAGAGCGATTTGGCGAAATTTCACCTGAAGTAGTGATAGAATGAGAGGATGAGTTTAAGGCTCTTCAGTTAGTTTTTGTGTAGATGGTACGAAGTAGAGGGTAGACCAAGGCATTAATATGACAAGCAAGTAGTAGTAACGTAGAAATGAAAAGTTAGCACAGTATAGGTTGGCATGGAGGAGCGCTGCAGCAAAGCTGTTTGAACTCACGATCCAAACAACATTTGCTTTCTTTGCTAACTGAGATATATTTTATGTGATAAGTTTTCATATTCCATCTCGTTCGTGAGAAAGAAGCCTAAGGACCAATGAATGCACCGCATGTTAGTCATGTGAGGCCAAAAGCTCCATCTGTAAGGAGAATTATTTTCTAATAACCACCCTGATCGGTATCGGTTATCAAAATTTATTGCCCATCAGTTTCCGGAACCTTCCGCCCAAATTCATCAGTCCCAGTACATCGAGCATAAAGTGGATACAGCAGTGAGAGACGGCCGTGTGTTTGCGCACATGTGCGGAAATGGATTAAATATGATAATTCAGGGAGGAATAACCGTTCTATAAATCCTACGTACAAAATCACTCGACCTACATGCATATAGATTTCAAGTTTAGAATGACACAGAGATAAAATTCTGCATTTACCAGTGCCTCAAAACTCATCAGTGTTAATTACTAGCTGCCTCTGGCCTCTGAATCCCAAGAACACGCCCTCAAATACCACACAATTCCTTTGGCATTCGGGGTTGTTAAGGGTGGAATGATGACACCATGTAGTAAGATCTCGATGTGAAAACTATCCCTAGTGAAACTTTTGGTGTTTACACGGCAAACATAATTAAAAATCAGCCATAGAACACCCAGCAGAGATCCGGTTTGATATGCAAGCAGTATAAATGATGTGAAATTAAAATGCCTGCATATGTTCGCTGAGGTCATACAATAATTAACTACAAATACACCCTAAGGTTGGTTGGCAATAAATAAATAAATAAATAAATAAATAAATAAATAAATAAATAAATAAATAAATAAATAAATAAATAAATACTGGTCTGCATTTAGGGCAATCACCCAGGTGGCATATTCCCTCTCTGTTGTTTTCCTAGCCTTTTCTTAAATGATTGCAAAGAAATTGGAAATGTATTGATCATCACCCTTGGTAAGTTATTCAAATCCCTAACTCTCCTTCCTATAAACGAATATTTTCATTATCTGGAGCGCAGTGGACGCCTCCATTCTGTTTGTGTTCGGGCCGTTTATTTAACCTGTTCTTTTTCGCAAAGGCCCTATAGGTTGGGTACGAGATACTTTTGTGCGATAATATTTCAATTTGTAAATAGTGCCTTGTAAGGCCAGAGATTGTCAGATTTTCATGCAAGGTTGCCTTGAGTACGCTTGAGAAACTGGGAGCCTGTTAGCTCTTTTTCAAGTTTTGTAATTGTAAAGTGTGCCTCTGGAAGGCTAGATATTGTAATTTTAGGAGCAAGTGCTCTTTCAATTAGGGGATTTCTGCCCTTGACTAAATTTGATCTCATTTTTGAATTGTAAATTTGAGCTGGGAGCTCTGGAAATGGTAAAATTACGGGCTTGAAGCCCAGGATCTGTAAAAATCACTAATCTCGGACTTTCCTAGCCCTGTTTCAAGAGTACTTTGTACCTGATACGTTTTATGTTCACCAAGTGAAAATTGTTAAGTTGTTTTCTGAAAAAGATATAACCTCCAGTTCAAGTTAAATTGATTTTGATATTGTAGATAGACCCATTTACCCCGGCACCTTCTTTAACCTCTTTCCGCTCCACGGGTATCCCCGTAATAATAATAATAATAACAATAATAATAATAATGAAAAGAAGAATATTAATATTATATTTACGACGCATTCTTTTCTGGACAGCCCGGTTCCATCGCTAAATGGTTAGCGTGTTGGCGAGTTCGATTCCCGGCAGAGTCGGAAATGTTAACCATCATTGTTTAAATCTGCTGGCATGGGGGCTGGGTGTATGTGTCATCTTCATCTTCGTTTCATCCTCATCAAGACCCGCAGGTCGCCAACGGGAGTCAAATCAAAAGATCTGCACCTGGTGAGCCGAACGTATCCGCGGACACTCCCGGCACTAAAAGCCATACGCCAATTCATTTTTTTTTATACACTCGTTCTTCTTTCGATTTATCTGAACTCGTACGAATACTTTTATGATTGTAATACTAATTACTGTATATTACTATGCATTTACTGAACAATTACACCAATTTTGGCCAACATTATTTTAATTGCTTTTCTATCTGCCGTGCAGGATTTACGTCAATCGTTCATAAAATGTATGTGCGAATGATATGCTGCTTGTCATGCATTCAGAAGTTCAATACCCAAGCTTAGACTTACATGAACACATTCATCAACTGGTGTGAAACCTGGCATCTCTACCACCCAAAATTTCACCAACACTTTTTATCCCGAAACACTGAGACGAAACTGCCTGTCCATCGCCGCATTTCCATTTGTAGCCAAAGCACCGTTACTAAATCCAACTCAAAAATACCCCAATTGGAAGTAGAAACAATCCGAAAAGGGATTTACGCTTGTAGATGGGATTATGGCCCCGCGGTTACCACAGACTACACCAAAAATGAGTACCAGGTTAATTCATTGGGTCAAAGGGAGCTGGGGTTTGAGGTACCACTCCGTGCCAAGGTTAGGAATGGTGGAAACCTTACCTCCACTCCACCAAGGGTCTTCAAAGCCTTTGCTGAAAATACTTTGTTTTGCTTTTATATAACTTAAATAAACTTAATTTATCCCGCAGATTCCTGACTACCTCATGTCGCACCCCGAATTCTAGAGTGTCGTAACTCCAAATGGTTGAATTTTCAGGAACGAAGATTTGATGTTTCTATGTCTGTATAAAATTCCATTTTTGAACTGTGAATGCGTTTTGGCCTTTTATTCGATTGTTCAAATTTATTATTTAATATATTCTTTTCTGAAAAAATAAAATATTTGTTTATTACTTACAACGGTTTAGAACGTATACATTCCTCGCAACCATAATACTTACGACATAATTACCAAAAACAACATTGTTTTTCTCATGTTGTTTACTTACAGGCTATAACATAGGCGTTTATAATATGATTTACTGGTAATTAAATTATTCTGTTACACTTTTACTATACAGTTTTAACCTGGCTGGGCTGAGTGGTTCAGACTGTTGAAGCGCTCTTGGTCTGACTCCAACTTGGCAGGTTCGATCCTGCCTCAGTCCTATGGTATTTGAAGGTACTCAAATACGCTAGCCTCGTGCGTGTAGATTTACTGGCATGTAAATGAACTCCTGCGAGTCTTAATTCCTGCACCTTGGCGTCTCCGTAACCCCCAAAAATGTAGTTAGTGGAACGTACAGCAAATAACGTCGTTGTTAGTCGCAGAAAGTGACTAGAAATATTCATGATGCACTTGTGTAATTAGATTTTGTTTGCAAAGGGTCATCAGGTCCTGGCTTTTAGCTTCAGAAATCTTCAGCTTTTCGTTGTAAGCTGGAGTTAGAAGAACGTTATGAGATGTTCGGCGTCTTTGTCTCTTTCTAATACTGATTCTCTTATATTCTTCCTGCCTGTAATCTGTTTTGTAAAGTATGGAGTACTCTACGTTCTTTTCTGGCCTGAGTACTCTCATGTCGTCCCTTTTTACTTTCTCCCCATCCCCATTCAATGAAAAATGTCGAGCCATTTCTTCTGACAGGTTCCTGAAATCCATGAAGTCAGATGTTTCCGTCTGTTTCACTCTGCAAGGATTACCTTCCTACTTACTCATTTGCAGGATAGGAAGCCACGGGCTGGGAACGGAAATTGGCCCTGATTTTAAAGTGCGCTTCTTCTGTTTTTCTATCGTAGAATGCATACTGTCATCAGTATTCTGTGTATGCGCTGTGATGAGAATCTTACGTGTCACTAAATTAATGTCATAATTGGAAACTGCATGCAAGAACATGCAGCGCGGCTGTGAGCTTGCATCCGGGAGATAGTGGGTTCGAATCCCACTATCGACAGCCCTGAAGATGGTATTCCGTGGTTTCCCATTTTCACACCAGGCAAATGCTGGGGCTGTACCTTAATTAAGGCCACGGCCGCTTCCTTCCAACTCCTAGGCCTTTCCTATCCCATCGTCGCCGTAAGACCTATCTGTGTCGGTGCGACGTAAAGCCCCTAACAAAAAAAAACATGCAGACTATGTACGGGTTCTTATTTTGTCCGGCACAATTATCACTGTAGAAAGTAACATCATTCGCTCCAGCACATTACGGAACTAGATAATCGTGAATACAACTGGCTATTTCATTTGCGCCTTTTCTTGCTGTGGCTTCATCCCACAGATAGCAGAAACCAACCTTGGGGACGTCTTCAAAAATGGATTTAATTTTCTCTTACAATAAAACATGGATATGTCACCAGCTGGAACGGTTAACACTGCCTGTAAGTCGTAAATGCAAACCTTTACTTTACTATCTTGCAGTGCTTTTTCTACATCTAGTTTTTCCTCCTCTCTAGATAGATTTTTATGTCTCAAATGGGTTTCATACATTTCATTCTCTTCTGTGTACATACTTTATACGCTTCGCACTCTGCACATCTGTATTTCTTTGGAGTGTAGAATCCTAAATTAAAGTCATTATTAAATACTTGGTAATAAGCAGACAACTTCGCATATGGCTTGTTTTCTGATAAGCACTTACTTTTGCACAACGTATACATTTCGGCAATGCTCAGTGATCCATCTAGATATTGCCTGGTGGAAAATGATCGTAACCTCAACAAAATAGGTAGGCTATAAGTCGAATTTACAAAGCTACCTCCAACTCTGCAGATGATTGGGCAGGCGTCTTGGTTTCATAAACATATTTGGAGTTTTCGGATACCAACAACAAATTCTCCGTACGACTCTCATTTTCTAACAAAGAGACCATGTATTTTTCTCTACCCCTCATTGTTTACTATCTTTGGTCACTGACTATGAGATAATAATCTTCTTGACAAATATTCTAAATTCACTACAACAACTCATGCTCAGGTTGTAAAATTATCTAATCCTAAATTGCCGTAGTTCAAGTTACCACACTTCAGTTCTTAAAGTTGTTGCGCATATTTAATGCAATGCTGTTATATAATGAAATACGACAGTTTAGAAACAAAAATGTTTCCATTTTAAAAACATTATAGACTGTAGTGTATAATATAATTCGAAAACAATGAATTATGAGATACTACAGTTTTATACACGGATAAAGACACTAAACCTGCTTATATAGCCATAGATAACACAAAATCGACTTTTCTTGACTTACGACACTTTAGAATTCAGGGTGCGATGTGGCCTTGACACAAACAATCTCCTTCTCATTAACATAATTTTAATATGGGATATCTTGCTTGGCCAGGTGTACCGATAAAACTTTTGGGTCTACTCCTCCAATTAGAATGTTGGATAACTCGAATTGCTCTTTACATCAGTCCTCAATGCATAACTTCCAAACTTCCAAAGATCTTCATTGGGCTAATGTCACAAAATGGATTGTAAACAAAGGCTATAAATCTCTTCATTTGATTAAGGTTATAAGAGAGAGGACACGTAAGTCACTGGTAAGACCACAATGAAAGAATGGGCATGGAACCCTTAACAGGACTACTAGATTTGAAAACTGGAAAAATCCGAAGAAAATCAGCACAATTTTTGTGGGTTACGAAAACCTTGCTAAACTTGGAAAACTGTCGAATTAAGTTGATAGATGAATAAAGTTTCTTTGATTTTTATTTTTATTTTATAATTTGCCTCACATCACATCGGAACAGATACGTCTCATGGCGACGATGGAATAGGAAAGGTCTAGGAGTGGAAAGGAAGCGGTCGTGGCCTTAATTAAGTACAGCCCCAGTATTTTCCTGGCGTGAAAATGAGAAAACACGGAAAACTATCTTCAGGGCAGCCGACAGTGTGGTTCGAACCCACTATCTCTCGACTACAAACTGATGGATAAATGACCTAAACCACGCAACCACTTCCTCAGTCGAAACAACATTGTAGAGTTGATCCGTCAATTTTCTCTCTTCTTTTCTTTCTTTCTTTCTTTCTTTCTTTCTTTCTTTCTTAATCTGTTTACGCGCCAAGGTAAGCTTTTCCCTCGGACTAAGCGAGGAATTGCACCTCTATCGTCTCAAGGGAGCGTGAGACTTTGGGTCGCGAGATAAAACTGGGTAGATGGACCAGTACCCCACCCTAGCGGCCTCACCTGCCATGCT